>NC_056742.1:420325649-420523149 GCF_019279795.1 Protopterus annectens
CTTGTAGAGAGGGGGCTGTGCAGAACAACGTGAAGTCATCTGCATATTGTATAACTGTTGCTAGAGGGGTCCTGGTGTGCCACTATTTTTTCTCTCCATTTCTGTTTTCACACTGGTACAGATGATATATTTCTGTTGATCAGTGAGCAGCCATCTTGGAAATCCTTAGGCATCTATTTTCTGAGTAAGTGAAGCAGGTATTAAAGGAGTCATGAAAGCCAGCTACTAGAAAGTCATATATTAGCTAATGGGAAAGGTTTGTTAGTTGATGCCAACAAACATGAACTATGAGCCTTTTAAGGCTAGTGTTTTTCTTCACAAAGGTTCATTTGTCAGCCATTTCAGCATGTCTGCCCATGGACCCCCCTCCCCATTTCAGTGCAATTTTATGTGAAAATGTTTTTGAAATGAGAGTTGCATACAAAGCCTCCTTCTTAGGATCTTACTTTTCTCTTAGGAAAAACTTAACTCTTGCTCCATTTGAGACAATTTATCAGGCTGACTTAAGGTTCTCAGTGTAAAAAACACTGTTACTTATTGCTGTGACTTCTGCTCTTATGGTGGGCAAACCTTGTCTCCTTTTCAGTAAAAAATAGAAATCCAATGTTGTCTGCTCTACCTGGCTTCAACCTGTGGATCTTCGGATCCTACTCTCTATTTCCAAAATCTTCAACCTACTTGGCTCCCCCTCACTTATGCACAACTCCCCACTCTGATACTCAGATCTAGTTTGCTGCCATACCTGTTAGCAGCTCAATCTTGGCTCCACTCCACATTTCATTTATTGGTACCTAGCATATTGTTTTCCTTGGTGAGATTTTTGCTATCCCTTACCCTCTTTCTGATTTTTTTGTACTATTCTCTGTGTTTAAGTAGATAAGTAGTTAGATAGTCCTTTCTTCCTGATCATCCATTTGGACTTCCCACCTTTTCATCCTTAGTCATTTTTCCTCCTAGACTAGTTAGTGTTTTTATAGTCTTTGTTAGCTTTGTGGTCTTATTTTTTTCTTGTAAATTTTTGGGGGTCTATATTACGAAACCGAAAACCCGTTACAATGAATACCACAACACTAATACACACAGCCCGAACTGCAAATACGCCAAACCCCCTAAACTGTGAAATTTAAGATCTCGAATCGTCATAGGCCAACACCACCACACGCTACATACTATGTACCCAAACATAATAAATAAAACACATACATACACTAACCAAACCCTGCTTCTAACCCTGCACTAAACCTTACATACATTACTATCTATGCACTTACCTTAACCCGCACCCTAACCTTAAGGTCCATAACTATCGCACACTTACCCTACAAACATATACCCAAACAAAACAAATAATCCACACGCATACACTTAACAAATCCTTACTTATAACCCTACACTAAACCTTACAGACATTACCTATCTATGCACTTACCTCACCCCACACACTAACCCTAAGGTCCATAATTATCACACACTTACCTTACGGAGCTATACCGCAGACAGGCCAACCATGACAGTTTGATATTTCGTTTTTCGTGGTTTTGGGCGTTCGCCGTTACCATAGTTCGCGCTATAGGTGTCGCTCAATTACGATTTGTTCAAATGGATCGTTGGTCTTGTAATATAGACCCATTTTTTTTTTTGTTCTATTTTTGGTCATGGATAAAGGCTTTAAAAAATGTGTGTCCTGCGGGCACAAATTGTCTTCACGAGGCACACATTTGAAGTACTTGTACTGTTTGGGAGCTTTGTGTCTGGATTCTTGGTGCCCTGTTTGTGAAGGGTTTGGGACAAGAGCCATTAGTGAATGCAGGGCCAAGCTGGTCCTCAGAGGACTTCTCCCCTCGAGTTCTCCGTCCACTGTTCCTTCAGTTGCTTCTCCCTTGGTTCCTAAGACTGGGATTGAGAAGCCCCAAAAGCAGGACTCCAGGCCTTCTAAAGGGGATCAGAAGAGATGCTTTTCTTCTTCTGTTCTTGGTCCTTTCTCCTCTGGCTCACTGGATCTGAAGGTCCCAAGACGTTTGTGTCCCCTGGCTGCCCAGACACCAGTATCAGCTCCAACATATAATAGTCAATCCCCGTCATTGCTGAAAACCAGCAAAGCTTCTCCAATTCTGAGCCTTCATATCCCCTTCCTGATTTAAGGACATCCTTCCGGTAGATTAATCTGCCCCTTTTCACTTTCCACCCCACCAGACTGGTTGGCCTTCCCTTTCCTGGCCCAGTTCCAACATACTGGATCACCTTCATCTAAAAGACCTTCTACCCCCGCATCGGTAGGGTCATTCATCCAGTCATCAAGGTCAGTGAGCAGTATTACAACTTCTGAATTGGAGCAGCTAATGAGTCTTTTTAGCAGACATGGATACAATTAGGCTTTAACACTTTGGATCTGGGTCTGATACCAGGATTCTTGACTCCATCCTTTTGGCTTCTTCCCTTGGCCTCTTCTGATCTAAGGTCATCTAGGCAACTGATTTTCTACTCTCTGGGTCTGATCCAATGGCTTGGACATCTTCAACTCTGACTCTTTCCTTGGTTGATCCAATCACAACCTTTTCAGAGCTTTCTGGACCCCAGAGCTGTGGCATTCAAGTCAAGGTTTTTGGGTCAGGGTTGACGATTCCTGCTTTGGGATTTTCTCTTCCACTCAGGGCTTCTACTTTGGATAGATCCAATCACAACATCAGGCCTTAGTGTGGCTCCCTTGGGATTGGGGTTGTCTCTGGTACCTTTGGGTTTTGGGACACTTGGCCCCAAGAAGCCAGCTTCCACTTCAACTTTTGACTTTGGTGGGAGGATGTTCCCCTCTCAGGGGAAAGGTCATATTTCTTTAACTGGTGTCCCTTCCCCTTTCTCATCAGCGCTTAAGACCAGTCATCAGTCTGCTCCTGGACACCCTGCAACTGCAAATCTTAATCCTCTTCCCATGTGGGAGCTCCTAACTCTTCTATTTCCTCCCCAGCTTTGTCTGAATGGGAGGTTTTGGGGAAGAAGAAGTGCAAGAGTAAATATCTTTAATCTCTGGAGGAGGCTCTTACCAAGGATACTGACCTTGAGGAAGGAGAGAGATCCTGAGTTTACTCAGGATGATGCCTCTTTTGTGACTTGTTAGAGCTACTTTGCCAGGGTGGAGGCTGGACCACTGAAGCGCCCTCTACAGAGGACTCAGTATTTTTGGAGGTATTGGGTGGTTCCTCTCACCAGATGCTCTTTTAGCCTTAGTGTTGCAGAGGGCCTGGAAGGAACCTGACATGGTGGAGCCTATCCTCAAGAAGTCTGATAAGACTTTTACTTCCCCCAAGGACTGACCGCATTTAGGAGTAACGGCCTGACTGTCCATGTTATTGTGGTGGTGGCAGCAGCTACCAAAAAGGAGATTTCTGAGGAGAACTCCTTGGTTTAACCCTCACTCTGAACAGAGAGTCTCAGGCTTTTGTTCATTATGTAGCACTCCTATGCCTCAGCCACTTTTGTGTTGAGAGCTCTTTATTACCTGTCAAACTTGACAAGACTTCTCTGGGACTTGGTTTCTGAAGTGTCAAGAAGTCTCAAGACTCAGCAGTTTCAAGAGATGCAGAAGATGTTGGAGACTCAGTTATCCACACTGCTTTACATTGCTAATGTTTCCATGAGGCTCATCACAAGCATGGCTGATGAAACATCTCAAATGGCTGGTTCTGGTATTGCCATCTGACATCATGATTGCATTCATTTATGTAACTTTGCAGATTACTTCAAGGAGTCTTTTGTCAGTGCCTGTTTTGACAGGTCCTCCTTATTTCGGCCAAAAGATAAGAATACTCTGACAAGGAGTGAACAGTACACAAAGACACTTCTGCTGTTGGAATATGCTTTGCCACCCCTCAATGGACCTTTTTAAGGAATCAGAAGGGAGTAAGTTTCTTTTCTTTAGAAAATCACAGCAGTCTTCCCAGGACATTCCTTCAGAGGGTTCCCCATAAGAACAGAGGAAGTCATAATGGACACTGCCAGCAAGGCAGGGATGGTCTGCAAAATCAAGGTTTCCATGGGCTTTCTCTGGCAGGACCTTTCAGCAAGCCTGAAAGGTTGCCTGACTGCTGTTCTATGGAAGCAGTCTGGGATCATTTGGCTCTTCACTCAGAAGGTTTAGAGGCCATCACCTGAGACGCATGAGTGTTGAGAGTCTTATCCAGAGATTACTAAATTCCATTTTCAGACATTCCAAATTCTTGTCAAAGACGACTCCCAGATGTTGCACGCCAGCAGACACTATATGCAGCTGTAGAGTTCCACAATCTTCTTGCAGATTTAAGTCATCCAGAAGGTACCACCATACCAGCTAGGATCCAGAGTGTATTCCAAGTTTTTTTTTTAGTACCAAACAAGACCAAGGACTTCAGACCAGTTTTGACTCTAAGCATAGTAAATCAGTTTGGCAAAAAGAGCAAGTTCTGGATAGTCACAGTGCAGTTCATCTCATCTCTTCTTAGGAACGACAATTGGAACTGCTCAGTAAACCTCAAGGATGCCTACCATTATATCAAGATAGACAGGTGCTCCAGGAGGTTTCTGCAGTTCGGCTTGGAGCCAGTCATTACCATTGCAGGGCTCTGCCCTTCAGTCTCACCACAACCCCCTAGGTGTTTACCAAGTGCACAGCAGTTGTCACAGCCTGGCATTGGCTGCAGAGATTTCAGGTCTTTCAGTACCTGGACAATTGGTTCCTGATCGCCACTACAAGAGTATTATTGATCGTGGCCAATGATTCCTTACTCCAACTGTGCGACCATTTAAGCATCACAATCATTTATCCCAAGTTGAGCCTTCTGCCTGTGTAAGTTTCAGAATTCACAGGGTGTTGCTTAGATATGGTCAACCAAGTCACCAGGCTTCCAAATTCCAGAGTTTTCATCCTTTGTGCTCAGGTCTTGTCAGTGCTTGCAACTTTGAAGCCTCTGGCTCTGAAACTTCTAAGTCATATGGCACCATCCATATGGTTGATTCCTTTAGCCAGATGTCATATGAGGGCTGTGCAATGGAATTTGGTCATCCAATGGTCTTTCCTTGCTCATCCATTGAACTTCCTAATACAATTAATGAAGGTGTGTCATGAATAAATTTGTTGGTGGTTGCAGCCTTCCGTAGTAACCAATGGGGACCTTAATTTTTCTGTCTCATTCGGCCACAGTTACAACAGTTGCCTCCTCCCTAGGATAGGAGGCATTTTGAAGGGAGGACAGTTCATTGTCATCTGCAGTGGTCTACATTCACATGAGTGTTCTGGAGATGAGAGCAGTTCTGATTATGTTGTAGGCCTTTCAGGACACCCTTCCCAGAGGTGTATTGCAGTACAGATGGACAGTATGTCTGATTTCTGGTATCTCACCAAGCAGGGGGAACCAGTCTTTGTCAGGAGGTCCTGAGGGTTTGGCAATGAGCCGTCTCTTCTCATCAGATTCTGGCGGCAATGTACATCCCATGGAAATCCAACATTCTTGCTGACAAGCTCAGCAGAAGCCTTCTGTTTCCTCACAAGTGGTCACTAAATCCGAGGGTTGTAGCTCGGATTTTTCTGCATTGGTGCATTCTGTGATAAGGCCTATTTGCCTCCCCATTCATCACCAAGTGCAGCAGCTATTGCACCCATATTCTTCCTATGGGACAGTCACCCAGAGATGCCCCGGCGTTTCCTTGGCCACAGGGGCTTCTTTATGTCTATCCCCCCTAAGTTCCTCTGCTGCTAAAGTTTCTTCAGAAAGCAGCCTGCTTCAAAGCTACTGTGATCCTGATAGCCCCCTTTTGGCTTCATCAGGTGTACTTTCCCATCCTTTGGCCTCTTCTGAAGTACCCTTCTGGGTACTGAATCCCGTTCTGGATCTAATTTCTCATCCAGCAGTTCTGGCTCCCCCAAGCCTTCAGTCCCTCAAGTTAACTGCATCGTTCCTCCAATTTCCTTAACGAGCAGAAATCCCAATCTTTAGCAGGCTGTTGTCAACATATTGTCATCGTCTCAAAATCAGTCTACTAGGAAGGTGTATTCCAGTAAATGGAGCAGGTTCATTATGGGGGCAAAATCTCAGGGGCTGGATCCTTTCTCCACTCCTTTGGAATCTGTTTTGGATTTTCTCACTGAGTTGTTTGTCAGGTTCCAGTTTTTCTGAGATTAAAGTGAAATTTGTGGCTATCTCTTTCATGTTGGCAGGGATAATGTGCCTCTGACTTTCCTCACGATTTCCAAGGCATTCGTCAAGAGTATTTTTTGCTATATCCCCCAGTTTGGGATCTGGTTATTCCCTTGGATTTACCTTTTGTCTTGCAATTCCTTATAGGACCTCCATTTGAGCCTTCAACTACTTCAGATTTAAAGCTCTTATCTTGGCAGACTTTGATCTGATGTTCTCAATATTCACTCAGTCCTTGACAGTGGATTCAGTTCCGAACCTTGGAACCAAATCGGCCATATCTTCCAGCTCACGCTCTCCAAACTCTCGAGGCAGGCATTGCCCATAATGTTCCTCTCTGAAATTACCTTAGATCTTGTTTGCCACTTCGCAGATTAGACACATGTATCTTCATCTCGAGCCTTGGCTTTTTCTTTATTAAAACTGTCTTCTTATATTTAGTTACTTTATCTATTAGTCTCCCTCCTATCTACCCGCGCCTCTTGTAGTTGGCATGAGTGTGTTACTGAGATTCTTTTCTCTTCTATCTACTGTTGGTAGACCTTTTAAGTACCATTGTTAGTACATTCTTATCTATTTAGGTATTTCTAAATACCATTGTTGGTATTTCCTCTTTCTCTGTCTACTTTAAAAAAAGAAATCTCTTTATCTTCCATAAGTATTTCTTCCTTGTCATGTGAGTGTGTTAGAGTTTATTGCTACATTATTCATTATGTCTGAAAAACAACTTTCTCCTAAGTCTTCTAAGGGCACCTCCAGTTTTAAAAGGTGCAAGATGTGTCAGGGTAAAATGCCCAACTCTGAGGGGCATACCTTGTGTGTATATTGTCTGGGGAAGATTCATCTTCAGGAAGACTGTTCAGTCTGTCACAGGTTTTCAACTCATACTTTAACTAAGAGAAAGAACAAATTAATTTTGAAAGAAATCCTTAAATCTGGATTTGATGAGGCCATTTCTGTGTGCAGGACTGAAGCTAGCGCATCTTCATCCTCCTCTTCTTCTGCTTGAAAGAAAAGGCCTTCTTCAGTTCCAAGTTCTTCGTACTGTCAAGAAAATGACCTAACTCAACCTCAGTACCAAGGAGCTCCTCGGCACAGGAAGGTTTATCTAGTTCCAAAGCTGAATCTCCATCAGAGCCGATAGCTACTTCTTCGTCATCCACTGTTTCTTCGGTGCTGAAACATCGAAGACTGCCTTCACTCCAAGAACAATTTACTTGCCTACTGTTGACCCCTTCAAAGCAGGCCACCAAGCCCCTTTTTGGAAATGAGACTCCCTAAGTCTCCTTCCTCTGCTTTGATTCGATCTACTAAGAGTCTGTCTGAGGCCGATATTTTGACACTTGTGGATCAGCTTCTGATGGCAAGGGGATTGTCCTCAGTTTCAAGCACGCTGGTGTCTGAATGAGCCAATCTGTGATCCCTCCATGCCCTCTTCCTCCAACTCTTGCTGAGTCCTTGGAACCCTTGATTCCGACTCCCCCAGTGTCGACTGTCTTGGGTCCAGTAGAATCCTCTTCTCCGGCTCCGAGAGCTGACTTGAGTTCCTCCGAGCATTCTGCACTGGAGGTCTCCCAAGGTCGAGACTCTCAAGTCGGGGTCTGAGGTGCATGGATCACTTTCCTTTCCTTCTGAACTATCTATGTCCCTCGGTGCTTCTGCCTTTGTAGTTTTGGCCCAGGCTTCTGTTCCGGAGGCTGCCCCATCAGTGCGGGATGTGACCCCAGTTCTAAAGGAGTCTATTTCAGTTATGGGCCCCCATCCCTTTATGAGGGGGTGGCCTTCCAGATCATGGAGAAGGCTTTGTCCATTGGGGACTCTGTCTTTGCCACCCCTGTCTTGACAAATTTCTGCATCCCCTCGGCCTGAGCTACCATCAGTCTCATCCCCAGGACAGAGAGCACAAATGTCCCAGGTGACACAAACGTTAGTGGTCTCTTCTTTGGATAATTCCTCGGATCATTCCCCTGAGGAAGTCCCTGCGAAGAAGTGCAAGAGGAAGCACCTGGACTCCCCGGAGGCGTCCTTCACTGAAGATGCTGATTTTGATGAGGGAGAAGGTTCCCCCAGGTCAACCCTTGATGATGTTTCCTTCGGGGACATTCTAGAAATCCTGAAACAGAGGGGTGGCTGGTCCTCCATTCAACCTCCCTCAGAGGAATCATTATACCTGGAGGCTTTTTGTGCCCAGCCCTCTACTTCTTGGATCTCTCAGCCTGCTGACAATCTCATTAGGTTACTCGCTCAGTGGGTGCAGAAGATGCCCGATGCCATAGAGCTGATACCCAAGAGACCTGTTAATATCTTATAAGCCCCTAAAGATGAACCACACTGGTCCAAAGGGATTTCTGTTGATGCCATGGTGATAGCGGCTGCCACCAAAAAGGAACTTGCTGAGGAAATTCCAACAATCTATCCTCTTACAAGAAGTTTAGGATGTTCGATAAATTTGGGAAGTGCATTTATACTTAAGTGATCTCCACTCTCAGGTCCTTGAATTATATGGTGCACTTTACAGAGGGATCTGATCAAAGAGCTTTCAGATGCCCTCACAGGAGCAGTGGCTGAAGGGGTTCATGACAAAGTTACCTGTCAGCTTTCAACCCTTGATGCAATCTCTAACTCATCCATGAGGCTCATTGCTCTTGCAGCTGAAGGGACAACTAGGGCAAAGGTATCAGGTGTAGTCATCAGAAGGCACTCCTGGATGCACTTGTTTGACTTTGCAGAGCCATTTAAAGCATCATTCATCAACGCTCCTTTTGACAGATCTACCTGGTCCCAAGGTAAAAGACACTAGCCAGATGTAAAAAGGATGGCAAGACCCTTTCTGCCAAAGGCATATGTTTCTCCACTCCTCAGCCACCGTACTTTAGGAACCAGAGAAGTGGGAGACTAAGGTTTAAAAAAATCCAAAGGGCCATTCAAGATTAACGAGGTAAGAACTTTCCCGGGGCAGAGGGAGAAGTAATGGAAGACACTGCCCCAAAGGCAGAAATGGACTGCAAAATCAGGGATCCAGAGAATCTTTCTCTGGTACTTCTTACCAGCACCTCTGATCGGGGCCCAATTGCCCATCTCTGGAGGCAGTCTGGGGACAACTTTCTCTGCACCAATCTGCCTGGCAAATGTTAACTACAGACAAATAGGTGCAGGGAATAATATCCAGAGGCTACAGAATTTCTTTATCAAAAACGCAGACAAAACTCCTGGACCTACCACCCACTCACAGGGAAGCAGCAGTATTAGAAATTCAAAAACTGCTAGACAAAAGAGTTATCCAGAAAGTCTCATCAGACCAAACAGGATCTGGATTTTACTCAAGGTTCTTTTTAGTGCCCAAGAAAACAGGGGACTGGAGACCCATCTTGGATTTCAGTCAGTTCAACATGGCAGTTCAGCAAACCAAATTCCAGATGATGTCGGTTCAGACGATACTTCCATTTTTGGAAAAAGACAACTGGATGTGCTCTGTAGACCTCCAAAATGCTTATTACCACATAAAAATGGAAAAGAGCTCCAGGAGGTTTCTGTGCTTCTGGCTAGGAGCCAGTCATTTCCAATTTAGGGTGCTGCCCTTTTGTCTCACCACAGCCCCCAGGGTGTTCAACAAATGCATGGCAGTGGTAGCAGCTCATCTAAGGCTTCAAGGATTTTGAGTATTTCCATATCTCAATGACTGGCTCCTCAGTGCTACCACCAGGCATCACTTAGAATGGGCAAGGGATTACATTATACATCTTTGTCCATCTCTAGGCATAACAATACATTTTGAAAAGTCCAGACTTCAGCCTTGTCAACAGCTAGATTTAATCGGAGCTCATTTAGACACTCTTTCAGGAATTGCATCTCTCCCTTCAGATAGACTACAATGTATCAAATCCCAAGTCAGACAAATTCTACAGAGCAACAGGGTTTCGTTAAAGCTAGTTCTTCAAGCATTAGACTCCATGGCAGCATCAGTCACTCTTGTTCCCCTGGCGAGGTATCACATACTAATCTTGCAATGGTTACTAGCTTCTCAATAGTCCCTGATGTAGTAACCAGTGTCTCATCTAATTTTGATCATCAGTTGTTGCAAACAGGACCTCATGTGGTGGCTACACTCCAACCAGATTCTCTAGGGTTGGCCATTCATAGTTCCACAGCCCTAAGCCATAGTGACTAAGGATGCTTCCCAGATAGAGTGGGGGTGGGGGCATTATCTGGGAAGAACAGTCCAAGGCATGTGGTCTCAATTAGATGCCAACTTGCACATCAATGTTCTAGAGATAAGAGCAGTGCTGTTAGCATTGCAAGCATTCCAAGATTCCCTTCCTCTTGGGACAGTAGTGATTCAGAAGGACAACATGTCAGTAGTATGGTATATAAACAAACAAGGGAGAACCAAATCTTACCAGCTGTATCAAGAAACACTCAGAATTTGGCAGTCTGCAATTTCTTCCAACCACTTTCTGACAGCAATGCACATTCTGGGGAGCTCCAATGTAATAGTGGACAAATTGAGCAGAACGATTCTTTTGCCTCATGAGTGGTCTCTCAATCCTTTAGTGACAAACAAGATTTTTCACCACTGGGGCTAACCTTGCTGTGACCTTTTTGCCTCTCCCCTAAACAACAAGTGCAGAAGTTACTTTACCATACTCCCCCCTCTGGGGGAATCACCCAGAGATGCTCTTCTCTATGATTGGCCTCCCGGTATGCTATATGCTTTTCACTCAACCCCACTCATTTTGCAGTTCCTAAAGAAAGCCAGAAGGACGGGAAATTAAGTAATTGCCCCCTTCTGGCCTTGACAGGTTTGGCTTCCCTTCCTTTGGCCTCATTTAATACAGAAACCATGGATTCTGGACCCAGCTCCAGATCTGCTAACTCACCCAGAAGGCATGGTTTATCCAAATCTCCCAACATTTCAAGCTCACTGCATGGCTTCTCCAGTTCCCATGACTGCCAGACATCCTTTTCTCTCTTCTTCTGTCCAACGAATTATTGTTGCTC
The DNA here is from genome assembly GCF_019279795.1 of Protopterus annectens. Lineage (NCBI taxonomy): Eukaryota > Metazoa > Chordata > Ceratodontiformes > Protopteridae > Protopterus > Protopterus annectens. Next base: position 420,336,812 of record NC_056742.1, read on the forward strand.
ATCACAAACCTTCTACTAGGAAACTGTATCAAAGCAAATGGGAAAATTTTGCTAGATGGTCACTAGACAAAGAACTAGACCCTTATACCAGTCCTATTCATGAAATTTTGGATTTTCTAGCTACACGTTACCAATCTGGTTTCTCTACATCTACAATTAAAGTTTATCTAGCTGCAATTTTGAACTTTCAAACAGGACTGAATGGTACTTCTCTAATGTCACACAAACTTTGTAAAGTATTCATAAAAGGACTCCTAATGCTAAAACATCCATTTAAAGAACGTGCTCCTCTTGGGATCTAACTGTTGTTCTTCAGGCCCTTACTACGACCCCTTTTGAGCCATCAGCACCTTACAACTTAAAACATTTGTCTTGGAAAACTTTATTTTTCGTGGCTATCACTTTTACCAGAAGAGTATCTGAACTTCAGGCCCTATCTTGTAAACCGTCCTACTTAATATTTCACAAAGATAAAGCTGCACTTCGAGCAACTCCATCTTTCTTACCAAAGGTTGTCTCCAAAACCAAGATTAGTCAGTCGCTACAATTGTATTTTTTCCACGATTTTTCTAATAAAGGGGAATATGCCCTCTATTTACTTGACATGCACAGACAACTACATTTTTATCTTCACAGGGCTAAGGATTTTAGGACATCTGATCAATTATTTGTGGCATTCTCTTCCCTCCATCTGGATAATCCAATTTTTAAGGTTACTTTGGCTAAATGGCTTAGAGACTGCATGACGTTCATTTATCATTCTAAAGGACTCCAACTTCCAAAACCAGTTCAAGCCCATTCAACAAGAGCAGTGGCCACATTTGCAGTGTTTCATGCTAGGGCATCTTTGGATGACATCTGTGCAGCAACCACATGGTCTTCTCTTCATACCTTTATCACTCATTACAAATTGGAACAGGTCTCTAGAGGATAAGCGTCCTTTGGCTCTGTGGTGCTTAGGAATATTCTTCCATGAGACCTCCCAAGGCTAAAGTAGCTGGGGATTTTGTACCACTGTCAAGGATTGAGTAAAGATTGACATCATCAGATAAAAAAGTTATGTCTTACTGTAATGTTCCATCTGTGTTGTCGATCTTCACCAGTCCTTGACATCCCCCCCTCTTTCACCCGTCCTGAGACTTAGTAGACCAAATTAGTCCTTAGCTATTTTCTTTTTAAGGATTCATATCTGGCCTCGCTTTATTATGCCTATCATTTAACCATAATTTCTTCATGTCTATCTGTTACTTTCTTGAGCAAACTCAGCCTGAGGTAATTTCAGAGAGGAGCATTATGGGTAGTGCCTGGCTCGAGGGTTTGGAAAGCGTGAGCTGGAAGATATGGCCAAATCGGTTCCGAGGTTTGGAACTGAACCCACTGTCAAAGATTGGTGAAGACAGACAACACAGATGGAACGTTATGGTAAGACATAACTTCTTTTTTTCTGTAGCGATTACTTCTGCAAGGATGGTTTTGGAGTTAACAAGCTCTTGATTCTTCACGTCCTTATTTTATGTACCATAAAGACAGGGGTTTTCTTCATACAAACCCTTCTTTACTAACAAAGGTAGCTTCCAGAAATAATCTTAACAGTTTTATTCATCTTCCTGTGTTTTTTCCCAGTTTCTCTAATAAAGGCAAATACCTTGTGGTGGTGCTGCGGTAGCATTGTCGCCTCACAGTAAGACGTTGTCCTGTTCGATTCTCAGCTAGAGCGTCTTCTGTATGGAGACGTGTGAATGGGCGTACCTTCGTTGAAGGTTGCACGTCAAGGCCAGCAACTTGGCACGTAAAAATCTACTGCCAATCATTAGCATACCGAAGTTCCGCTGTGGTGACCCCTAACCGGGAAAAGCCAAAAGACACAACAACAACCTTTTCCATTGTTTGGCTGCACATAGGCAATTGAAATTTTTTGGACCATAGCAAAGCTTTCAGAAAATCCAGTCAATTATTTATCTTCTTTTCAAAATCTAGACTGGGCTCACCAGTATCCAAAGTGGCTGTCGGATTGTATTTTGTTTGCATGTTTTTTGAAAGGCAAGACCCTTCCACATAAGCCTAAAGGTCATTCAACAAGAGATATGGCTACTTCTACTGCTTTTTTTTCTAAAATATCAATGGGTGAAGTTTGTGCAGCTACTACTTGGCTGGGTCACCAAAATTTTTTTGTCATATTATAAGCTGGATATTTAATCTACATCCAGGGCTTCCTTTGGCTCCACTGTGTTGCAGAATATCCTTCCTTAGTTCTTTTTGAGGAATTTTTCATGGCTGGGGACTTTGTCCCACTGGTTGAAACCAAACTGAGCTCACAGCATCGAATATGAGTTTATGTACTTACCATAATGATAGATCCATGTTGTGTGTCTCCACCTTGTTCAACATTTCCCCCTCCTGCCCCATCTTTCTTTGTTTGTGAGTCTTCTCTTCTGAGATGACCAGACAGTGGAGGTTGCTTATTCCTTATTTCTGGAGCCCTGTATCCTCATTTATTTAGGAACCTTCTCGCACGAGCACACACACACACACACACACACACACACACACACACACACACACACACAAAACTTGGAACGATCCAGTTTTTAGTGGAGGCCCGGGGAGAAACACTCCATTTGCATGTCTTTGTGATATGGGAGGAAACCGGAGTACCCGAAGGAAACCCACACAAACACAGGGAGGACATGCAGACTCCACACAGAAGGCACCCCAGCCGAGAATCAAACCAGAGAACCTATTGCTGTGAGGCAACAATGCTACCCGCTGCATCACTGCACTGTCTCCCTCTCTCTCTCTCTATATATATATATATATATATATATGATATATATCAATGTATTGAAAGTGGCAGTCATGGGGCAAACCTGATCTGAGGACCAGGGTGAGGAGTGGAGAGTTGTGTGTAAGGGAGGTGGAACCAAGTGAGCTGAAGACTTTGGAATTGGCTTGTGTCAGATTTGAGTTACTTCAAAGACTCATAGGTTGAACCAGACGGAGACAGATAACATGAATTTATTGTTATAGTAAGTACATAACTTTTGTTTTTCTTAAGAACTAATCCTTCCTTTATCCTTAATGTGGTATCCATGTTTACTTTGAGCCAAGCTATCCATCTTCCTGCATTTTTTCCAGAATGTAAAAATGAAAGAGAAAGGATGCTTCATACTTTGGAAGTTTATAGACAACTTTGATATTGTCTTGTCAGAACTAAATATTTCAGGAACTCAGATCAGTTGTTCATTTCTTGTGAAGGTAAAAAAAAATCAAGATGTGTTAATGCAGACTTATTTCCAAATGTATGTCTCATGGTATTACCCTTTGTTTTACCCACCAAAACAAGACTAATCCAGGCAGGTGCTGGATCCAAGACTAATGCTCAGTTTCTCAGGGCCTTTGTTTCATGTGTGGGTTTAGAAAGGGTTAAATTTTAGAAGTATTCAAAAGGCTGCAACTTTGTCCTTTGTGCATACTTTTACAAAGCACTATAAGCAAGATTTAGGACAGGGTTGGTTAGGTCCACTCTCCTGGGGCATCTGGATCCTCACCCTTCCTCTCTGAATGAATCTAAGGTATTGTAATCTACCCCTATTACTAAGGTTACTGCAGCAGTGATCCATGTGAAGAACATAGTAGTATAAGTAAACTTGGCATAACAGTAAATGTTCGAATGGTCACTGCTGCAATAACCCCTCTCCCTCCCTCTAGCCTCCTGTTTTATTGCCAGGGTAAGGACCAGTATTTTTTTTTGCTTTTCTAGCATTGTCCCTGTAAAACTTTTGCATCCCTCTCTTTCCTAGCATGAAAGGTCAGAAGGGCTTAGCATCCAAACCTGGATATTCAGTCAGCTCAGCTCGAACTGACTAAAGGTTTGGATGCCTGGAAGGTAACCTTAAAGCTTTGTTAGCTAGTTGGCTGTTATATCCTTAGCAGGCTGTAACCAATATAGCTAAGACTACTGCAGCAATGGCCATTCGATCATCTACTTTTATGGCTAGTTTACTTACACAAGTGTATTTTCCTTCATCACAGATAAACGTATGACATTATCTTTACGCGTATGGGATTAAACAACTTGAGACATTCATCTTTGAGTCATATTAAAAAATATATATAGTGGTGGTCTATGAGTATGTATCTGAGGGTGATCTGTAGCTGGTCTTGATCAGCATCCTACCCTCACAAAAAATGATGCCCAGTATGAACAAAAATAATTTACTTTAATATTTGGCTGACTTTTTTTCTGTCACTCCAGGAGGGGTCCAATATGTGTCTGCCTGGGTTGAGATGATACACATTCAAACTGCCGTGCATTGCATGTCCTGCACCTCTTTGTAAAGGGCTTTTATATATTGGCTTAAACTTTCTCTGCCACCATTGTGCGTTTTTAGACAATACCAATCTGCTGCATCTACCAGTCTATCCAAGCCAAATTGTGAAAATTTAAAAAGTAGTGCTGGTCAGTGTTAGAAACCTAAAGAAGAAATTGCTATCCCTAGAAGCCTTCCTGCCCCCGGAAAATATTGATATATGCATCATCCCTGAAGCATAGTTACAGTGCTTTGATAATAATTCTCCTTTACCAGGATTCATTGCCTACCCACTCATTCAGACTTGCAACTAAGGGCATCTCTGCCATACGTGATGGTGGATCCAAATTCCTCCAAAAATCTGTATTGCATAGATATATCGACTTGGATCCTCTTCCACAATATAGATTCCCCGCCATTTATTAGCTAGCTGTAGTACCCTTTCCTTGATACCCACCACCCATGGGTCTTTACAACAACCTGAAGCCCTTTAATGTGTTACATAACACCAACATTGTTTGCGATTTCAGCTACTTGTTTATAACTTGGAAGACAAATTTTATTGCAAATAAAAATGTACAATGCTTACTGGATTTCATCAGTACAAACTTACCTGACCAGATAGCTCTGTCTCTTTCTTTCTCTCTCCCATCAGGGGAAGAAATTTACTTGATTTAGCTAACAAAAGCATTTCATCACAGTGCTCTACACGTATATTTACCCCATCAATTATCAGGTCTGACCACCACATTAGAACTCAACCAAATGTGCCAACAAACCCTGTTATCTTTAGGGATTTCTCTAATGCAAACTTGTTTAGCTGATGGCCTGATGGGATTCATATCATCCCATGCTCTGGTGTCATAGAGAAACTAACCAAACTAAATGCAGATTAATTTGTAAGCAGCTGGATTGCAAACTGGATCACAGATAGAACCCATCAAATGAAGATTTGAGGTGCTCACTCCTCCAGAAAAAAAATCATTACTAATGATGTCCCTCAGGGCTCCTTACTGGCAATTTTCCTTTTTGGTATCTATTTCTTTGATGTTCAGGCTGATGTCAAGGGTCTCTAGCTGAACAACTTCACAGGTGACTGCAAACTAGGGGCTATCATCAACTGTTCTATGGACTCCAAGATTCTGCAAGAGTTTGCCCTGTACAAATATATCATCCTCAATAACATGGGATAAGACTTGTATGTTAAAAAGTGTAGTACTATCTCCTTTGGTAAGCACTAGCACCTTTGAAACTATCACACAGTGAATACCCCTTCTCCCAATTGATGCATTCATTAGGTACCTGGGCATTTTCATTGAAATAGAGCTTCACATTCATTATAAAATCCTTCAATGCAGAGTAGCTGTATATCGAAGGGTATATCTTTTGTACCTAAGCATGTTATTATTCAGGATGAGGGTTTGGTATAATGGTTAGCTGTTTACCTCACAAACACATTGTCCAGAGTATGATTCTCAACTTTGAAAGGGAAATTAGCTAGGCTTAAAATGGCCCACAAGGGCAGATAGCCTAGAACTTACCTATGAACCTGTAAACCTCTCTACAACTCCATTATTAGGCCCATAACTGAATGTAATGCCATGGTCAGCATGTCTCCAACCAAAGACAGTATCCAGCTGAAAAGACCACAGCATGTCTTCAATAAGAAGATCCATGGCATGAGCTGTTTGTCCTGTGCAGAATGCCTTAAAGTCCTAACCTTATTCTTAGTCACAAATAGAGTCCTGTGATGTGACCTTTGCCTGGCTTATAAGGTCTCAAATGACTCCTGTATTCGCAAGACATGTAACACCACAAACACTTGTAGTAGTGACCTTCTTCCACCACAGTATAAACAGAACCGTCTGAAAGGATAGTGACCTCTTCCAAAGAATTCACGCCCTTGGGGTAGAGGCTCCTTCTCATCCTTCATGTTAAACAAAGCAGATTAATAACTTTCTTTAAAGGCTGGATAAATGGATGCAAAATCATGACAACTCTCCTGGGATGGATCTTCAAGCCTTTATGGAAAGGGGGTAATATGTAGTGTTTATTACTTTTAGGCTAGGCTACAAATGACTGACCCAGATCAGCTGCCTATTGATAGTTTGTGACCCTATGGACTAGTTTCTGGGAGCATGGTCTCAGTTTTAAGGAACCTTATGTCTGCAGGCATAAATCCTGTAACAGTAGAAAGCTGGTAGTGACTTTATATGTATGTATATATATATATATATATATATATATATATATATATATATATATATATATATATAAATATATATATATATATATATATAAATATAATTTATCTATATGTATATTTATAGTGTGTGTGTGTGTGTGTGTGTGTGTGTAGATAGCAGTTAGAGTACATTCTGTAACACGTGTAGAAATTCAGACACTGTTCGGTAAAGTACTGCAACCTGTAGCCTTAGTTTCTAATTTAACCCATGCAGGTCAAGCTTTCCCTCAGTTCAAATCACTGTGGAAATTGTGGTGGGAGACAACATAGCTGGATAACTCTGTAGCCTGAATATACTTCATATAAAAATTAACATACTTTTAAATGTACTTTGTAGATCAGTGTGTGTGTACAACTTTAAGAAGCTTTCTAGGGGCTTGCACAAGTGTATAAGTACTGAGCATGTGCGAGCCTGGCTGCCATTTTTTAGTAAGCTGTTGAGATGTAAGAATCTATGTTTGTGTAGTCTGTCTGTTAAGCAGTTAATTTATATTTTGTAAAGCTGCTAGGCATCCTGATGTGTTTCTATGTAATAAAGCATATAAACAAACTACCCCGCGTGTTCGTCATTTGTACTAGAGTGGGACGAGCGACATGGTGTCAGAAGTGGCATGTTTAAAAAGGACATGGTGTCAGAAGAGGCATGTCTAAAATGGACATGGGGCCAGAAAGGGAAGCCAGATTTTTCAGTTCAAGACCAAGAGGCACTCAGTTAACACCGGAGAAATATATAGGAGTGAACCATCCCTACTACATGTATAACTCGCAAAACAGGTCAGAGACAAATTTCAGGTATTAAAATTTGCTCAAACTATTTCTTATTTGCAAAATATGAAACAAGGTATTCAGAATGCTCTAAACAAATTTCTAAGTAACAGAAATATGCTATGTTACGATATATTAACAGAAATATTCAGAATAACTATTGGAAATGATTGAAATAGTCGGAATCACATAAAATGAATAAAATAAGTGAAACAACTGCATTTTTTCACTAAGCACTACTTTTTCACATTAATCAAAGTTATTCAAGTTGTGTGAAGTGTATAACGTGTTTGCATGCTTGTGCAGTATTACAGTACAGTTATTTTGCAAAATACAGCCATTACAAAGCATATTTCACAAAGTAAAGCATTCCGATGAGTTCATATTGCATTTGAATGTTATTACAAGTGCTGGCTGTGTGCATGTTCATACATAATTACAAAGAGCATATTTTTCAGTGTGTGCCAAAACATGTAACTTGTTGGCATGGCGGACAAATTTTGGAAACCAACTCCACTTGTGTTTGACATTAGTATTGTAGAGAACTGGAGTGTGTTTGAGCAAGAGTATGACATTTTCATACAGGCTGCATTTCTGATAAAGATGCCTGTACAAAGGCATTTATTCTGCTTAATTTAGCTGGTTGAGAAGCCATTTGTGTATGCACCTGCTGTCTTTGCAGGAGAGGGGGAAACCATTGTATAGTTGTACCGGCTGAGTCAAGGGAGAACCTAGAGTGCTTAAAATGTAAATTTAGAGAAATGTGTAACCCCCCCCCCCCCCATGAATGTTACAATGGAATGGCCCTTGTTTTACACAAGGGATTAAAAGCCTGGTGAAACTTTTCAGCATATATAACTGATTTGGTGATTTAAGGGATAAGTTGATAAAAGAAAGACTTGTGTGTCTTATTAAAGATGATGATGTGAGAAAGATTTTCCTTTGTGAAAGTGATTTAACTTTGAATAAAACCATCGAGAGTTGTCAGATGTATGAGCTTCAAATGAGAGATGCATGCTTCCTTTGACTTCTATTGCCCATGTTGATATTATGCAGCACGTGATTAACAGAAACAGGCCCAAGCACATGGCTGCATCTGTAAACCTTGCAACACTCACAAGGAAACCCTGTAGTAGCTTTCTAACACGTTCTAAGGCGTGCTCTCGAAACCACAGTGAAGCATAAGAGTGAGTCAGCAAACAAGCATAAAGGCGAGAGTACCTGTCCACCCAGTTTCATAGCTGTGAAGGGGGTCATGAGCCTAAAAGGGAAAATGTTTAGCTTTTGGTCAGCAATGTCACAAATGCAATTAGTGGAATAATTTCAAAAGGTTTTGTAAATCAAAGAGCACGTATTCCTTTATTAGAAGGGAACATTCAAAGAGACAAGTTGACAGAAAGCTGCAACCCTACTTTTTATGTTGATGATATGTTATTGCTTCATGAAACAGTCAGTGCAGTAAATTTGTGGGCAAAGAATGAAGTATTTTGTACTGTTTGGATTAATGGGTCTTCCACAGAGCTCAACGTTGATACAATTTCAAAGTGCACTGTTATGTCTGCAGAAACATTTGCTAGAGTTTATGCTGGTGAGAAGCTTGATTTGGCAAAGTGTGCAAAGCTTGTTGCTTATGGTGGTGAGGAGATTTAAACCGAAGGCTCAGTGGTACTTTCATGTTGCTCTGCGGAGAAGCTACAGCTTGTTACTTTATGTGGTCAAAAGGCATGTTCAGTCATTATTAGGGCTTAGAGACAGTTTGAAAATGGGACTGCTTTCATTTAATAAGGAAGTCCACCATGTCAGTTTGAAAGACCGCTGCTCTAATTTTGCCTAGTATATTTTTTCTACCTGCACTGATCTTTTTGAAGACAGACTAGACAAGCTTCCAGTTGTGTACTCCATGAAGTTAGACTCAGATGTCAGCCCAGTTGTCAGACCAGCCCAGAAAGTTCCAGTAGCTATGCAGCACAGAATCAAAACTGAGTAAGACAAAATGGCACAGCAAGGTGTAATTTGTCCAGTTGATAAACCTACTGAATAAGTATCTTCCGTGGTGGTAGCTTATAAGAAAAGCTCAGATGATATCAGAATATGTATTGAGCCATGAAATTTGAACAAAACACTAAAAAAACCTCATCATCCAATGTGTACAGTTAAAGAAGTCACAGCTCTGATGCCAAATGCCACTGCTTTTTCTTTCTTAGATGCAAAGAGTTCACTTTGTCAAATTTTGCTTGACAGGAAATCCTCATTGCTTACTACTTTCAGTACTCCTTTTGGCAGGTACAGATTTTTGAGAATGCCGTTTGGGATAAATTCTGCCAGTAAAGTCTTTCAGCGTGCAATGGAGCAACTTATTTCTGGGCACCCCTCTGCTATTATCGTAGATGATATGTTGTTAGGAGGTAATGGTGAAGCTGAACATGACAAAAACCTCCAGAAAGGTCTAGAAAGAGCTTATCAAGTGAATCTTAAGCTAAACCCCAGAAATCCAAGTTCAGGTTATGAGAAGTTACTTATGTTGGTCACTTATTTACCAGTTCAGGCTTACGACCAAACCCTTCTAACCAAGCAAGTAGTTTTTGAGATGCCAGCTCCAGATAATGTTCAAGCCCTTCAACGCTTTCTTGACATGGGCAAGTTCATTCCATACTTAAGCCATCTAGTAGCACCGCTTAGACAGCTAACATGTAAAGATGTTTCCTGGTCTTGGTTGGAACAATACCAAAGAGCATTTGATGTCCTGGAACAGAGAATTGCCAGTACACCAACCCTCAGATACTGTGTCCACAAACCAATTACTCTTTCCTGTGATGCTTCAAAATTTGGTCTTGGTGCAGTCATTATTCAAGACAGTCAACCTGTATCCTATGCGTCCAGATCTCTAACCCAAATTGAAGTGCAGTATGGTCAGTTAGAGAAAGAACTCTTGGAAATGGTGTTTCCATTTTTGAAGTTCCATGATTAACTGGTTGACCTATCCAGATCGAAACAGATCACCAACCTCTAGTTACTGTTGTGAAAAAGCCTGTGCATTCAGCTCCAGCTGGACTGCAGTGCATGATGTTGAGATTGCAAATGTACTGTTTCAATCTTATCTACATGAAAGGCAAACTTCTTTGTCTTACTGATACATTATCTAGATCACCCGGAAGTACTGCTGAAGAGCGTGAGAATGAGAAACTTAATTTTGAAGTTATGGAAGTGAGAAATTGTTTTTCACACGTCTCTATGAACTTATGTGCTTAGAAGTCATACAGCCTCAGATCCTGTTTTACAAAACCTCAACTACTTTATCATTCGAGCGTGGCCATCAAAGCATTCTAGTTTACCGCAAGAAGTGCAACCTTATTTTCATAACAGAGATGACATTTGATCTGATAATGATATTGTCATGAAAGGTCCAAAAGTCATTGTTCCAAAGTCCTTGCAACAAGAGTATATCACTGTCTTGCTTTGTGGCCACCCAGGAACCAATTCTACAGAAAAGAGGATGCGAGGACTAGTGTTTTGGCCTTCTGTTTCACAAGACATTGAGAGAGTACTTTCATCTTGTTCTCTGTGTAATAGTACAAAGCCACATCAACAGGAGGAACTACTTCAGCTAAACCAGATTCCTGAACTGTCTTGATCAACAGCAGCCACTGATATTTTCAAGTGAAATGGTCAGCATTAGTTGGTGTTAGTAGACTCTTATTCCACTTGGTTCAAGATTGACCTACTTCCTAACCTAGCATCCAGTACTGTCATTACTAAGATGAAGCGTCATTTTGCAGTTCATGGTAGTCTGCACAAAATTATTTCTGACAATTGTATACAGTTTACTAGCCAGCAATAAAAAAGATTTACCAAAGAGTGTGACTTTACTCATATCACAAGTAGTCCTGAGTATCCTAAGTCAAATTGTTTGGCAGAACGTGCAGTTCAAAGTGCAAAACAGTTACTTGAGATGTCAAAATGAGGTAATAGTGATGTTTTCCTGAATCTCTTGAATCTCAGAAATGTAATTCATGATAAACATTTTGGTTCACCTGCCCAGAGACTTCTTTTGAGACAAATCAGAAGTACCTTACCAATCAGCAGTTGTTTGTTGGTTCCAAGTGCTAAGAATAACAGGTTTGTGAAAGCCCATCTGTTAACGAAACACCTATGCCAGAAATCTTATTACAGCAAGTCCAGCAAACCGCTCAGTCCATTACGTGAAGGAGAGAGTGAGAATGCAAACATGCATAGGTTATAATCGGATTGTAGTCATAAAGAGTATTTGCTCAGAGCCAAGATCGTACATTGTGGAATTGCAAGGAGCAGAGTTTAGGCAGAATCGGAAACATTTGATGCCGGTGTCTGAGCCTGTATCGCAGCATCTAGCCTGTGAGAAAGGCTCTTTATCTCAGAGTGAATTGTCCAGAGTTCCAATTCCTGAGGACTTTCAAGTGAGTAGCCCTGTTCCTGAGATGGATCCCAAAGTTCTTGATATGAGTTGTTCACTTAAGACTATCCCTGTTGCTAAACCCAATTCTGAATACTATGTTACTAGATCAGGTCATATTTCCAGACCATGTTACAGATACATGGCAACTTAGACATGAAAATTGTGTTGTTTCTAATGTCTGCATATTATTGCATGTCTTATTCTAATGTCATTTCGTAGGAGACAGTTCTTTAAGGAGGATATAGATAAGTGTGTGTATACAACTTTAAGAAGCTTTCTAAGGGAATGTACAAGTGTATAAGTAATGAGCACTTGCGAGCCTGACTGCCATTTTGTAGTAAGCTGTTGAGATATAAGCATGTATGTCTGTTAGTTTGTTTATATTTTGTAAAGCTGCTATCCATCCTGATTTGTTTCTGTGTAATAAAGCATATAAACAAACTACCCCACCTGTTCATCATCTATACTAGAGTGGGCTGTGACATACTTCTTGAAATAAAAGGGGGAAGCAGCCTGACAGGCTTAAAATACAGAGTCCGGATAAAGACAAAGGAATAGGCATAGAAACTGTAGAAGATGAAATCTGGCTTTGGCTGTTAGCCTAAAAAATAGTTAAGTTAGTGAGGAAATGCCTTCAAAAATTAAGAGAAAAGCTTGTTATCCAAAAAAAAAAGTTTAGTAAAAGGAGTCACAGACCAATACAGAAAATCCCCAGAGTGCATGAAGTAGGACCTTGTCAAAAGATTCTGATTAGTGAAGTAATGAAGGATGTCTGTGGAGACAAAGTGAAGCCAATAGTGATAAATTCATTGAGAAAAGAAAGGGCGCCCGAACATAATCCTAGGTTTCCTACTAGAAGGGAAAATTAAGGGCTTGTCAGAAACTGGGCTGAAGGAAGTAGGTACATATAGAAACAGAGGTTACTTAGGTAGGAGCTAAGGAATTGCCATGTTCAGAGGCAGAAAAAAATCACTGCCATCTGTTGCCATTGTTGATGGAGAAATAGTTATGTCTTCCACTTCATATAAAGTCTTCCTGGCTTGGCAGGTTTGCAGGTAAAGGAAGAAAAATTTAAGAAAGCATTAGTGGGAGGATAATAAATGCATTAATTATGGCCAGAGAAAACATAACCAGATTTGAATTAGAGAAATGAATAGAGTGACCCCACATCATACTCAGAAAATTACTGTTATGGCTGAACAAAGCTTTGGAAATACTAAGCCACCTATTATTTCCAATGTTTTTGCAAACACTTGTGATGAAACTGGCACATAATATTATTATGGGATGGCATGTAGGGATAGACAAATGCAAAGCTAAGAAACAATTGTGTAGACAAAAATAAGCTAGAAATTTAGCAAGGTTTTCTTGATCTGATGTAATGAAAAACACTGAATTTCTGTGCAGCATGCCCAGAATGTCAAAAGACTGCACCACATCCAGGGTTCATAGTCCAGTGATGCAAATGCCTTATTGTGGTTCCATTTGGGCAGATAGGCATGGCTGTTGTAGGCCCCTTAATAAAGTCTAGTAATGACTATGGCTACTAGTACATTCTGGTGACTGTAGACTGTGCTATAAAATATTTTGAAGTAGTGCCACTGTGAACTAATGATAAATCAATAGCTAAAGAGCTAGTGTTACTTTTCCCTGGGGCAGAGGTACCAAAGAAATACTTCCTGACCTGGGAACTCAGTTTATGTCAAGGATAATGCATGAACTCTGCCAGAGTTTGAAAATAAACCATTCTCATAGTAATAGATTAGTGGAGTGTTTTACTGTATCTCTGAAGTCCATGCAAAAGATGGTAATAACTAGGATCATTTGTTTTCCTTCTTATTTGCTGTAAGAGTGGTATCCCTAGCTTCATTAGGGTTTACTCCATTTGAGTTACTATGCAAGAGATATTTCTGAGGTTTCTCTAGCATAACCTAAGAGACTTCAGAGGAAGAGCAAACCCCATTTAAAAGTGTAATAGCACACTACAAAGATTTAAGAAATAAATTGACAGTCATTATAGCAGTAGTGAAGGAATGTCTGCAGAAGGCACAAAAAATGCAACAAAGGATGTATAGCAAGAATGCCAGGCTGAGGTGCTTTAAAGCAATGGACAAAGAGTTATTAGTTCTTTCTAATGACATTAGTTTCCTAACAAAATAACAAGGACCCTTTAAGGTGAATGATAAAACAAACATAATGAGCTGCAACATTATGCAAACTGGAATGAGAAAACCAGAGCAGATATGTCACATGAATGTGTTAGAACTATGGAGGGGAGCTGAAGCTTCTGTAGCTAGTTTGGGTTGTGAGGTGAATACCAATAGTTGGGTATCAGGGAATACTGTTGCTGCTGTTCATATAGATGAGGTTTTAAGGCCCAGAAAGAATAAGTGGAAGAAATCATACTGTGAAAGCATTTCTTTCAGAGCCACCTGCTGGAACAAACTTAATTACACATCTTATTGAAAATATGCCAGGGGAGCAGGTGATCTTAAAACAGTTGTTACCAGGACTCCCAAGATGGCCTGCACACTGATCAACAGCTTAACATCAGCTCTGATGTTATCCATGTCACTATTCCTCACTCTTGGGTCTTGGATCCGACATCGGATCCGAGCCGGCAACCTTATAGACAGCTTCTAGGCTCGAGCTCCTCTCACTCCCATGATCCCTTGCTGCCCTCTAACCCCTCAGATCTCGTTTGCCATGCTAAGCTCCAGATGCTGATTCTTGGCTCGAGTTTCTGTGTGGGATAAGAAGTCTTATTTCAGAAATTTTTTGTCAAGATTTTTCTTGTATTTTCTTACTAGTGTGTTGTGTAGCTGTCGGTAGTGTTAGTTTTTAGTCCTGTCCCTCCCGTTTGTTGATAGCTCATTGTCTGTGTGTGTTGGCACTTTTTTGTGCTGCGGCTATTATTTTCTTGCTGTTTCTGATTAGTGTATAGTCTCTTAGTATTTAGTTTATTAGTGGTTAGTGCTGTGTGTGTGTGATTGGCTGGTTTCTTTCCCAGTTCAGACTTGTGCTTGTTTTACTGGTTCTGTTTTTACATGTCCCTTTGGCTGCAGGCTACCCACCATGTCTGATAAGCCAGTTGGCTTTAAAAGGTGCTCCTCGTGTGGTCAGAAGATGCCTGTCTCCAATTCGCATGAGGGGTGTCTTTATTGTTTGGCCGCCGAGCACTTGGAGGTTGAATGTTGATCGAGTTTCAAAACAAACTCCTTCTAAAAGGGTTGGTGCAAGGGGCTCCCTTGGCTCAGCCCCCTGCCAAGTCTGGACCCTCTGAACTTAAGAGGAAGGCCCTCTTGTTGCCTGGGTCTTCCTCTTCAAAAAAGATGAGGCTGTCAGATTCTAGTGCCTCAGACCCAACTCCAATGGACTTAGGTCCTAGGCTCCGTGACTCTTCCCCACGGATCCGGAGCCTCCACTCCAAGGCCCTCGGATCAGAGGTTTCTGGATTGAGGCCTTCAGATCCGCTTGGTTCTGGACCAGCTATGGATCTGGCTTCCTCTGATCTGAGTCATGTGTGATCCAAGAGTGCAGATCCTTGCTTGCCATTGGATCTGAGGCAGTCAGATCAGGGATTGGCATCGGATCCCACTATTAGTATAGAAGATTCTCCCTCTGGCTGTGGCTTGGAGCAGTCCCCTTCTGCTTCCAAGCATAGGTGTTGCTCCTTAGAGGGGAGGTCCTCAGGATCTCTACTTCCATCCCCGGCCATGTCCTCAGCCTCCTCTATATCCTCCAGGAGTTTGCTCCCTTCTAATATGGACAGGATGATGTAGTCCTTTCTCAAGGCTCAGATTGAGTTGGGGCTTCTCCTGTCCCCTGCCCATCTGGCCAGGGGTCCATCCCCTTCCCCTTCATTAAGTTCTCTTCATCCGACCAGGTTGGGTTCAGACTTTCAGGCCCTAAATCTCACAGGGGAAGGAGACGGGGGTCCTAGGGGACCATTGCATTCCTACCCTGTCTGAGTCTTTGACTACTTCTGCTCAGCCTCCCGCTGGGCAAGGTGGAGTCCCGGGCCTGAGATGTCACCCTGAAGCAGTTGGGCAGGGATTCTGGACCTGTTTTTTTGGACCTGTCCCTTCCCCTTGGTGCTTCAGCTCTTGACAGCTCAGGGCCAGTACTATCTGGAGGCCAGGCGGTGCTGGCTTGCCCTGGTCCTTCTCCTCAGGTGGGCTTTCCTGCTGGGGCATCGTCCAGTCCTTCTGCTTTCTGGGTCATAGAAAGGACTTTTTCCTCCCAGAGAGTTTCCTCCCTGATCTTCCAGGGATCATCCCAACCCCTCCAAGTGGACCCCACTCATCCTACCCCAGGTCAGCCCTCTTGATCCAGCCTTCAGGTGGGAGTTTCCCCAATTGGGACCCCCCTCTCTTCCAAATCCTCCCCCAAGCAAACCATGGAGGAGGAGCCTCACAAGAGATTCTGTAAGAGGAGAGACCTGGAGACTCCTGCTGAGTCGCTCACTGAGGATACAGACCACGATGAAGGGGATGCATCCCCTAGATCCGCGCCTGAGGATGTCTCCTTTTGGGACATTTTGGAAATCCTTAAACTTAAGGGTGGTTGGTCCCCCCCCCCCTGCATCCTCTGAGGAATCCATCTTTCTCAAAGGCTTTTGGAACTGGACCATCTACCTCCTGGGTTCCCCCCCTGCAGATGAATTTTTGTAGACCGTATTTGCCAGCAGGGCATGGAAGGAGCCAGATACTGTTGAGCCTGTTCCCAAATGCATGGACAAATTCTTCAGTCCCCCTTCTGACAAGCGGTTTTGGTCAAAAGGTGTGCCAGTCTATGCAATTGTGGTAGCTGCCACTACCAAGAAAGAACTGGCGGAACAGAGCACATCTGTCCATCCACCCAACTAAGAGTCCTGGGCATTTGACAAGCATGAAAAGCGGGTTTTCGCCTCAGCTACATTCAGTCTGAGCACATTTCACCCGACTACAAAAGGACTTGGTCAAGGAGCTTACCACATCCCTTTCTGAGGTACTACCTGCTGGGAAACTAAGTTAGGTGTCCCCCAAATTATCCACACTTTCTTCCCTGGCCAATTTATCAATGAGGCTGATTGCCAATGCTATGGAAGGAGACTCTTGAGTGGTTGGCACAGGCATCACTCTTCGGCATCACACCTGGCTGCATCTTTGCGGATTTGCGGAGTCCTTTAAAGCATCTTTCACCAACACTCCCTTCAGTGGTTCTACCCTGTTTGGCCCTTCAGTCATAGAAACTCTCAACTGCAGTGAGTAGGAAGGCAAGACCTTGTTGGCTATGAGAATCAAATTTTCCACCCCTCAATGCTCCTTTTCCAAGATGCAGTGAGGGGCCAAGAAAGATGTGGTTTCGCAAGTCACAGTCTGACTTCCAGGATGAGCCCTCCTCTAGAGGTCGGGGAGAGGGTTCAACAGCAGACAACTTCCCAAGGGTACAGGAGGTCTGCAAAATCAGGGCTCCAGGGAACCCATCACTGAGAAACCCCAACAGCACTGCCCTGGAGGCAGTCGGGGGTCATTTGTCTTTGCACCCTTTGGCCTGGGCAAGTATTACAAAAGATCATTGGGTGCTAAACATCATTTCCATGGGCTGTTCTATTCCCTTTTCTCAGTCTCCTCCTCTGGTCAGGAGATACTTCCCTGATGCACCACCCCATCAGAGGGAGCTAGCTCAGGAAGAAGTACTCAAGCTGCGTCAAAAGAGAACCATCCAAGAGGTCCCCCCGGGCCAATGAGAATCCAGAACTTACCCCTACTTTTTTTTGGTGCCAAAGAAGATGGGGGACCTGCATCCAATCCTGGACCTCAGTGAACTCAATCTCTCTGTCTAGAAGTCCAAGTTCTGGATGGTCACTGTGCAGTCTTTCATGCCTCTGTTGCACAAGGATGATTGGATGTGCTCCATGGATCTCCAGGACACATACTACCATATATAGGCAGGCACTCCAAGAGACTTCTCCACTTCTGAGTAGGGGCCAATCACTACCAGTTCAGGACAATGCCCTTTGGACTCACCACAGCCCCCCCCCCCCCAAGGTGTGCACCAAGTGCATGGCAGTGGTCGCAGCTCACTTGAGACTGCAGGGATTCCAGGTATTTCCGTACCTCGATGATTGGCTCCTCACAGCTCCCATGAAGCATCGTCTGACCTGTGCCTCTCAGTACCTACTCTAGCTGTTCGACCAGTTAGGGATTACAGTGAATCTCCCCAAATTGAACCTGATTCCTTCCCAAAATCTGGAATTCATCAGGATCCAGTTGGACAATGTGTCAGAGATTGCAGCGCTTCCTCTCTGTCGCATACAGCTAATCAGAACCCATGTCCAATGTCTTCTTGATAAGACTCACTTTCAGGCCCCCCTTATTCTCATTGCCTTAGGGTCCATGGTGGCAGCTATCTATTTGGTGCCATTAGCGAGGTTTGACATGAGAGTTCTGCAGTAGACTTTACTGGTTCAGTGGTCTTCCCTGTATCATCCGATGACATCCTTGATCTGTCTCACTCCAGTGCGCAGGTGTCATCTCCTTTGATGGATCGTGTCTCCTGACCCTGTCATAGGCAGACCCTTCTTTCTAACTCCCCCCCCCAGCACCACAGTAACCTCAGATACTTTCCTGTTGGGGTGGGGCATTTTCAGGGAAAGATGGTCCAAGGCATGTGGTCTGCCGCAGAGACCACACTGCATATTAATATTCTGGAGATGATGGCAGTCCTCCTCACATTGCAAGCCTTTCAGGACTTCCTCCCTCTAGATTCCATTACAGTACATATGGACAACATCACTGTTGTGTGGTACATCAACAAGCAGGGGGGCACACATTCATATCTGCTTTGTCGCAAGGCCATGAGGGTGTGGGAATGGTACTCAGGATACTTTCTCATTGCAATGCATATCGCCAGAGAGTCCATGTTAGCAGACAGACTCAGCAGAGCAATCGTGAGTCCTCACAAGTGGTCCTTGAATCCTTTGGTGGTGGAAGGGATCTTCCTTCAATGAGGTCAACTGAGCCATGATCTGTTTGCTTCCCCTCTAAACCATAAATGTAGCTGGTCTTTCGGGAAATCCCCCAGGGATGCTGTGGTTCACGATTGGCCTCTGGGTCTCCTTTGTGCCTCTCCTCCTTTACCTGTACTTCCCAGAGAACTTCAGAAAGCTCATCACCTGAAGGCCACCTCGATCCTCATCTTCCCCTTTTTGCCTTGGCAGGTGTGGTTCCCCCTTCTACAGTCTGATTTGAAGTACCCCCCTTGGGTACTAGATCCCATTCCAGATCTGATTTCCCATCACTCTCAGCTTTTGATTCCCAACCTCCAGATGTTCCATCTAACGGCATGATTTGTCCACTTCTGGTAATCTGGAAACAGTCCAGGCTGGCTTCCTCTGTCAAGAACATTATTCTGGCCTCTCAGAAGGCTTCCACCTGAAAGGTTTACTCCAGTAAGTGGAAGAGGTTCTCTCTTTGGGCTAAGTAGAGCAGTCTGGATCCTGCTTCGATCCCCATTTAAAAAATCCTACTCTTTTTGTCTTTGCTGTTTCAGGCTGGTGCTAGCTTCTCTATTATCAAAGTGCAGTTGGCAGCTATCTCCAACTTTCATGTTTGCAAGGAACCTACCTTTTTCTCTCGATTGTGCAAGGCATTTTTGAAAGGGGGTTTTCTGCTCCAGCCTCCTGTCAAGGATCCTTCCCCTCCTTGGGACCTTTCCTTTCTGCTGCAATCTCTCACATAGAGTCCATTTAAGGCTGCTGCCACATGAGATATCAAATTTTTGTTATGGAAGATGGCTTTTCTAGAAGCCATAACTTCAGGTAAAAGAGTTTCAGAATTGCAGGCTCTTTCTATCAAACTGCCTTTCTTGTTTTTTCTTAAAGGCATGTGGGTCTGCGAACTAGCCCTTTGTTCATGCTTAAGGTTGCCATGGAAGCAAATCTGAACCAGTCAGTTCAGTTGCCAGTTTTCTTCCCAAATTTTACTAATAAAGGGGAATATCTCTTACATATGCTGCATGTGCATAAGGAGTTATGATTTTACCTGGACAGAGAAAAAGATTTCCACAGGTCTGACTAGCTATTTATGGCATTATCACAGTTTGTTTATGACTAAGGTTACGAAAATTATTATTTTTTTTATATTTTGGTAAATAACTTTGCAAGGGAGCATGTCAATGTGCTAAGTAATACCTCATTTTGAAGACAGTATTAATAGTTACAACACGACAAAAGAACCGTGTCTGTATGCTGTACACATGTGCAGATATCAAAGTTTGTTTAGGATTTAGGTTATGGAAATTATGATTTATTTCATATTTTGGTAAATAACTTTGCAAGGGAGCATGTCGGTGTCCCAAGTAATACCTCATTTTGAGGACAGTATTACTCCTTACAGCATGGGAAAAGAACTGTGTCTCCATTCTGTATACATGTACTGATATTGCAGGTTTAGTCTTGTAGGATTATGGAAATTATGCATTTGCAATATTTCTCATTATTATACCCATATCTTTGCAAGGGAGCATGGTGATGACACAAATGATGCATCATTTTGAAGCTGACATTGAGCCACACAACTTGTATACTAATATGTAGTCTCTGTCTGTTACAGGTGATGAGATATTATGCTTGATCAATTATGAGAAATATAATATTAATCATATTTCTGAGAATATCTCCGTAATGGAGCATCACACAGTAATGGTTAAGGTATAATTTTAAAGCTGACATTCATGCAAACAAACCAGTTGCAGATTGTATGGGTGTACATGGTACATTCACCAAGATATTGTGATTTGTTTTACCAAAAAGGTAAAAAATATGCACAATATCAGCATTCCTTGGCAAATATTTAATAATGACTTAGACATGCACTGTTGGAAAGGTCAGTGTCTGCTGAACAACTTTCACATTTAAATTTTTAGTCTCGCTCTTATGGTTAAAAGGTTATGAACATTTGTTTTCTGTATGGGATTACAAATGGATTATCTGAAAATGAGCTCAGGCTGCACTGATGTTCCTATGGTGGAAGTAAGCAGGCAGCATTTTCTGAGCTGCTCCGGAGTGAATGAGTTATATTACATCTTGTTACAGCTTAGTAATAGATTAGTTTTATTTAATGAATAGTTTGTCCTTTTTGAGTATCTTAATTTATGAAGGAGTTAAAGATTACTTTTCCTTTAAGAAATATAGGGGAAAGGTAAACATGTGATTTGTTCATTCACATTTGAAACCAGCTCATTAGTTACAATATTGCATTTGATAAAGTCTTTATATCTTGTGGAAGATGAAAGTGCTTGTTGGATAGTGGATTTTGTACTACTTTTAAAGATCCTTTGATCTGGCAATCTTATAGACTGCTTCTAGGCTCGAGCTCCTCCCACTCCCACCATCTGGTCTTCTACTTAAACTTTTGTCAATCACTACAAGCTTGACATCATCTACAGGAATGGGACTTCCTTTGGCTCCACAGGTTTTTAGCATGTCATTCCATGAGGCTGCCCAAGATTTAGGGTAGCTGGGGACTCTGACCCAAGAGTGAAGAATAGTCACATGGATAACATCATATAAAGAGTTATGCACTTACCATAACTTGGCATCTTTGTTATCCTATGTCACTATTCATCACTATCCCTCCCTGCTTCCCTCATCCTGTGGGATCTAGAGGTTGTAGAGATTTCCTATCTGACGGTCAAGGTCTTCCTTAGCTGCATTCTAGCTTAGGGCAAACTCAATCTGAGGGGTTAGAGGGCAGCAAGGGATCATGGGAGTGGGAGGAGCTCAAGCCTAGAAGCTGCCTATAAGGTTGCCGGATCCAAGACCCAAGAGTGATGAATAGTGACGTAGGATAACACAGATGCCAAGGTATGGTAAATACATAACTCTTTCTCTCCCAGTATGGAAAATTTAAACTGAATAGTAAGAGCCAGGAACTGTGCCACTTTTAATAAATACAGCTACTGGCTAGTAATTGCACTGCCTGGATGCCAGCAAAGAAAAAACTTAGAGCCTGAGAGAAAACCAACTAGAAAAAGTGAAGAGAAATCAATGACTGGGAAAAACCTTTCAACTGTTCAGCAAAAAGCAGTTCAAGCTCCAGCTTTAGTGCAAGACATGTCTTCTAGTATCCTAGTGGAAAAAAAAAGCCAAATGTGCTCAGAGCTAATTAAAATAAACAAACATTGAATAAATATATCAACTCAATGATCAAAAGGCTGGAAAAAATGGAAGAAGCTTTAAACAGATATTCAGATGAAGATTGCAAGAACATCAAAAAAAATATTTTTGTATAATTTGTTAAAATCCACTTTAAAAGTAGTACAAAATCCACTGTCCATTTAAGTTACACAAGCACTTTCATCTTCCACAAGATATAAATAATTTATCAAATGCAATATTGTAACTAATGAGCTGGTTTAAAATGTTAATGAAAATGCCACATGTTTACCTTTCACTCTATTTCTTAAAGGTAAAGTAATCTTTAACTCCATTATAAATTAAGATACTCAAAAAAGACAAACTATTCATTAAATAAAAGTAATATATTACTAAGCTGTAACAAAATGTAATATAAAGGACAAAACTGATACAATAGTAAGATGTTAAATGTTCCCATATTGGAGCTTATTTTTATCTTCTAAAAACTTGGAAGCTTAAGTAAACAACTAATAGAAGAAACCTCATTAAGTCCAATAGGCAATATCAGGCCCTCCCCTACTAGAGATGATCCATATCTGTAAGTCTAATTCCTTGCGCATTACCTGCTCGAAATGCCTAAATCTAATATGCAACATCAACAAAACCTGCTTGAGAGACAGGTTTGTCTCCAAGAGGCTGCCCCATCTCTGGAATAGATTTCCCATACATGTCAAATGGAGTACCTTGCTGACCGTCTTCAAGCACAACCTTGATGAGTGGATGGGAAACCACAAATCTGTCCCAGGGGTTCCACCTTTGTCCCTCACTGACAGGGCAACAGGTACTGACTGAGGTTTCTTTTTTGGGGATAAACTCTTGGCTAGGCTTGTAAGGGCCCCAAGGCCATTAGCCTAATAACCTCCCGTGATCCTATGATCCTGGTGTATGTGCTGCATTAAGTCGCAGATAGATGCCAGTGAAATTCTTTCTTTTCTAAATCCAGTCCCCATGGGCCTCCCTAGGATTTATCAGTAGTTGTTCAAGCACTGCAAATTTAAATGCATGCCCCGGGAAATAAATAATGTGTTTTGCTAGTGCATTAGTATTAGTTTTTGTACGACTATCATACAAATGTTGCCGCATACATTCCCTGAGTATCTACTCCTTTTTGCCCGCATAGAAACTAGGGCATTCTTCGCAAAGAGCCACGTGTACCACACCCCTGCTAGAACTACTGTATCTCTTTTTTTATTGCAAATCTGTCCTTCACATGAAACTGGTCACTTACGAATATGTGATTGCAAAAGTTACATGACCCATATCTACACATGCCAGGTGTTATTTTTCTGTCCTGTATTATGTTTTGTAGTTTCAAAGTACTTCTTGTACAGATGACAGTAGGCCTGTCTCCCAGCTTTTCCTTCCATTCCAGGTTGTCATTTATAATGGACCAATTCTTAGGTAGAATGTTTTTAACATTTGCCCAATCAAGTGAGTAGGTGGTAATGAAACTACTCTTAAAATTGTTTGTCTAATTTTTCCTAGGGTCATTAAGGGGTGAAATATCTGGGGTTGCTTTTTGTCCCGACAGTATGGGAACAAAATAGTTTACCCACTTTTGAACCACTTCCACCAAAATGGGGTCAGTAAACACCCCAGGATGCCCCCTCCTTAAAAACACGTTCTTTAGGTTCTCACAGTTGTCTAGAAAGTTGCCATAATTAGTGACCATCCTTGTTGCTGTTACTAGTTACCCCTTGACCACAGCTTTCTTCTGGGCAGTAGGGTGAGAACTTACATAATATAGAAAGAAGTTGGAGTAGGTTGGCTTACTGTGGATTCCAGAAATCAGTCTATGATTATTGTAGTCTTTCATAAGCAAGACATCCAAATAAGAAATACTGTCATGACCTACTTCATGTGTACATTTTAAAAATGTTGTATCATTAATATATTCCAAGAAAGCTGGTATTTTTCCCCCCTTCATCTTTCAGTTCAACAAATAAGTCATCCAGGTACCTCACACACACACACACACACACACACGTATATATATATATATATATATATATATATATATATATATATATATATATATATATATAGATATAGATATACACATATGTATATATACCAGGATTGGGGAAATTCACTATTAAAAACATATTTCTCTTTCCATTCAATCATGACTATATTAGCATAAAGGGACCCACAGGCTGAACTCTTGACTACCCCTTTTTTCTAAAAAGTACTGATTTTCAAAGAAAATGTAGTTATTATATAGGACCTACCGTAATAATTCAGTAAACATTTCAGTTTTTTTCTGGGGAAAGTCACTGTGTGTGTCAAGGAATTCAGTAAACCATTGCACACTTATATCATGTGGAATTGTAGTATACAAATTTTTGACATTTATGGCGATAAAAATAATCGTTTGTAAAAGACTCATTGCATTTCTTTAAGAAGTCCCATGAGTCCTTGCATACATGTGGGACCTTTTATACCAGTCCTATTAGGTGGTGGTCTAAGAATTTCACTAGTGGAGAAGTAATGGCATTCCTTGCATCCACTGTAGGGCACATTGTGGATTGTTACTATTTATTTGAATCTCTGATATCCCAAAAATGGTGGGTACCATAGAATTTTTCAAGTTTAATAATATTCATCCTGGATAATCTGCCCCTATGTGACCATATCATAAAGTACTAGTGTGATGATCTTATACACCATATAGGTTCATAGGTAAATACTAGGCTGTCTGCCCGAGGGCATCTATAAGCCTAGCCAGAATGTATTGACTTTCACTGCCCCCTTAGATTAGTTCCCTGTGCCTCAGTCCAGCGGAGCCATTAGTTCCCTGTGCCTTTGTCCAGCAGAGTCACTGCAGTGATCCCCGGGGTAAATGTTTTGTTTCCCATCCACTCGTCAAGGTTTCTCTTGAAGAGTGTTAGTGAGGGGCTCTGCCTAATGTAGATTGGAATCCTGTTCCAAAGCATGGGGAGTCTCTGGGGCAGGAATCTATCCCTCCAGCACGTCCTATTTATCGTTGTGGTGAGGTTTAGATCCCTAGAGGGTGTGGCTCTTGGGGATTTGTTTTTTTTTAGGTGGAGCATGTCCATCAATTCTGGGTTGGATATGGCCTTGTATGTCAGGCAGAGATCACTTCTGAGTAAGCGGTATGCAACCGAGTACAGCTGGAGTTTCTTCGGTCGGGCTGCATAAGGCATATGTTTGAGGCCAGTAATCCTCTTGGTGAGGTACTTCTGTGGTCTTTCCAGCTATTGCAGGTGTCTAGTAAGGTACATCCCAAATGGGGCGTTGTACTATATGATGGGTCTGATGAGTGATGAGTATAGGGGCACAATAACCTCTTTTGTTCTAGATGCAAACCCTTTTCTGATTAGGTGAGTCACATAGAAGGATTTTCTAACCACCTTGGCAATATGATTATCAAAGGAGAGATTACTATCTAATTGGGTCCCCAGATCCCTTATTAAATTTTCTGTATTTAGGGGACTACCACATATGTGGTAGTTCGCAGGTACTTTGTTTTTTTCCAAAGGGGATGACTATGCACTTTTTGGCATTTAGCTTGAGGCCAAGATTTTGACACCAGGTATCCATCTCAATTAGACCCTTCTGGAGGATGTCTGTATCATTTGAGAGTCAGTTATGGCCTCCAGTTTGCAGTCGTCTATGAGCTTGGTCAGCCATAGTCCTCCTATGTTCGTCTGTACCGAGCAGGAGGAGTCCCAGGACTGAGCCCTGGGGGATGCCACTTGTAACTAGTTTAGAGTCTGACCTAGAGCCTGCAACTCTCACTGTGTGGGTTCTGTCCATGAGCCAATTGGCAACCCATCTCGTGACGTAGGGGTTTATGTTCAGGCTGGTGAGCTTGTCTATAATACCAGAATGGTGAATGGTGTCAAAAGCCTTTGCAAGGTCTAGGTAGGCTGTGTTGACCTTCTTTCACTCATCTAAAGCCTTGGTAACTGTCTCAAAGAAGTCCATCAGGTTTAGGAGGCATGATCTGCCCTTAACAAAGCCAAACTGGGTAGGGTCCAATGTTTGAAGGTTCACAATGTCTCTGTTAATAAATTCCATGATGATGCGCTCCATAGCCTTGCAGACCAGGCTAGTCAAGCTTATAGGGCAATAGTTCCTGGTGTCCGGTGTGGCTCCACTTTTGTGGAGGGATAACTGCTGCTGTGCGCCACTCTATGGGTACGTAGCCTATAGAGAGGCTGAGTTTGAACAGTGTGTTTAGGTGAGGGGTTAGTTCATTTTGGAGCATGTGTAAGACACAGCCTGGGACATCGTCTGGTCCCATTGAAGCTGTATTTTTTTACTTTGGCTAGAGCTGTTTTAACCTGTGTGTCAGTGACTGCTGGTGCTCTACATTCTTCTGGTATGGTTATGGGCCCTTTAGGGGGTGAGAGGGGGGTGAAGTTTGCACTAAACCTGTCTGCCAGAGTGTTGGCAATATCAGTCGGTTCAGAGTATTTTGTGCCATTCTGCACCAACTCCGAGCAGATCTGAGAGTTTCCACTTAGGTTCTTGACATAGCTAAAGAATGCTTTGTGGTTATCTTTGGAGTCCTTGGCAATTTTTCTTTCGAAGCTAGTCTTGGATGACTTTATGAGGGATTATAGGTTCTTGCTGATACTGATCAGGGATGTCTTTCCTTCTTGGGATTTTACTCTTCTGCACTAGTTTCCTCCTTCTGTTGTATAGCTTGTTTATGGCAGGGGTCCACCAGACTGGTTTACTTTTCTTGGAGGAGTGAGTCTTGGTTTTGCTTGGGATAGCATGATCCATACATTCTTGCAGGTGCTCATAGAGTGCCTTTGTAAGGGATTCAGCAGCTTGGACAGCATTGTTTTTTAGCATGGGGGCTGTGAACCTTTCCACTTCGTCTTAAGTAACGTGAAGTTTACTTTTGAAAAGTTTTTCATGATGGTTTCCTTGATTATGTGTGGGTGCGGAATGTGGATATCCAGAGTGATTAGTCTATGGTCTGATCTAACCAGCGAGGGTTTGACCTCCGGTGTAGAACACCGGTCACCCATGTTGGTGATGACCAGGTCCAATATGTTGTTACCTCTGGTGGGGGTATTGACCAGTTGATCCAGGGCATTCGAGTTTATAAATTCTAGGAAGCGTTGGGCAAGGGAGTTAGTACTTGAGTAGTTCTCCCAGTTAATGTTTGGGGAATAGAAATCACCCAATATTAGGGCGTTTGGTAGGGCCTTCATATTTTCCAGTGTCTCCAGAAATGCGGAATGGGGGTCCTGGGTCATGGTGGGTGATCTGTAGCTAGCTACAATTTGAATTGCAGTTTTCCCCATTGTTAGTTGCACATAGATGATCTCTGAGGCATTGTGCTGTGCCACTAACCTGGAGGTGTGGGTATCCTTGATGAATATGGATACACCCCCACCTTTTGTGTTTTGGTCCAGGTTCTGCGGCCGAAAAGTATGGTATGAGTTATAGCCTGGTAGTGCTGGGGTACACCCTGGAGCCTTAAACCAGGTTTCTGTTACTGCACAGATATCGATGTTCTCCATACTGAGGAGTGCCTCGAGTGCATGCATTTTGAGGGTTAGACTTCTGGCATTGAGTAGCATTACCCTCAGTTTTTGGTTACTTGTTCTATTTACGGTGGTGGGTTTGTCTTTCGAGACTTACCTAAAAAAGGCACTATGGGGGCGGCAAAAGCCTTTGCCGGTATTCGAAAGCCTAAGGGTGACAGGTGCAAGCCCTCTCTTGCGAAGCAATGTGGCTTATCGAGCATGTCATCCCAGGTGGACAGATACTGGATCCCCTTTGAATGACACCAGAAACTTAGCCAATTGTTGAAATTGATCATAGTTTCTCTATATTGTGACATCATTCTTAGTGAGGGTATGATGCTACTCAGGGTCAGGGTCATACTGGCCTGGGCTACATGATCAGAGAGCTCTTCCATGTCTCTTTTCATGTAGTCCAGGGAGGTACATCTCAGGTCATTCACACCAACGTGGACGATGACAGAATCGTATTTGTACTTGTTCTGGAGTGACCTGAGTGCTTGTGTTATGTGGCGGATCCTGGCACCTGACAGGCAGCTAACTGTAACCTTCTCCTTGTCCAGCCTAGTTAGTGAGACATCAGTGTGCCTGACTATAGAGTCGCCTATTACTAGTGGGTCGGGTATGTTATTTTGCCTTAAGGCTGTGATTGCGTGCCACACTGATTATGTGAAGTATGTGTTTCATGGTTGGTGATGGGGTGTGGAGGTTTCTTGGGTGACTGCTTTGGAGGTCTCTGTTGCTTTTGCAGATTTTTATGTAGAGCCTCCGAGTATTTTTTCATGTATTCATGTGTGTTATTTGCCGGTCTTGGTTTATTAGGTCTATGTGAGACTGGTGGTGTGTTGCAAGTATTACCCTTCTCCTCTTGACTGTCAGTTCCAGTCTTGGGTTGAGAGAGATTTGCCTCCAGTTTGGCTGTATAATTGCATCTCTCGCATATATTAGTGTTTGATGGTAGGAGGAGAGGGTTGTCTGTGTACATCAGGCAGTTGTAACATTGCCTCAAAATGCCCAGATTCTCCAGTTGGACAGGAGAGTACACCTGAAACTGCCCTTTGGACATGCCTGAATAGGTAAAATGAGCTGTTTTACTAATTAGCTGGTAGGGACGAATAGAGAGCGTTGTCCTTCTGGACAGTGTAGAGGGTCTAGTGCTAGGGTTAATTAGTGCTTGCTATGAGTTTTGAGCAAGTGCTGGGCTGTGAAATGAATGGTTTGAGTGCTTAAGTTGAAAGTTTGTCTAGTTCCAAGGGAAAAATTGAAGAGCAGACTTTGTGGAGCCGGGAATAGTTTAACCCCAGGTAACCGGCACTGCCCGGCGCGGGCGGTTTTTATAGCAGGGAACTGAAAGAGATAGAAATTAGCCCAAAATGGCCAATAAACTACTAACCTCTGGGCTACAGCAAACAAGGTGCACAAATTTCAGAAAAAAACAGATCAAATAAGCAGGCACAATAGGCCTTTAACCAGAAATTCCCAGCTCAGAAGGGCAGAATCTAGTCTCTCCTCCCACAAGAGTGCAGACTACAAACCTTCGTTTTCTGAGAACTGCCTATAGGTCTCATCAAATATGATGTTATACATATGATCTGTGTAGTCCATCGTCTTTATTATCACAACTCCACCCCCTTTATCTGGCTTCGTTATTCTTGTGTCTGAATCCCTTAATTTCTTTAATGTTTCAAGTTCCTGCTTATTCAAGTTAGAATGCAACTTACCCCTGTTTGCCTGCAGGACTATTTTGGATCTTAAATCTGATTCACAAATACTTTCAGAAGCTTGCAGCATGGGTTGGATGGGTGGGTTACAGGTACTAGGTACTCTTAAGTCATTAACATAAGGATTAGTTGTCCAAACATCAATTTAAAATTATGTTTTCAAGTGGATTGTTTTAAATCAATTAATACATTCACAATACTAGTCCTCTGACTCATAGCAGAAGAATAGCCCTTAGACAAAAGCTCAGCTTGAGACTGCTCAGTATTCATGGAGCTGAAATTTAATACTTTAAAGTCAACTGCAAAGTTCATAACAACAATGCTAAGGCATAAGTCATTAGAGACATTACAAGCACTCCTCAGTTCCTCCAAGTGTTATTGTTCAGCGGGGTATTTCTTCACCCCACCACCCTGTGGACTGCTTTTGGTAGTATTGTCTCCTCTGCCATGGTTCCCACCCTGTCTGTTGTCTTCCCTCAGTCTCTCGGCTCGCTAAAGTGGTTGATACTCCAAAGGGAGTTGCTCAGGGCTGAGGTGCTTGTGTTGTGGGTCATTCTCCATGTTGTATCTGTCCCTCAATTTTTTGGAATGCTGGGAAATGTCTTGAACCATATATCTCCCCCCCACGCTTGGGAGGCTGGTGGCGGTGGATACACTTTATTGTTGCCATATGTCCCTTTCCAACATTTTCTGCTTCCTTTCCTTCATTTTGTGAATTTGGGTATCAATATTGTGGAATAAATGGCAATTCTAGATTTTGCATTGATCATATAAGCAGTCCTCTGTGATAGATTTGTCAAGTATTACCAAAAAGGAACAGTCCACAGGGGGGTGGAGGAATACCTCATGGAACAAGAAGACCTGGAGGAAATAGAGTGCTTGTAATGTCTCTAAGGACTTGTGTCTTAGCACTGCTGTTACAAACTTTACAGGTGACTTTAAAGTATTTAATTTCACCTCCCTGGATACTGATCAGTCTCAAGCTGATCTTTTGTCTAAGAGCTTTTCTTTTGTTATGAGTCAGGGGACTAGTATTGGAAATATTTTAATTGATTTAGAATAATTCACTCAAAAACTTAATTTTAAATTGATGTTTGGGCAAACTTATGCTATTGTTAATGACTTAAGATTATGTAGTATCTGTAAGCCACCCCTCCACCCCAGTCTGCAAGCTTTTGAAAGTATTTGTGAATCAGATTTAAGATCCACAATAGGCCAGCAGGCGAATGGGGTAAGTTGGATTCTAACTTGAATAAGCAGGAATTTGAAATATTAAAGAAATTAAGGACTTTGGACATGAGTAATGAAGTCAGATAAAGGGGTGGAGTTGTGATCATGAATAAGATGGACTATACAGATCATATGTGTAACATCCTATTAGATGAGACCTATAGGCAGTTCTCAAAAAAATGAAATGCATATGGCATAAAGAAGATCACACTAGTACTTTATGGTATGGCCTCACATGGTAGATTAGCCAGGATGAATATAATTATTTGAACCTGAAAAATTCTGTGATACTCTCCATTTTTATAGTACCAAAGATTCACAAAAATAGTAACAATCCACCAATGCACCCTATAGTGGTCACAACTCCATTGCTTCTCCACTAGTAAAATTCTTAGACCACCACCTAAAAGGACTAGTATAGAAGGTCCCACATGTATGCAAGGACTCATGGGACTTTTTGAAGTAATGCAATGAGTCTTTTATGAACAATCTATCTATAACCATAGACATCAAAGACTGATATAGGTGTGCAGTGGTTAACTTAATTCCTTGACACACACAATGACTTCCCCAGGAAATAATTGAAATGCCTACTGAATTATTAAGGTTATTCCTTTTCCTTGAAAATCAGTACATCTTGGGGGAAAAAGGGGTAGCCATGGGTTCAGGCTGTGGGTCCATTTTTGCTAATATAGTCATTGAATGGGAAGAGAAATATATTTTTAATAGTGAATTTCCCCAATCCTGGTACCTCTATACAAGGTACCTAAATGATTTATTTGTTGTATCAAAGGATGAAGGGGAAAAATATCAGATTTCTTGAAATATATTAATGCGACAACATTTTTAAAATGTACACATTAAGTAGGTCATGACAGTATTTATTATTTGGATGTCTTGCTTATGAAAGACTGCAATAATCATAGAGTGATTTTTAGAATCCACAGGAAGCCAACCTACTCCAACTCCTTTCTGCATTATGTAAGTTCTCACTCTACTGCTGAGAAGAAAGCTGTGGTCGAAAGGCAACTAGTGAGAACAGCAAGGATGGTCACCAACTATGGTGACTTCCTAGAGGAATGTGAGAATCTAAAGAACAGGTTTTTAAGGAGAGGGTATCCTGGAGTGTTTATTGACCCCATTTTGGTGCAGGTGGTTCAGAAGAGGGTAAATAACTATTATGTTACCATATTGTCAAGACAAATAGCTACCCTGGATTGTTCACCCCTCAATGTCCCTAGGAAAAATCAGATAGACAATTTTAAGTGTAGTTTCATTGCCACTTACTCAGTTGGGCAAATTTAAATGCTAAAAGCATTCTGTCTAAGAATTGGTCCATTATTGATGACCACCCAGAATGGAAGGAAAAGGTGGGAGAGAGACCTGTTGTTATCTATAGAAGAGGAATGATATTTAAAGTGTTTTGAAACTAGGAAACATGATA
Organism: Protopterus annectens; assembly: GCF_019279795.1. NCBI lineage: Eukaryota > Metazoa > Chordata > Ceratodontiformes > Protopteridae > Protopterus > Protopterus annectens. The sequence continues at coordinate 420,368,652 of NC_056742.1, forward strand.
TAGGGCAGAAAAAAAATCACCTGGTATGCTTTGTTGTGGGACATATAAATTTTGCAATCACATACTCATAAGTGACCACTTTCATTTGGAGGAGAGATTTGCAGTAAAAGGGAGATACAGTTGTTCTAGAAGGGGTGTGGTATACTTTTTTCAAGAATGCCCTAGTTTCTATTTGGGCAAAACTGATAGGATGCTGAGGGAACATATGTGGGTGCATTTGTATGATATACATAGAAACACTAAAACTAATGCATTAGCGAAACACATTACTTATTTCCTGGGCATGCATTTAAATTTGTAGTGTTTGAACAACTACCTATAAATCCTAAAGTGAGCCCGTGGGGACTGTTTTTTAGAACAGAAATAACTTCACTGGCAGCTGTGACTTAATGCAATGCATACACCAGGACTTAATAAGGTTTTCTTTATTAGTTGTTTTTTATTAAGCTTAAAGTTTTTAGAAGACAAAATAAGCTCTGATTTTAGCACATTCAACATCTTACTGCTGTGTAAAGTTTTTCTTTATATTATGTTTTGTTACAGCTTAGTAATGTATTAGTTCTATTTAATGAACAGTTTGTCCTTTTTAAGTATTTTAATTTATGATGGAGTTCAAGATTACTTTTCCTTTAGGAAATAGAGGCAAAGGTAAACATGTGACTTGTTCTTTCACTTTTTGTTTTATTAGTTACAACATTGCATTTTATAAAGTCTTTGTGTCTTCTGGAAGATGAAAATGATTGTGCAGCTTTTAAGTGAATTTTATACTACTTTTAAAGTGGAGTGTAGCAAAGTATTCTAAAATAAATGGCATTTTTTGGATGTTCTTGCAACCTTCCGAGTTTCTTTGGCATTGTATTCCTGTCTTCAATATTACTCAGATATTTGGATGAAATGATAACCTGCAAAAATCAAAGGTCTAAATGAAGAAAAGGCTAGCTGAGTATGAGACTGCTCAAAAAGAAAAGTTTAAAAAAATGGTAGAATTAGAAGACAGAGCCCACAGGGAAAACACGAGATTATCTGCTGTGGCAGAAAAAAACTGGAAGGAACAGGCTGTATTAATTTTATGAAGGCACAAATAAGCAATTGGATTGGTACTGCACAGAAGAATTTGTTAATTGAAAGGACACATCATGTGTATGCTCCAAACCTGTCCATGAGAAATCAGCCCAGACCAGTACTAATAAAGATGCAGTCCTACCAGCAGAAAGAGTTGATCCTGACAGAACTGTGGCAGAAGGAAAAGCTGGAACAGTAGAATGTTTGTGGAAAATAATTATTCACTGATCATCCGGCAGAAGAGAATTTTATTCTGACAATCTGGGAATGTCAAGAGACAGGTCTGAGAGATTAAGCTGCTGTACCTACCTGTATTCAGAATGTTTTTTCCCTGGAGGGCCAAAGTCATTTTTCAGTGCAGAACAGGATAAGGAGTAAATATAAAAGTTTTTCCAACAAAAATTGAGGCATCAAGCTAAAAGGGACTCTGCTTCTCATTTTTCTGACAATAAAGCTCATAGACTTTCCCAGTGAAACCTTTTCCAATGTTCCAAAGAAAAATGCCTGAGAAACAAAGAAGAGCACAGGAGTTGACTGGAAGAATTGGCATTACCTTGGAATTAAACTAGAGTGGGGATTTGGGAGGAGATGAACAGGAACAAGACCAGTAACGCAGAAATTAGGGAATGAATGTGAAATTACAAAACATCAATCAAAATATAGCTTTAAAAGAAAAAGAGGAAAGAACAGACTTTTGTTGACTGTTAAACTTGTGAGAGACTGAAAGATATTTGCCTCACTAAATGTCATTAATGTTTGGAAATACACTGAGGGGAGGGGAAGGGAAGAAAAAGGAAAAGGGTATTAATAAAGATGCAATCCTACCTGCAGAAAGAGTTGATCCTGACAGAAGTGTGGCAGAAGGAAAAGTTGGAATAGTAGAATCTTTGTGAAAAATAATTATTCACTGATCATCAGGCAGAAGATAATTTTATTCTAACAATCTGGGAATGTCAAGAGGCAGGTGTGAGATTAAGCTGCTGTACCTACCTGTAGTCAGAATTTTTTTCCCTGGAGGGCCAAAGTCATTTTTCAGTGCAGAACAGGATAAGGAGTAAATACAAAAGTTTTTCCAACAAAAATTGAGGCATCAAGCAGAAAGGGACTCTGCTTCTCATTCTTCTGACAATAAAGCTAATAGACTTTGCCAGTGAAACCTTTTCCAATGTTCCAAAGAAAAATGTTTGAGAAACAAAGAAGAGCCAGGAGCTGACTATAAGAATTGGCAGTACCTTGGAATTGAACTAGAATGGGGATTTGGGAGGAGATGAAGAGGAACAAGACCAGTAATGCAGAAATTAGGGAATAAATGTGAAATTACAAAACATCAATCAAAATATAGCTTTAAAAGAAAAAAGTAGAAAGAACAGACTTTTGTTGACTTTGTTAAACTTGTGAGAGACTGAAAGGCATTTGCCTCATTAAATGTCATTAATCTTTGGAAATATGCGGAGGGAAGGGAAGAAAAAGGTAACTCTAAGTAAACAGTTTCTGTTCTTAACACTATTTCTGTAAAACAACTCGCGTTATAAATTGCACTTATATAGTAAATTATTTTCAGCTGATGTATAGAATAAAAATACTAAAGTAAACAGATGCCTTCCTTTTCTTATGGTCCTCTTTGTTACTGTGAAGAAAATGAGGCATTACAATGCAACAAGAGAAAAAGGCTGAACAAAAGCATAATTAAGTTAATAGGCTATAATCTTGGGTTGTGTGGAGGATGGAACCTAAAAGTATAAAGATCATAATATATGTAGAGCTGGTATGTTTTCCCTTAGTTTTGCATAGGTGAATGTCTGATTGAGACCCTTGGCTAAATCTAGTAACAAGAAAACATGTAAGTAAGAGGCTACTGAATTTATTGAAAAGCTTTCCTTTAGTAATACATGTTTAGCATTTCTTTGGGAACCTTCAGCTGAGTGATACATTTTTTTCCTTTTCTCATATGTTTCCAAGATTATAAGCTGATTACAGGGTAATAAGCCAGAACACTGGTTTATTTAAAGCAATAATTTAATGCTTTCTGAAAACATGCAATTTTTCACATCTGAGAGGGGAAGAAAGATAAAAAAAAGCAGACAACAACTAATGTAGGTAAGAGCAAAGGCAGTGACGTGTCTTAGCATTGATAATCTTAGTTTTAGGCCAGTTAGTGCCTGTATCAGCAACTATTTAGGACAGTTGTCCCTAGTAAGCCAGTTGAATTTCATTATTTTGTGGTTTTGTGTGTTTATATTAAGTTAACATGTTATGGTGGTGTTCTGAGGCTGTGTGTTTGCTTTTTTGTTTGGGGGTTTTCATTAAAACAAAATGTCTTGTAAAATGTGACATAGGTTTAATTGGAGATGACAAGAAACAACTGTATAAAATTTGGTCAATTTACCAAACATTAGTGGGTGCATGTGCCAGAAAAGCTGTACATAAACATCTAAAAAGATGTCATATAATAGGTGGGAATAATAACCTATTATCATAATGGCAACAATTTCCATATTATCATGGAATGTGAATTGTCCACAGGTACAGCACAAAGCAAAGCATACTTGATTTTATTAAGAAATGAGTGCAAGTAGTAATGCTACAGGAGACGCATTTGGAAAGAAAAGATGTGAAATTGATAAAGGATTTCAGAGTGGATAATCAGCAGAATATCAAGGCCATATGTGTAGGTGAATACTTGTATTGCTAGAGGAGCTTCAATAATGATAGGATAGGAGGAAAAATAGTAATGGTAGATTTATGGCAGTAAGGGACTCCTTGCAAGGGCAGAGGATTATGCTGGCATGTATTTATATTCTACCTAAAACTGCTATTAAAATGAATAAATTTTATTTTGAGAAATAACCAGTTTTCAGCAGGGTATATTACTTATACGCGGGGACTGGAATTTGACTTGCAAAAGTGAGGATGTATTGGACGTATAGAAGAAAAAAATATAACGAAAGATGGTAGATTTATGAAGAAATTTATGAAAATGGTGTAGAAGACATCAATTCAGTATAGGAACTTTGAGGAATAATATGTAAATTCTGTTAAAGTACAATAACTGAACTAGACTAGATAGAAGTTGTATTTCACAGGAATGTGTGCATGACATATGTCCAATAAGTATTTCAGATCATACATCAATAATAACTTAAAAATGCAGGGTAATGAAGTAAAAATGAAAGACTGACAATTCCCCATCTACCTGTTAAAAAGAGAGAAATTTTAAGGCATGGGTAGTTGAAATTATTCTGGAGTTATTAGGGATGATAGAAAGTGCTTCAGAAGTTATAGCTAGTGAGTGTGGGATAAAATGAAGGTGGAATTTAAGAATGTGGTGGAAATAAAAGCCAAAGAGATATGGTTAAGAAGTAAGAATTACTTAGAAATACTGACAAAGTTAGAGTATTAAGGGGAATCATACAGAGTAAGATGTGGCACAATCCAGAGTGCTAAAGAAAAAAATAAGGGAGTACCTGGATAATATGCATGAGTTTAGAAAGACTGCTGTTAAGCAACTGTTTTTGATGATAACTCCAGAGCACAAAAACGTTTAGCACAAAGACTTAGGCAGCAGAAAGTTGAAAGGGTTGTTGTCAAGCTTAAGGAGCATGCAACAAGAAAATACAGATATCCTGTAGAGGTATTAGAGATATTTTGAAAATAAAATATGAAAAATTGTGTAAAGCAGGGAAATGTGGAAATCAAGGAAAAGCACAAATGGAAATATTTGTGGAATACTTAAATATATAAAGGTTAGAGACAGATGAGGCTGAACCTATAACCAAATGGCTGAGATTTTGTTACAGGATGAAAATGTGTATGAGAAATTGTCTGAGAATCCCATTGAAAGGTTTAATAACACATTGCGTTAACTACATGAAAAGGGTGAGAGGTTAGGTTTTTTACTCCCCAGGATGCCAAGAAGTTGTATATAAACAGTCCCAGAAGAACTACATTTTTCATGATTCCAAAAGTCCATAAAAATCTTGTCAATCCACCAGGCAGACAAATTGTATCAGGGTAGGTGCTTACCTACAAAATGTGGGGCTATTTTTGGATGCCCATTTAAAACAATTCTTACCTAGGGTTCCTTCTCATATTAAAAATAGCAAGGAATTCTCAGAGATAGTAGTTGGAATGGAATGGGAGCAGAATTTTTATTGGACTAGTGTGGATGTAAAATCTTTATACACGAATATTGATATCAAATGGGGTCTTGAGGCATCTGCAAGAAGTACGGGGGGAGCGCCCAAGATCTAGTTATATATTACAAGTTTTGGAGTTTGTTTTGACACATAACTTCTTTGAGTTTGAAAAAGCAGTTTTTCTACAAAATGCAGGGACAGCTGTGGGAGCTGTTTTCGCTCCTTTGAATGCCATAATCTTCATGGGATTTTTTTGCAAACTGACATATTTATAATAAATTTTATTCTCAGCAAGCAGTGGTTTTCAAGCGGTACATTGATGACTTGATTTTAATTTGCCAAGGAGAGACTAGTCATTTTGAGAAGTTTATGGATGATCTCCATTTGAGTACATGTGGAATTCAGTTACACATAGAACTGATCGTAAGGTAATGCAATTCTTAGATGTAGAATATGTTGTGGATAAGGAAAATGGGTCACATTTAGACTCTATACTAAAGAAACAGCGGTGAACAATTTTTAGTGTGCAGACAGCATGCATCCTACCTATTTGTTAAATTCTTTACCATATGGTGAATGTAGGCGTATTGGTAAAATTTCTGACAAATCACAGGTCCAGGATGAGTTTGCAAAGGTTACAGAAAAGCTGAGTAAGAGAGGTTAATCATTAAAGACATTGAAAGAGGCTGAGAGGAAGGTAGTGGCTGAGTTCTATAGATCTCACCATGAAACATATGGTGGGGGAGAAAAGTCTTTGGTAGGATATAAAAACAAAATGTCCAAAGATAACATTTTTTTGTTAATAAATATTCCCCTTTTACAGAGGTTCTAAAGCAAGCAGTAAAGAGATTTTGTCCAGCTGTTAAACAGGATAGTGAGCTGTGTGATTTATTTCCAGAAATATTTTTTTCATATAGTAGATTTTTTAATTTAAAGGAGATTTTAAATCTAAGAACACACAAAAAAAAAAAAAAAAGAGGGAAAATTGGGCACTTACCCCTGCGGAAAATGTATGTGAAAAAGTTAAGAATCTTTCGGGTAGTATGATAAATGGAAAAAGGTACAAGTCATATGACTATTTTAATTGCAATATATACGGTGTTGTATACATTATAGGATGTAATTGTGAACCTTGTGTGTGCTATATTAGTCAAACAAAGAGAATGGTAAAAAAGAGAATATTGGAACATCTGGGTGACATCAGGAATGGTAGATTAGAAAGTCCTGTGGCTCACCATTTTCAGATGATTCATAAAGGTTCTTCTGATAGTTTGACTTTTAGTGTGTTGGCAAAACCACATAGTCTGTGAGGCACTGACATGGTGAGAGTAATACTAAAGATGGAAACTAAGTATATAATCAATTTTCAAACATTATGGCCAAAGGGCATGAATTTAGAACTAGATCTAAATGTGTATTTTTTTTGTGTTGTGTATAAAAGTTTTTTATGTTATGTATAAGTTTTTGGATTTGGGAATGGTGAATGTATAAATTTGAGTATAAAATTCATAGGGGAATGTTTATCTATTCATTTATTTATTTAAGTTTTAGAAGATTTAATAGAACATTCAATAGAATTTTCAAATAATTATCCGTATAGTACTGCTTTCATGTGTTTATAAGTTTTAGCAATGCAGTGGTTAATGGTTTCATTCACTGTATTTTTCTAAGTATTTTGGTTATTTGGTGGGTTTTCAAAGATTAGTAACCAATTATTGGTAATTAACAGCAATTATGATGTAATTGAAATGTGTATAAATGATTGATGTCCTTGATGTGTATTATTCCCTGGAAGGCATTTTAAGCCGAGGTACTAGGAAACATCAGTAAATTGTGGATTTCCAAAATTGTGGTTCCTGAGGTGTTTTTCTTTATATGAACTGTTAACAGTTAAGATAGAAGAAAATTAGATAAAATCAGAAATGTTTAACCAAACTGCGGGGAGTGCTCCTGGAACATATAGTATTCTTGTGGAAGTTTAGAAAGTAGGAGTGAAGAAAGTGATAAAGTTCTGGAAGGATTTCTTTAACAGTATTTTAAAAGGAGGAAAACTACCAACATCCTGGAAAAAAAGCTGTGATGGCTCTGTTATGCTTTAAGACAGTAAAGACTTTTCAAATCCAGCTTCATGGAGGCTGATTTCAAATTTAAATCATGATTGTAAAGTGTTTGTTTCTATAATGGATAAAAGAATGGCAAAGATGTTGCCAAAATTGATTGATACAGATCAGTGTGGTGTTTTGGAATGCAGGCAAACATTTGACAACATAAATAGAACAGTGCTGATCCAGAGGGAAGCAGAATAGTCTTGATGCAGAGAAAGCATTTGACAGAGTAAGCTGGGATTTTATGAGTAGGGCAGTGGAAGCATTTGCATTCCCCTGTACTTAGGGGGATATATGAGGAAGCAAAGGTAAAAATGAAAGTAGAAGGTATCCTTTCTGTTAACTTGTATCTGAACAGAGGAACCAGACAGGTTTGTAATTTGCATTATATCTAGAACCTTTGACAAGGAAAATAAGGAACTCAGAATTTCAAGTGTGTAATTGGTGTGAATATCAAGAAGAGCTATTTATTTGAGGGTAATATTATTTTGTACCTGATAAAACCAGAAAGGGACATCTCAATGTTGTAGAACATTCTGAGGCAGTTTCAGTTTTTTTCAGGATATAAAATTAATGAAGATAATACAAAGGCTATAGCTGTAAACTATGTACCCTGACATGAATTGGCTCATCTATACACATACTTTTAGGGACATGCTAAAATCAAGTATTTTTAGGAGTATGGGTTAAAATGTTTTCTATTATGGGAACGAAGTGTATGCGGGGAGACACTAAACAAAAGACCATACAAAAACTAATAAACTGGAAGCTGTTGCCTCTGGATGTGGAGAGCAAGACACAAGCAGTAAAAATGTTTAGTCTCTTCAGTTTTATACAGAGTTTAGGCATATTTTTATCAACCAGAGGAGAAGTTGTAGATAGCAATTAGTAAAGAGTTGAAAGATTTTATCTGTGAGGGGGTAGAGGGCAAAATTCAAGTGGAATAAGTTGATCCTTCCAGTAGAACAAGATGGTTTAAGATTACTGATTTGAAAGGAAGTTTTAGAACTACACAGTTAAGGCTCTTATACATAACACAAGCAGAAAGTTATGATTCAGAGTAGAATGAGATGATGATGAAGCAGGGAGGAAATTCAAGAAGTAAGGAAAGAGTAGGATTTTGGATGGAGATCCTTGAAGATAATAAATGTCATACAAAATATTACATTCATAAAGTAGCAGAAAGTGCTCTAAGACCTAAACCGACATGGGAGTGGAGAAAGGAGATGCTGTCGATAGGAGTGAGTGCATTTAGGGGTACAGAGAACAGGCAAGAGGGGACTGGAATTTACTGGAGAAAACTGGCAAAGGAACCCACAGCATATGGAACAAATAATTGGACAGAGAAAGGTAATATAGTGGGAAAAGGCAAAAACGACATTTGATACAGGCTAGAAACTGCCTTCCCTATCATCTAGAAACTGCCTTCCCTATCATGTATTGATATCACAGTATAGGAAAACAGAAAGAGATAGGGGAATAATACGTGAATTACCTGCATTGGTAGAGTTTTTAATTGAATCTAGAACAGAAGCTGCTGTCAAAAAGTAATAGTGGGGCATCTAAAATATTACACGATAACTATAGGAATCAGTCGGAGGAAGTTAGAAAAGATCCGGAAGAGAGATCGTATAAGGAATTCACAATGAAACAGTAGGAGGACATATGTGCGTTTCCCAAATATGCAACATATTCTAGAAGATTTAGGATTTTTGCTTGGAAGTGTTTGCATTATATATTTTTATACTCCAAGCAGATTCCAGTTTAATTTTCATCAGGTAAATGACAAATGTCGAAGGCATGATGGGGACAAAAGAGATAACTGGGAACATATGTTTTAGGAGTGTAGTGAGTTGGCAGACTTTAAACATTTCCTACAGAGTATTGTGGCAGAAATACTGGCAAAGTTAATGGATGTAACTAATCAAAAAAATTTTTTGAGCCAGGATATAGGATCTGAATTGCCTAGATATAGTAAGGTCTTCTTAAATTTATTTCTGGTGACTGCCAGGAAAGAAGTTAGTAGAAAATGGAAATCAGTCTAAGGCAGTTGTAAATGAAGTAGTGAATATTGTAATGAAGATAAGAGTACTGGAAATGGAATCTTTAGAAAAGTGTAGGAGCAAATTAAATAGAAAAAAAATGAAAATTGTGGGAACAGTTCATGCAGAAAATGTTTTTTTTCAAACACCTTTATTGAATTATCACTTGTGACACAGGCAAATGTGCATTCATATAAAAGTAATCAAACTATACCAACATAAACATTATAACCTAAGCAATATTACATAAAGTATTAAGTTCCTGCCTTTTTAAACAAGAAACATCTTTATTAAACTACCACTTACTACATAGGCAATTATACATTTATATAAATGGAAACAAACCACACAGGCCACCCAATCCAATTTTTTTGCTGAGGAATGAGGTTCAAGGGAAGGCAGGAATTGCCTAGTTTATGTAGTGTTGTATTGATTTTATTGTACAAAGGAATGTATGTGATGTGTAATGTTTGTAACTGTGAAAAGTTAATATGTTTTTATATTTGTAAATATGTTTGTGTATGTCACAATTGTTAATTCAAGAGAGGTGTTAAAAAAGGGGAAAAAAAAAGAGAAAAAAACATATAAATTACCAGCATCCCATAGAGAGACAGTAAGTGAGGAGTTAGGAAAGATATTAAATTGCGAGTTACTCCGTAATCCCAAAGTAGTAATGTTTCATGTTTGTCACCTGTACAGTGCCTAGAGTGGACATGTCATAAATCAGCTAAGGTAAGAAAAATAGTGTTTTTGACCACCAAAGATCTGACCGTCAAGTGTATAGGTCAAGTCAAATGACTGTGCTGACACTATGAATGGGTTATCCTGGTCTCATTAACTCTCTGGCTAAGCATATGGGGGGGTCATTGTGGCATAGTAAAGGTGAATAACACTAATGTAAGTAGTACTGTTTTCCCTCTTGTGCTTGTTATGAATATTAAAAAATAAATAAATAAAAAAAATTAAAAAAAAAACACTGGTAGACCACAGTGAATTTAATTTCATTTAGCACTTTTATCAAAACTGTACAATGTGCTACTTCAGAACTGTTACAACTTAAAACATCACTTCCTTAAATGCCTTTACACAATCACATGACCTTATCTAAACCATACGCTCATTAATAGGTCACATATTAAACATATAACTTAAACACAAAACTCATTCAGCCACTTAATTGTGCATTAAAAATACTTTTTCTATTCCACAGTAAATATAATACAGTGGATATAAAAAGTTTACACACCTCTGTTAAAATGCCAGGTTTTTGTGGTATAAAAAATGAGACTACAATAAATCATTTCAAAATTTTTCCCACCTTTAATGTGACCTATAATGTGTACAATTCAATTAAAAAACAAATCTGTTAGAGGATAAAAATATAAAAAATAAAAAACATACAATAAGCTGGGTTGCATAAGTGTGCACACCCTTAAACTAATACTTTGTTGAAGCACGATTTGATTTAATTACAGCATTCAGTCATATTGGGTACACACCTGCTATCAATTAAAGATCCTCTGATTAATCCCAGATAAAGTTCAGCTATCCTATTAGGATTTTCCTGACATTTACTCAGTTGCCTGCTACAGCAAAAGCCGTGGTTCGCAGAGAGCTTACAAAGCATCAAAGGGATCTCATTGTTGAAAGGTATCAGTCAGGAAAATGGTACAAAAAATTTCCACAGCATTGGCTATACCATGGAACACAGTGAAGACAGTCATCAAAAATTGGAGAAAATATGGGACAACAGTGACGTTGCAACGAACTGGACATCCCTCCAAAATTGATGAAAAGACAAGATGAAAACTGGTCAGGGAGGCTGCCAAGAGACGTACAGCAACACTGAAGGAGCTGCAGGAATTCCTGGCAAGTACTGATTGTATACTACATGTGACAACAATTTCCCATATTCTCTGTATATCTGGGCTATGAGGTAGGGTTCCAAGATGGAAGCCTTTTCTTCCACAGAAAAACATCCAGGCACAGCTAAAATTTGCAAAACAATACCTCAAGTCTCCCGAAAGCATGTGGGAAAATGTGTTATGGTATGATGAGACCAATGTTGAACTTTTTGGCCACAATTCCAAAAGGTACGTTTGGCACAAAACATTGCATCACCAAAAGAACATCATTCCCACAGTGAAGCGTGGTGGTGGCAGTATCATGCTTTGGGGTTGCCTTTCTTCAGCTGGAACTGGGGCTTTAGTCCAGGTGGAGGGAATTATGAACAGTCCCAAATACCAGTCACTTTTGGCCCAAAACCTTCAGGTGTCTGCTAGAAAGTTGAAGACGAAGAGGAATTTCACCTTTCAACATGACAATGACCCCAAACATACATCCAAATCAACAAAAGAATGGCTTCACCAGAAGAAAATTAATGTTTTGGAATGGCCCAGACAGAGCCCACACCTAAATCCAATAGAAAATATGTGGAGTGACCTGAAGAGTGCTGTGCACAAGAGATGACCTCGCAATCGGATGGATTTGGACCGCTTAGGAAGAGTGGGCAAATATTTCCAAGTCAAGATGTGCCATGCTGATGGATTCCTACCCAAGTAGACTGAATGATGTAATTATATCAAAAGGTTTGTATGTTTTTTATTTTTTATATTTTCCCCTAACAGATTTGTTTGTTTTTCAATTGAATTGTACAGGTTATAGGTCACATTAAAGGTGGAAAAGTTTTGAAATTATTTATTGTGGTCTCATGTTTTTATATCACAAAAACCTGGGATTTTTACAGAGGTGTGTAAACTTTTTATATCCACTGTATATATTGTAAAAGACAGTTGATCTTGACACGATCATATAAACCTTTTTTTTTTTTTTTGCATTTAACTGCAACTATCACTGCACTCCCTATGTTTCTAAACTTTTATTATATTCTCCTTCTCTTATGCTCAGTTAAACATGATCAGTTCAAAAAAAAATTCTTAAAAATTAAATATCTAGTAGAATGTCTGTACAACGCATTAGTAATATCTTTAGTTTTAAAAGTTTGTGATAGTGTAAAGATCATCATGTATTCTTTTTTAGCAAGCTTTCTTGTCATTTTACTAATGTAGAAGGCTGCAGAAGCAGCACAGTTTGCCAGGTAATCTTTACCTTCTGACTGAAATTTGTACCTTTTGACTACTATAAATATTCTGTCTAAATGGTTTAAACTCAGAAAGGGTTATTATTTATATAATTGCATGTTTTACACATGCCATAAAAATAAGCGCCTTTGTGACTGATTCTTCATTTTCCATCTTTAGCTTTTCAAGTCTTGCTTTTAAATTGTAACCTTTTTTTGTAAGTAAATTCTGGTTCTTTTCCTACAAGTATTCATTACTCAAAATGACTTTCCAGTTGTCTCTAAAAATTATTTTAATAGTTTAACTATCTATTGCCATATCTAACTTAAAAGCTCTAGAAAAGTATTAACTAATAATGCTGTTCTATTGATGTTTTAGACTTGGATTTCAAAATAAGTGCATTTTTCCAGCTTTGTGATTTCACTTCCTGAATAAAATTGTAAGTAAATTTTTTTTACATATTCACATCCATTAATGAATTCTAAACCATCTCTTGTCTTAGAAACTGTAATGATTTGCCCCCTAGCTGTATTAACTTTGAGTGCCAAATGAGCACTACTAAAATACAGATTATTTATAGTAAACTGACACTTGTAAAAAACTCAGTTAAATTCTATAGACACCACAAAATAATCAATTTCATCTACTTGACCTATCCAAATGAAAACTAAGTCATCAGCAAACCAATTGTAAAACACTACCTTACTGAACTCCTCTTGTTCATATAACCAATGTTATTTCCATCGTCTCATAACAATGTTTGTAAAAGTTGGGGCAGTGGCTGCACCCCTGGCTATTTCTTTCCACTGGTGGTATTATTGGTTATTAACAATGTTTTTAACACCATATCAGTTATCTGTCAAGTAGTGTTAATGCTTGCATTAAAGAAATTCGTAAATGGTGATAATCTCTAATGTGATGTTTGCCTGTGCTGTGATACATCTATGTATGCTAATTGACTGCATCTAATATAAATAATCGAATGGATTTTTCAAAAATGGTTTGGAATGTTGATTTAGTATATTATCTAACATATTGGCAAGACTCGGTCTTAAGAGTTTTCTATTGAAATAAAATATTTAAATGGGGATAATGTTACATTTATTATGTATTTTCGGGATCTCAAAAAGTATTTCCAAAGCTGTTTTTTACATGCCAAACGCTCAAATGTTCAAACTCAAAAGAACATTGTTCCAGTAACGCTAACAAAATATTGTCTTAAACTTGGTAAAATTTGTTAGTATTAACAAAATTAGATTGTTGGTGGTACTCACTATTGTCCAATAATTGTAACACATTCTCAGTTTTCCGTAATAACCAGTCCTCTTCCTTTGTCAGCTTGCATGAATCTTGTTGAGTTCATATCTTCTAATTATATAAATGAATTAAAAAAAAGTGGATGCGGACTTGGAAAGACATCCATGAATGTCTTGATCACACAATTGATCAAATGTTTTAAGAGTACTAACCAAACACAATAAATTTGTTTTTTTTTATACTCTGGAATTTTATCCAATGAGTAAGAAATTGGTTTAAACAAAATTAAGCTTCCTTGCAAAGAATTTCAATTTTGTTGACTTGTCCACTAAACAGCCCTTCTTGTTGGTATAAAAGCAAAACCCTTTTTCTAACGGGAAAAGCTGTGTAGGGCTAAAAACCTTCAGGTTTTCTGACCTTTGTCTCTGCTCCTCCCTCAGTGCGCCCAAGTGCAGTGAAGTCCAGAAGGTTTACAATTTTTGTCTGCAATTGTTTTCATATGTATTTTTATATCCCAATCAGACTTCAGATAGTTTCTTCTTCAGGAAGGTCACAAATGCTGTAAATGTGATAGAGGTAATTGGGAACATGTTTTTTTTTTCCCGAATGTAATGAGTTAGCATGACAACAGAATACTTTGTCAGAAATATTAGGCTATGAAATGTGACTGAGGAGATGATTATTTTTAGCTGAGGTACAGGAGCTGACTTGCTCAGATATGTTAAGGCCTTACTAAGTTTAATACCAACTGTAACTAAGGTACTGAATGTTGTAAAGGAGATAAAAGAACATTAGGTGGGATCTCTAGGTAAGGGAAGGAGCATGCTAAATAGAAATAAATGGAATTTGTAGAAGTAAATCATGCAGAACAATATTTAGGAGGTGGAGGAGGAGTGAGGTTTAAGTGAAGATGGGAATTGAAAACAATGAAAAATGTTTGCTGCTGTTTGTTTTTGTTTCTGCTATTATATGTGTATCTATATCATTGTCTAAAATGTAATAATTTAATAATGGTGTTTAAAAAAGATATTCTCTTTCTATTTATAATGTTGCTTTGCTAGGCATACCTTTATTTTCTTTCTTTTATGTATTACATACAATATTTATGCTGTTGGCTTTAGAAAGTTTGGTTCACTGTTTTAATTTTATCAGCTGTTTATCTTGAAGCCTGGTTATGTTTAAGCAAAACAAGACTATGGGGCCATTATTATATTGATTTACTTGTTAATAGTATTTCTTTCTTTGAAGGCTATGCCTATGCTTGAAAAATGAGTTGACTTAAGTGGCTATGCAGTGTTGTATTTGGTTCCATTTGCTGTGAGGTCGTACTTCAGGAGTACTTTAATTATAAGGAGTTTGCACTCAAGCCAATGCTTTGGCAGTGTTTATTGTATAGTTATACAGGAGAGGTATTTTCAGCTTTGCTTCATGTCCTGCATTACTGTATTCAAGTACCTTGTTACTCAAAGTTACTGTTCAGAATTTTCTAAGTCCTGAGTTTAATAT
Source organism: Protopterus annectens (assembly GCF_019279795.1). NCBI lineage: Eukaryota > Metazoa > Chordata > Ceratodontiformes > Protopteridae > Protopterus > Protopterus annectens. The sequence goes on from NC_056742.1 coordinate 420,383,840, forward strand.
ATACATGTGTGTGCGTATATATATATATATATATATATATATATATATATATATATATATTGTGAGTGTGTGTGTGTGTATATATATATATATATATATATATATATATATATATATACACACACACACATTATTGTTTGAAGGTTTTCATTCAACATATTTACTATATGTTCAACATTAGATCATGGCTGCAGTAACCTAAGCTATATGTGCCCTACTTCACTCTACCAGACAGCTTTTCAAAGCTAAAGGAAGCCTGCCATGCTCTCTGTCAGGAGTCCGATGAAAGCTCCAAATAAAAAGATAGTTAAGTGCTAAAAGATGTTGGGGAACAAAAATTCCAATAAGTTTATTTTTCTGTAGAAAACATATTTTTTCTGTAAAAATGTGCTGTGTTTTGCTGTGGAAAATTTTTATTTCAATCTGTACATCTTGTTAGGAAAGTGCTCTAGCTACATGCTTATGTGTGAACTACTGTGTAAAAATGCATTTATTTATTATTTTTTCCTTAAGGTGGTGTAGGTTCTTATGGTTTGGGGCAAGTCTTTATGCTTGTCCAGACTGTCAGTATTTTTCTTACATGATCATGCTTTTGACTGTGTTATGATTTATTGAGTGTTCAGGCTCTCCTACCCATCTTCAGTGCTTCATTCCTTGCTGAGCCTATGGAGCAATTACAGATCTCTGTGGTTCTTTTTTTCTGCTGTCCCAAAGAAGAATATAGTTGTCAGAAAATGTTTGGGTGTCAGGCCAGCTCCAGTTGAGCCTTAGATGCTGATGGGTGACTCTGCTGTGGTCAGTCTTGGTTCCTCAGACCCTTCATTGTTGTCTCCAGTCCCTCTGGTGTAGTACCTACAACTATTCCAGACCAGAGGATAGGCATGTCCACTACAGCTGTAGGATTGCCCTCTGTGGGCAAGAAATAACCATTTTTGTTAGTCTCGGTGGAGTGGAGGGGGCTTGTGTTTTACCTAATAGCTGGGATAAGGAGCCTGGCTCTCTGGAGAGTGTGCGTGTTTTGGGTTGGCCCTTTTCTAGGTGGTCCTCCTAGGAAAAAAGAAAAGAAAAAGTAAAAAAAAAAAAAATGTGGCTTCGCCTGTTTCCTATTTCCATGGACAGTGAGGATCTGCTGGGATTTGCTAAAGAGTTAATTTGTCCTTTTGCTGCTACCTTTCCTCTGCTGAGAAGAAAAGGAAAAATATTTCATCACTTCCTGACTCTGAAATCCAGTCAGATGAGCAGGAATTAGAAGGTGAAGACAATGCTTCAGGATTTTGTTCTCATCCTGAAGATTCGGATTCTGAGTAAAGTATTGCTTCAAATTTCCCTTCTGTAGACCTTTCATTTTCTGTAACTACAGTATATCTAAAATGTCAGAGGTTTTTAGTGGAATCAGAATGAAATCCCCATTGCTTAGCACATATATTATGATTTGTTACATTTGGATGTGCCCCAGTCATCAACTCTTCCTCCTGTTTTATTCATGCTGAAGAATGTTTTTCTCACAGCATGTATTTACCAAACAGACAACCTCCTGCCCCTAGAAAGTCTGACAGCTTGTATAAGGCTCCTCAGACTCACAAATACTTGTTTTCTAATTCTTAAGCAGACCGTGCAGTGATTTTGTTTAGCGTCTTTTAAACAAATTGCTAATAATCTCATTTCTTATGATGACGGGAAAGCTTTTTACAGATTTGGGAAGAAAGTTTATTCAGTTTCTGCTTCTGCTTTAATATTCCAAATTTTAAACTGCCAGGCAGGCTCATATGTTAAAAGTTTTTTACTTCTGAACAGGAAGAAGTTATTGATAACCTTTGCTCTTCTGAGGCAAAAGAAATTTTTAAAATGCCTTTTTATTTCTCCTTTTCATGTTGCTAAACATGCCTTAAAGTGTTCTTATGATTGTGCCGATACTGTGACTTGCAGAGCTGCTGTTTCTGGATCAGGCATGAGAAGATTTGCTTGATTACAATCTGAAAGTCTTCCTGAATATGTTAAAATTGAAAGTTTGAATTCTCCCCTGGACAAGAAAGTGCTATTTGGTCGTTCTGCAGCTGAGGTTCTAAAGAGGTTTGATAAGAAGGAGGAAGTTGATGCAAAGAGTAACTTAAATTTTCCAGCTTACCTTTTCTAAGGGTTCCCTCCACCTCAGCTTTGTTTTTCAGTAAACAAATCAAGCAACAAAGTGCCTCCAAACAGAATTTTAAAAAGAAATGTCATGTAGGGTCTAAAAAGAAAAGAAAGGCCTCTCAAAATTAAGGACAGTCCAAAATGTCAGCATGACTATTGGCCATTTTTGGGTTCCCTTCTCCCCAGTAATCTTTCCCTATCCCAGAGTCTTCATCTTGTTCCACCTCATTCTTGCAGGCAACTGGGTTCTGGAAAATTATCCAGCAGGTGTACACTTCCTCTCTACTTGCCCAGTAAATTATATATCCCTGTATACTCCAATTCTGGATCTTATATTATCTTAGGTAGTCATAGAACTAGTGCCTGCAGACAAGCAGAGCAAAAGGTTTTATTCAAGGATCTATCTGATGCTAGAGAGAGGAACGACTTGGAGTCCTGTGCTAGACCTCTCCTTTTGAATCCTTTGGTAAATGTCTCAAAGTTCAAAATGTCTGTTCAGACCTGAAAAAACTTTGAAGTATCAGTGCTTTGAAAAGATGCAGCCGACAATGTTGTTTAGCGCTTTCAATCACTTTAATTTACGTGACCTTCCTCAGAAATGGCATTTAAAATCAATCACTTCCTTTTATAATTTTATACAGGAAATTACATCATTGTGAAACATTAAATTACTTATAAATGTTTTAAATATCTTATAAAATTCATGTGAAACATGTATTGTCATATATAATGTGTAATGTAAACTGATGCTTCCAACTTCTTGTTATTACCTGTAAGTTAGAAAACATTTCAAATTTATGGTGTCATTTAATCCTGGGTGTGTGTCAGCTCCCAGGTATAGCTGCCAATACGCCTCTTTGCATTCTAATATGTTGTTTAAATCCCCCGTAAAACTAACATTATCTACCCTGTCCATTACAAAAAATTCATATTTTTGAAATCCTTACACAAAATGGAATGTCTAAACAAAGCGTTGGATTTATCCTTTTTCTTTATGGCCAAATTGTGTTCGTAAATACGTCTTTTCAAATTTCTTTTGGTTTTCCCAATGTAATATACCTTACATGTCACACAAGTTGCTGCATAAACAATCAGCTCACTGTTGCAATTATAATAGTTTTTTGCCCAGAAAGTCTCCTTGTGTTTTCCTAAAGTGATGAATGAAGTGTTGCTTATGTACCTACACTGCCTACAATTATTGCAACTATATGTTCCTTTCTTTATTGTACAAGCTCTAGACTGTTTGGATGTCAACATCTTCTTGTTCTCCAACATACTTTTAATGTTAATTGTCTTTTTGAACGTGAATCTAGGAGTTATACCTATTGTGTTAGCCAAATCTTTGTTACCTATAATTATTTTCCAATTTTCTACTATTATGGTTTTGATTTCCACATTTAGTCCACTATGGGAATTGGAAAACTTATCATATACTCATCCCCTTCTCTTTTTACATGTTCTCCAATGAACCCTCCTGCTTCCACCATAATATCTGTGGACTGTAATATAGGCTTAGCTACACCTTTTCTAAGCGGAAGAACTTCCTTCTCTATTTGTTTTATCCACTTTTTATCGTAACCCCTCTTTTGGAATAATCTACTTAGAATTTCACCTTCTTTTAGAAATAGTTCTTCACTAGTTGTAAGTCTGCTAAGCCTAATGTACTGTCCTTTGATGACTCCTTTCTTCATGTGAGGGGGATGTAAACTTTCACTGTGCAAATACTGATTAGCGAAACATGCCTTCCTGTAAATTCTACTTGTGAAAATCCTAGATTCACTATCAATGTTTATGTTGATGTCCAAAAAGTTTATGTTCTCACCAAAATTACCTATCTTGAATTTTAGGAAAGTGGTTGTATTATTTAGATCACTCACAAATTCTATGAATTCCAGTTTGGTTCCTGCCCATAGAAAAATCAAGTCATCTATGAATCTGTGGTAGATCTTTATTTTTCCATAACTTGGGTGTAATTCTAAGTACTTTTGCTCCCAATTCGCCATTACAATATTCGCGAATGCAGGAGCTACCCTAGCACCCATAGCTACACCCGCAGTTTGTTGGTAAGTTTTGTTGTTGAATGTAAAAAAAATATTCTCTAATATTAAATCCATCAGACTACAACAAGTATTAATTTTGATGGTCGTTAAACTGGTATTTTTGTTTAAGTATTCCCTCATATATTCTATTCCTGTCTGTTGATCTATTGATGTATACAGACTTTTTACATCTAAGGTCCCAAAAAATATAGATGTTTCATCCATTTTATAATTTCTTAGTATTTCCAATAGATGCCAGGAATCTCTCAAGTAATATATTGACTTTTGTACTATTGGATTTAATATTTTATCAAGCCAAATTGAAATGTTTTCAGTTTTTGCCATCTTTGCTGATATTATTGGTCTAAATGGTATGTCACTTGAACTATCTTGTACTTTTGGAATACCAAATAATTTCGGCAGTTTTGGCTCTTCTACTAGCATGTACTCATAACTGTTTGTATCTATTTCACCCTGACTAAACATGTCGAATAGGAAACTATTGATGGCTTTATATTTTATCCTTACTGTTTCTAAATTAATGATCTTGTAAGTATTTTCATCTGCCAGAGATTTTTCTATGTTGTTTACATACTCTCTAGTGTTCATGATGACAATCATCCCTCCTTTGTCTGCTCTCATAACTCTGACATTACTGTCTTCACTGAGAGCTTTTAAAGCTTTGATTTCACTTTCACTTAGATTTTGCTTGTACTTGTTGTTATTTTTGAAGAGCCTAAACTCTTTTTCACATGAATTCTGGAAGACCTGTAATGTATTCATTAAAGGAGGGTTGTACGTGCTTGGTTTTTTGATTATATTCCCCAAGTCTTTGTTCCCTTGTGTTATGTCATGTAAAATATAGTTTAAATTCAATTTTCTCAGATATAATCTGAAATCAATCAGTAACTTGCCAATATTCACTTTGTTAGTTGGAATAAATGAAAAACCTTTCTTTAACACACTTGATGCATCTTCACTTAATACAACATCTGACAAATTTAAAATAGTTATTTCGTAACTCTCAATGTCCTCTACCACCTCTTCTTGTTCCTGCCTTTTGGCTTGAACTTTTTTTGGGTGGCATTGTACCACCGTGTAGTCCGTTTGTTCTGGTTGTTGTTCCCCTGAAAAGGGACTGCTGAGCTACTAGTTGAAGTATTAGCTACTTCAGCATAGGTGGTATTATTTGTATTGTTCCCATCATTTTTACTTCCTTGTGTTTCCTTGTTGTTTCCTAACTGTGTGACACCAGGAGATAAACTTTGTTTGGACTTGATAAAACTATATAATGACACCGGAATAAGGATGATGACATTGTTAATTGAACATTACAAAGGTGAACTGTCAAGGTTAAAAGAGGTTATACAAAATTTGGATGCAAAAATAAAAAACAATAAATCTTTCAGTAACTTTCTAGTATTATACAATGGAGTGGAAGTGAAGGCTGAGAGACAGAAGGCAACCATTGTGACTAGAAAGCAAAATAAATTTAAGAGAGACCTTATGGCTTATAACAACAATAAGGCATATATAATAAATGAAAACACTGGTGGTGATAATATGAATGTTATACAAACCAACATCATTAATTGTAACACCAACTTAACAGACAATGTTTCCAATCAAAATATCTATGCAGAAAGTGATACAACTAATGCAACAGTGTTCCGTGAAACAAACAACAAGGAAACACAAGGAAGTAAAAATGATGGGAACAATACAAATAATACCACCTATGCTGAAGTAGCTAATACTTCAACTAGTAGCTCAGCAGTCCCTTTTCAGGGGAACAACAACCAGAACAAACGGACTACACGGTGGTACAATGCCACCCAAAAAAAGTTCAAGCCAAAAGGCAGGAACAAGAAGAGGTGGTAGAGGACATTGAGAGTTACGAAATAACTATTTTAAATTTGTCAGATGTTGTATTAAGTGAAGATGCATCAAGTGTGTTAAAGAAAGGTTTTTCATTTATTCCAACTAACAAAGTGAATATTGGCAAGTTACTGATTGATTTCAGATTATATCTGAGAAAATTGAATTTAAACTATATTTTACATGACATAACACAAGGGAACAAAGACTTGGGGAATATAATCAAAAAACCAAGCACGTACAACCCTCCTTTAATGAATACATTACAGGTCTTCCAGAATTCATGTGAAAAAGAGTTTAGGCTCTTCAAAAATAACAACAAGTACAAGCAAAATCTAAGTGAAAGTGAAATCAAAGCTTTAAAAGCTCTCAGTGAAGACAGTAATGTCAGAGTTATGAGAGCAGACAAAGGAGGGATGATTGTCATCATGAACACTAGAGAGTATGTAAACAACATAGAAAAATCTCTGGCAGATGAAAATACTTACAAGATCATTAATTTAGAAACAGTAAGGATAAAATATAAAGCCATCAATAGTTTCCTATTCGACATGTTTAGTCAGGGTGAAATAGATACAAACAGTTATGAGTACATGCTAGTAGAAGAGCCAAAACTGCCGAAATTATTTGGTATTCCAAAAGTACAAGATAGTTCAAGTGACATACCATTTAGACCAATAATATCAGCAAAGATGGCAAAAACTGAAAACATTTCAATTTGGCTTGATAAAATATTAAATCCAATAGTACAAAAGTCAAAATATTACTTGAGAGATTCCTGGCATCTATTGGAAATACTAAGAAATTATAAAATGGATGAAACATCTATATTTTTTGGGACCTTAGATGTAAAAAGTCTGTATACATCAATAGATCAACAGACAGGAATAGAATATATGAGGGAATACTTAAACAAAAATACCAGTTTAACGACCATCAAAATTAATACTTGTTGTAGTCTGATGGATTTAATATTAGAGAATAATTTTTTTACATTCAACAACAAAACTTACCAACAAACTGCGGGTGTAGCTATGGGTGCTAAGGTAGCTCCTGCATTCGCGAATATTGTAATGGCGAATTGGGAGCAAAAGTACTTAGAATTACACCCAAGTTATGGAAAAATAAAGATCTACCACAGATTCATAGATGACTTGATTTTTCTATGGGCAGGAACCAAACTGGAATTCATAGAATTTGTGAGTGATCTAAATAATACAACCACTTTCCTAAAATTCAAGATAGGTAATTTTGGTGAGAACATAAACTTTTTGGACATCAACATAAACATTGATAGTGAATCTAGGATTTTCACAAGTAGAATTTACAGGAAGGCATGTTTCGCTAATCAGTATTTGCACAGTGAAAGTTTACATCCCCCTCACATGAAGAAAGGAGTCATCAAAGGACAGTACATTAGGCTTAGCAGACTTACAACTAGTGAAGAACTATTTCTAAAAGAAGGTGAAATTCTAAGTAGATTATTCCAAAAGAGGGGTTACGATAAAAAGTGGATAAAACAAATAGAGAAGGAAGTTCTTCCGCTTAGAAAAGGTGTAGCTAAGCCTATATTACAGTCCACAGATATTATGGTGGAAGCAGGAGGGTTCATTGGAGAACATGTAAAAAGAGAAGGGGATGAGTATATGATAAGTTTTCCAATTCCCATAGTGGACGAAATGTGGGAAATCAAAACCATAATAGTAGAAAATTGGAAAATAATTATAGGTAACAAAGATTTGGCTAACACAATAGGTATAACTCCTAGATTCACGTTCAAAAAGACAATTAACATTAAAAGTATGTTGGAGAACAAGAAGATGTTGACATCCAAACAGTCTAGAGCTTGTACAATAAAGAAAGGAACATATAGTTGCAATAATTGTAGGCAGTGTAGGTACATAAGCAACACTTCATTCATCACTTTAGGAAAACACAAGGAGACTTTCTGGGCAAAAAACTATTATAATTGCAACAGTGAGCTGATTGTTTATGCAGCAACTTGTGTGACATGTAAGGTATATTACATTGGGAAAACCAAAAGAAATTTGAAAAGACGTATTTACGAACACAATTTGGCCATAAAGAAAAAGGACAAATCCAACGCTTTGTTTAGACATTCCATTTTGTGTAAGGATTTCAAAAAATATGAATTTTTTGTAATGGACAGGGTAGATAATGTTAGTTTTACGGGGGATTTAAACAACATATTAGAATGCAAAGAGGCGTATTGGCAGCTATACCTGGGAGCTGACACACACCCAGGATTAAATGACACCATAAATTTGAAATGTTTTCTAACTTACAGGTAATAACAAGAAGTTGGAAGCATCAGTTTACATTACACATTATATATGACAATACATGTTTCACATGAATTTTATAAGATATTTAAAACATTTATAAGTAATTTAATGTTTCACAATGATGTAATTTCCTGTATAAAATTATAAAAGGAAGTGATTGATTTTAAATGCCATTTCTGAGGAAGGTCACGTAAATTAAAGTGATTGAAAGCGCTAAACAACATTGTCGGCTGCATCTTTTCAAAGCACTGATACTTCAAAGTTTTTTCAGTTTTGTATCCTTTCGAGTGGTACAGTTTTCTGTTCAGACCTGGTTACCTCTGGTTCCTCCATTAGCTTTCATGGCAAAGCTGGAGTTAAAAGATGCATACCATACATTCCCATTGGCAAGCACTTCAGAAGTCTCTCTCTCTCACGATTTTCTGTATCTGGATTACATTATCATTTCTGTCTTACCCTGTGGATTTGCCGTGGCTCCAAGGGAATTTACAAAGCATCTAGCTCTAGTAACTGTAAATTGCAGATTCCAAGGCATGTACATTTTTCCATATTTTTACTACTGTCTTATATTTGCAGACTCTTTTGCCAATTATCAAGAGTCCTTAGAAAATGTTCTGAATCTTCTACTCTAGTCTGGTAGTTTCAAGTGAACTTACAGAAATCTGTCATCATCCCATCTCACAGAATTGTTTTTGTGAGATGTCTGTTAGATTCTGCCCTGGGAAAGAGTTTCCTTACTTCAGACAAAATAGAAGTGTTACAGAAGTTCTTTCAGTTCTTTCTAAGTGTTCCATCTCAAAACCGATTGCCTGCCAAGAATTTCTCTGGATTATGGAGTGCATGGCTGCCATGGTTTTTAAGATTCCCTTGGCTAGACTTCACATAACAAAAACTCAGTGGTACCTCAGGTCAGTCTGGTCTCATCATCTGCACTGTTCATCTTTTCAGATCCCCATTTTGGGGTTTGCCAAGAGAGAGATTCTGTGATTTAAAGATCACTTCTGTTGAAATCCATGTCTGCCATTCTGCTTTCCATTGCCTGTTCATTCTTTCACAACTGATGTTTCAGACCTGGCTTGGGGTTTGGTTTCAGAAGGGGTGAAAGTGCAAGATATGTAGAACAAACGAGACAGACAGAAGCACATAAATGAGATGTTGGCAGTCATAAATGCTGGGTACATGTCTCATCCTGTGCTAGTCTTCCTGCCTGCATCCCTGTGTCATTCTTCTGAGCTCTAGCATTTGTCATAGCTCTACAAGAGAGACACCCTAATGCCCCCCCCCCCACCCACCCACCAGGATGGGCACACACATCCTTCCTATATGCACCTTCAGGCACCTAAGATTCTTATCTCACCAGATAGTCAGTTTTCCTGATCTGACACTGCAGTGCATAAGGGGGTGCTGTACTTCTGATTGTGCCATACCTTGGATGAAACATTAAACTGATCCCCACTTGCCTGAATTAGTGGTAGCTCAGGTGGATGGAAAAGATCCCATGACACTGATCAAAAAGAGTAGAGGGAATCCCTTACTGTCCTGGCCAAATTTCACTAGTTATTATGAATACCACTTCTGATCTCCCCTGAAAAATGTTAATTGGCCTAACTCTGTGAACAAAGTGTAAATAAAAAATAAAACTTTGATTGTCTGGGTCATAAGCAAGGTTTTATCTTGTACACTGTCATCATAATGCCCAACTATCCAGATGTTTGCAGAATGTACAGGTTTTTGCCTCATATTTTGGTCTGTTCCTCATAAAAGTTTTGTTTTTCTGACAAGTCACTGAGGATTGAAGTCACTAAATAATGTCATCCATTTGAGTTTCAGACTTCATATCCTTCAGAAAATGCATGCTAACACAAATCCTTTTATTTTAGCAACTTTCTAAGTTTATAAGAACAATATTTAAAATTTGTTCCTAGTTTTGGGCCTTTGGCCTCCTCCCCCCATTATTTTAGGTTTTGTCCAGATTTATTGCGCTAAGAGGTTGAAAGGTATGACCACCAATGAGTATGTTTTCTGCTTTTTGACCAATTTAAATTCCTTAGGCATACAGCACAATGCAAGAAGTTAACTGTGGCTTTAGCAGGATTTCTTATTTTAAAACTATATCAAAAACGGAGCTTATTTTTCCTTATAAAGTGTATTTTTAGGAATTTACTTTTATTTTTGAATATTTAGCTAGCAAATGCTGCCTGATTTTTGTTTTCCCAGATAAAGTGCCATTTTATTTTTTATTTTTTTGCAGTTGGAGAAGATCCAGCCAAATCCCTGGTAGATGCATCTGTAGGATTTAATTGTTCCTCACCACCTATGCGACCTCCACCATTAACCTCTCTGTCAAATGAGAACAGGTTCCACTCTTTACCTTTCAATTTAACAAAGAAGACTGGCACAGATGGAAGTATTGGACATAGCCCACTGTCACTTTCCGTACAGTCTGTTGTAGGAGATTTAAGCAATGGTGGAATTCCTGATGGACCTATAGTTTCAGTACCCACAAAGAGCCCACATGGACTAGAAGTAGGATCCTTAGCAGAAGTGAAAGAAAATCCTCCATTTTATGGTGTAATCCGCTGGATTGGACAACCTCCTGGAGTTAATGAAATACTAGCTGGCCTAGAACTAGTAAGTTTTTATTATGCTAGTTGCATCTGTCAGTTTTTTTAAGTTAGTTGGTGCACTGTTTATTTCTGCATTAATTTACTACAGAAGTACAGAACATAGATTGGACTCCTAAGAAAAATAAAAATGTAATGTTGCAGAATTAGATTTCCTAAGAAATATTTCAGTATGTAGTTATTTACTCTTTACTACCTGGTAATATTTCTGTGTTCCTGCCTTAGCTTTGTATGCCTTTTCAACCATTCTAATGAGATGTCTGGTACATAATCTCAAAATGCCCATGTTATACATCAGCCATCAGTATATGGGAGTAGGAAGTAGCCACTGCATACCGTGTGCTGGCATAGCTCACAGCCATATTAGTGATATCAGCTAATCTGCTAGCTGTGTGATATTTTTCTATTATTTTTAAAGCAGTTTCTATGGTGTAAGCTGCTTCCTTATTTATGGCTAATATATTTAGTTACTGTATTTATCTGTGTAGGCATGAGGGGTCTTTATTTCAAAAAGCAAAGGTATGTGTGAGAAGTACTTTTGTTTTGATAGGTTTCCTTAAATGTCTGTGTTCCTGTTAACAGTGGTATGTCTTGCTAAATTAACAGGTATGATAACTTTGGAAAATATTCTTATGTATTATATTGTGTAGTTAAGTGTTAACTGAGTTAAAATTCAATCAAGTTTGTGTGATTTTTTTTAAGTTGCTCTAAATAAGGGATTGCAGTGTAGGCAGGCAAGAATTTAATGTTCCTAACCTGGATGTATATGCTAGCCTGGATGTATGTGCTGTATATGATTTCCTGCCAGAGAGTGAATTTTACTTGAATTTGCGTACTTAAATGTCTAAAAATAATCTTAAACTTCTGATCACACTTTAACTGACTTTATATAAAATGTTAAATGTAACTGATTTTGAGCATAAGTTAGTCATCCTTAAACATGATCAAACAATTCCTATCTCTTTCTAACCCCCTTCTTTAAAGCCAGCTTTAGCGTGCTTTTGCGCTTGTAATTTAAAATTTGTCCTGTTTGTTGCATTTACCTGTTAAGGCTACACACTCAAGTGCGCTAGCCTGTGTTACATATTTATTGCATTTTCCTGCTGTTTGTTGCAAAAAAAGAAAAAAAACAAAAAAATTATCCTTGTTTCCCGCCTTTCCTGACCTAGAGTAGTCCAAATACAGGCTTTGCTGTATTCTGGACTTTTGGAAAGTTCCTGTGTTGCCCATTTCCTTTCTTGGATAAAGGGAGGCTTCTTTGTTCACCAGTGGCAGTGGGGAGCTTAGAGCAGCCTATCTATCCTTGGAGGAGTGTTCCCAGCACAAGAATCTGGTAGTCTATTGGCCGCTTTGGGCCAATTTCTAGCTCTTTCAAGTCCCCTTGTATAAAGCCCACTTTGGCGCGATTTTTGCACTTGTTACTACTCAGCCAAGCTCCTTGTAGTCCTGCAGAGTGGTGCTAGCAGCAGAAATGCTAAAAGAGTGACTGCTAACCTGATAAAAGTGTTTTTTTCCTGCTACTACCTGGGCGATTGCCCAATCTAGCTAAACTGCAAGTATTTTTGTTTCTTGAACTGTTTTAAACTGTTTAAAGTTGTTCTTGCACCTGCACTTTTAAAGTTTGTCCTGTCTGTTGCATTTACCTGTTGAGGCTACACACTCAAGTGCGCTAGCCTGTGTTACATATTTATTGCATTTTCCTGCTGTTTGTTGCAAAAAAAAAAAAGAAAAGAAAAAAAAATATCCTTGTTTCCTGTCTTTCCTTACCTAGAGTAGTCCAAATACAGGCTTTGCTGTATTCTGGACTTTTGGAAAGCTCCTGTGTTGCCCATTTCCTTTCTTGGATAAAGGGAGGCTTCTTTGTTCACTAGTGGCAGTGGGGAGCTTAGAGCAGCCTATCTATCCCTGGAGGAGTGTTCCCAGCACAAGAATCTGGTAGTCTATTGGCCATTTTGGGCCAATTCCTAGCTCTTTCAAGTCCCCCTGTATAAAACCCGCTTTAGTGCGGCTTTGCGCATAGCGCAGCATCGGGCAGCGCCGCTTAATTGGGTTTAAACCATTCCCGGCTCCATAAAGTCTGTTCTTCACTTTTTCCCTTAGAACTGATCTAGTTCTCATAATAAACACCCTATTCGTACTCTAAAGCCTGGCACTTGCTCACTAAAGCAATTATATAAGTCAGCACTAAAAAATTAAAAGCACTACACCCTCACAAACTCCCCTTGAGTACCTTGTTCCCCATTGGCCCCTTTTTTCAATTATAAAGGAATTCCCAGTACTATTCTAGCATGTCCAAAGGTCAGTTGTCAATCTCCTCTCCGGTCCAACTGGTGAATCTGGGAATCTTCAGGCAATGTTACAACTGCCTCGTGTACACAGACAACCCTCTCCTCCTCCCAACAAATTCCAACACATGTGAGAGATGCAACCATATAGCCAAACTGGAGGCTAAGCTCTCTCAACTCAGTACTGGCGTAACCAGTCAGGAGGAGAAGGAAACCACACTCACTACAATTCCAGTCTCACATAGTCCTACCACGACAGCAAACCAAACACATAAACACACAGAAACATACTCGGAGGCTCTAAATAAAAATCTGCCTAAGCAGCAGAGACCTCCAAAGCAGACACCCAAGCAACCGCTACCCCAAAACAAAACACGTGCAACACATAGCTCACAAAGCCAGTGTGCCGAACAGTCCCAGCTCTTAAGGCTAAACAACACACCTGATACACTTGTTATAGGTGACTCTATTGTCAGGCACACTGTCGTCCCGCTCACCAGGCTGAACAAGGAGAAGGTCACGGTGAGCTGCCTGTTGGGCGCTAGGATCCTCCACATAACACAAGCACTCAGGTCACTCCAAGGCAAGTACAAATATGACTCAGTCATTGTCCATGCTGGTGTGAATGACCTGAGACGTACCTCCCTGGACTACATGAAAAGAGACATAGAGGAGCTCTCTGAGCATGTAGCCCAGGCCGGTATGACCCTGACTTTGAGTAGCATCTTACCCTCACCAGGAATGATGCCACAATATGAAGACAAGATGATCAATTTCAACAAATGGTTTAAGTATTGGTGTCATTCAAAGGGGATCCAATGCCTGTCAGCCTGGGATGACATGCTCGACAAGCCACGATGCTTCGCTAGGGACGGCTTGCACCTGTCACTCCTGGGCTTTCGGATATTGGCAAAGGCTCTTGCCACCCCATAGTGCCTTTTTTAGGCAAGGCTCAAAAGATAAACCCACCTCCATAGGTATCACAAGGGATAAGAAACTAAGAGTAATGCTACTCAACGCCAGAAGTCTAAACCTCAAGATGCATGCACTCAAAACTCTCCTTAGCATGGAGAACATCGATATCTGTGCAGTAACAGAAACCTGGTTCAAGGTTCCCGAGAGCACCCCAGCACTACCAGGTTATACCTCATACCATGCTTTTCGGCCCCAAAACTTGGACCGAACCACAAAAGGAGGGGGAGTATCAATATTCGTCAAAGATACCCACACCTCCAGGTTGGTGGCACAGCACGAAGAATCAGAGACTATCCATGTGCACCTAATAGTGGGTAAAACTGCCTTCCAGTTTATAGCCTGCTACAAACCACCCTCCCAAACCCAGGAACCCCACTCGGCCTTCCTGAGAACACTGGAAAATATGAAGTTCTCTCCAAACACCATTATATTGGGCAACTTCAACTACCCAAATATAGACTGGGAGCATTACTCTAGCTCCAACACCCTAGCCCAAAGGTTCCTAGAAATTATAAACTCAAATGCTATGGAACAACTTGTTACCACTCCCACAAGAGGGAAAAACCTACTGGACCTGATCATCACCAACATGGGGACTCTATGCTCCAGACCAGAAGTGTATCCCTCACTGGTAAGATCAGACCATAAACTAATCTCACTGGATATTCACATCCCGACCCCACCCCCTGCCCAGAAAACCACAGTGAAAAACTTCTCTAAAGCAAATTTCACACTCCTCAAAACTGAGGTGGAATCCTTCAAAGCCCCCGGGCCTGTGGAAAATACGTCCCAGACCACAGAATCCTTTATAAACGCATTCTATGAATACCTTCAGGAATGCATGGATCATGCAATCCCAAATAAAACCAAGACCCAATCCTCCAAAGGCAGACGCCCTGTCTGGTGGACCCCAGCCATAAACAAACTATACAATAGAAGGAGGAAGCTACTAAATGATAGAGCAAAATCCCAAAAAGGGAAGGCATCTCTGATCAGTATTAGCAAAAAACTACTAGCAATCATAAAATCGTCTAAGGCCAGCTTAGAGAGAAAAATTGCACAGGACACTAAGGATAATCACAAGGCTTTCTTTAGTTATGTCAGGAACCTGGGTGGGAATTCCCAGATATGCTCAGAATTAGTCCAAAATGACAAAAAATACTCCAAACCCACAGACATTGCCAACATCCTAGCTGACAGGTTCAGAGCAAACTCTCCCCCCCCCCTTCCCCACCATAAGGGCAAATATCTATCCCAGCAGTGTGCTGCCCCCCTGACATCTCAGATGCTCAGGTAAGAGCCGCCCTCTCCAAAGAAAAAAATACAGCATCAATGGGACCAGACGGTGTCCCGGGCTGCGTCCTACATGAACTCCAAGAAGAGCTAAACCCAAACATAAAACTACTGTTCAATCTCAGCCTTTACTACAGGATATGTACCCAAAGAGTGGCGTACAGCAGCAGTGGTCTTTCTCCACAAAGGTGGTGCCTCAACAGATCCTGGAAACTATCGCCCCATAAGCCTGACTAGCTTGGTCTGCAAAGCTATGGAAAGGATCATCATGGACTTCATAAGTAAAGATATTGGGGACCTACAGACACTGGATCCTACCCAGTTCGGCTTTGTTAAGGGCAGATCCTGCTTCTTAAACCTGGTCGATTTCTTTGAAACAGTCACCAAGGCCATTGACGAGGGGAAGGTAGTCCACACAGCCTACCTGGACCTCGCAAAAGCCTTCGATACAATACCCCACTCGGGCATTATAGATAAGCTCACCAGCTTAAATATAAACCCCTGTGTCACTAGATGGGTTGCAAACTGGCTCAAAGACAGAACCCACATGGTTAGAATTGCTGGAGCCATGTCAGACTCCAAACCAGTTACAAGTGGCATCCCACAAGGCTCAGTCCTGGGACCTCTCTTGTTCGGTATATATTTCTCGGAGGTACAGGCCAACACGGAAGGACTGTGGCTGACCAAGTTCGCAGATGACTGCAAACTGGGCGCCATAATCGACTCTCCAGCCAACACAAGCATCCTCCAAAAGGGCCTAATAGAAACAGACAACTGGTGCCAGAGCCATGGCCTGAAGCTAAATGCCAAAAAGTGTATAGACATCCCCTTTGGCAAAAACAAAGTGCCCACAAATTACCACATAGGTGGTAATCCATTAAGTACGGAAGAAGTAATTAGAGACCTGGGGACCCAAGTTGATAGCAATCTCTCATTTGACAACCACGTGGCCAAAGTGGTTAGAAAAACATTTTATATAGCCCACCTAATCATGAAGGGATTCACATCTAGATCAGGGGAGGTCATCGTGCCTCTTTACTCATCCCTCATCAGGCCCATAATTGAGTACAATGCCCCTTTTGGGATGTACCTTACCAGACACCTGCAGCAACTGGAAGGACCCCAGAAGTACCTCACAAAGAGGATCAAAGGGTTCAAACAGATGCCATATGCTGCCCGGTTAAAGAAACTCCAGCTGTACTCAGTGGCATACCGCCTGCTCAGATGCGATCTGTGCCTGACATATAAAGCCATGTCCAACCTGGAATTAATGGACATGCTGCACCTCAGAAAATCCAAATCCCATTGAGCTACGCGCTCGAGAGACTTGAATCTCAGCACTAAAATAAATAGGACATGCTGGAGGGACAGATTCATAACCCAGAGGCTTCCTTCACTCTGGAATAAAATCCCAAGGTTAGGCAGAATCCCTCATTGACCCTCTTCAAGAGGAGTCTTGATGAGTGGATGGGAGATCGTAGGTTTATCCCGGGTATCACTTCTGTGTCACTGTTAGACAGAGGCACAGTATACTAACCTTGAAAAAGGGCATAGCAAAATTAATTTAAAATGGATGGCGAAAGCCAAACACACTCTGGCTAGGCTTATAAATGCCCTAGAGCAGATAGCCTAGTATGAACCTATGAACCTATGTTGAGCGGAAGAAACTGAAGTTTATAAAGATAAAATGCTCTCTTGAACTTCTTTGTGTGCAGAAGGTGGCAAGATCATTGATAACTAGTGCTTTCAGTCATGAGGGAAGGATGTAGAAGTGAGAGTTGTGAAGCTATTTTCTATGGAGGTTACTAGCCAAACATTTCATGGCAACGACAAACTTGGTCCTGATCCTTCATGAGAATTAAAGTCTACTAAAATGGGGAAAACGATATTTGAAATGAAATCGGGCATATTTAAACATTCTGATCCTCTTCAAATTAAGCAAAGGTTATGCCTAAGAGCATTATTTCCTGAGCTAAGCAGTATGATAGTAGCAGTTCTAGAAATAATAATAATAGTAATAATAACAATAATAATAATGCTTGATAACTGTAATGTAGAAATGAATGAAAGTGATGATTTGGTACCTTGTAATGGCAGAATGTTATGTAGTCCTATCTCGCCGTAATTCTTGTTGGATAGGTTTAGAGCCGATTCGGCTCTGACTCTGCCGATACTAAAGCTCGAGAGCTTTTACTGGCTCGAGGCTAACCCCTATCCCATGGTGCCTCACAGCAATTCCCCAGGTCTCTTTTGCCGTGAAAGCTTCGAGGTTGTCTTCTTACTGGCTCATTGGCTAAGTAGAAGATTTTTTGTCTAGTTTCTTCATCTTTCTATCTAAATAGTTGTTAACTATTACCTGTGTGTTTGTAGTGAGTGCTTGATCCCCTGTCCCATTTTCTTAGGATTGTATGGCCTGTTTTAGTTAGAGGGCCATAGTTGCCCGTTTAAATCAGAGGGCCTTTCCTCTCTGAGTGCTAGTCCTTCTTCCTATTAAAAAAAAAAAAAAAAAAAAACTCTTTTCTTCTCTTAATAGCTTTACCTTGTTGTTATTGTTATTATTGTTAGCTTTGTTTTTTTCTCAGCATGTCCAAAGACAAAGGTAGAGAACATAAGGAACACCACCCTTCTGGGTTCAAGAAATGTAATAAGTGTTCTCAAAAAATGTCATTGACTGACAGTCACACCAGCTGCGTGTACTGTCTGGTAGAGGCTCATTTACAAGAACCTTGTACCTTTTGCCATGCCTTCAGTACTAGGGTTCTTAATGAAACCAAATAAAATAAACGCTGAACCCCTGTATCTTGACACGCTGATGAGAACAAGGTCACAACAAAAGCGAAAGAAGCGAAATATGAAAACCAGATATTATATTTATTGTCCAAAGTTCAGCGCTTTCACTCGCTCAACTGCGAGCTTCATCAGAACTCCATGCAAATGTAACCAAGTTACCTTTGTATGGAGTTCTGATGAAGCTCGCAGTTGAGCGAGTGAAAGCGCTTAACTTTGGACAATAAATATAATATCTGGTTTTCATATTTCGCTTCTTTCGCTTTTGTTGTGACCTTGTTCTCATCAGCGTGTCAAGACACAGGTGTTCAGCGTTTATTTTATTTGGTTTCGTTTGGTTATTTTGAACAATGAGGGGTTTGTTCTTGGTTCTTAATGAAAGAAAACGAAAATTGATTGACAAGGGTCTTATGACTAGTTCCTTCCAGGAACAGCTGGAACTTGTTCAGACAGTTCCCAAAACTTTGAAGAGAAAGTCTCCATCGGTTCCAGTTTCAGAGCCATCTGAGAAGTCTAAATCGACGGAGCCAAGGAGTTCTGGCTCTGATTCTGCTTCTTTGGTTTTGGTGCTGAGGCAGCCTTCGGTATCGAGACATTCACCAGTTCTGGACCCTATCTCACCTACTTTGAGATGATCTATATTAGAGAGGAGGAGATCTCCTTCTATCTCCACCCGTTCCTCCAGGACACTTTCAGATGAGGATATCGAGCAGGTGGTGAAGAGGCTGCTCTGTGACCCAGCTCTTGTTAAAAAGTTAGCTCTTCCAGACCCAGAAGCTTTAGAGCCATCCCATCTTCAAACTACTGCTTCTCCTCTGACTGCATCGCTTTCGGAGTCGAACACTTCGGGTCCTTCTGTGCTGGATCCTTTGGTTCCGAGAATTCTTCCTGCTTCCTCGGAAACGATAACTCTATCCTCGTTGTCTCAGTCTGGAGCTGAGGGGTCTGGGAGCCAATGCTCTCGAGTCGACTCCGATAGGGATAGTCACCCCGTTTTTTCTTCAGAACTGAACCTCCCTCTCAGTGTGTTGGCTCAACTGAGCTCAG
The DNA here is from genome assembly GCF_019279795.1 of Protopterus annectens. Taxonomy (NCBI): domain Eukaryota; kingdom Metazoa; phylum Chordata; order Ceratodontiformes; family Protopteridae; genus Protopterus; species Protopterus annectens. The sequence goes on from NC_056742.1 coordinate 420,403,204, forward strand.
TTCCCATGTCTGCTTCACAACCTGTCCCTCCTCCTCGGAGTTGACCCTCCTTTTCCTCGGTGCGGAGGTCTTCTTCAGATTTGGGTGGAAAGACTTTCGAAGCAATAGAGAAAGCTTTGTCCAGTGCCAAAGCCCTGCCTTTGGACCCGATGTCCCACCAGCAGCCGGTAGCAACCTCTTCTCCTCTGCCTCCCCCTCAGCGTAGGGAACCAGAGACTCAAGAAGTCCCCATTGATGGTGTCCCCTCTTCTGAGACCTCCCCAGATTATCCCACTGGGGAGCTCCCTCCGAAGAGACTTTGTAAGAGGAAGCACATTGACTCACCTGAGTCAGTCATGTCAGACACTGATTTGGATGAGTCAGAACGGACCCCAAGATCTCCCTCTGAGGATGTCTCTTTTGCAGGCATCCTTGAAATCCTTAGACAGAGGGGTGATTGGAAGGCCTCTAACCCTACTGAAGACGAATCAGTGTACCTTGAGGCCTTTGGTTCCCAACCTTCCACCTCCTGGGTGACACCGCCATATGACCAACTCTTGGGGGTCATATCCCAGAAAGCTTGGCCCTCCCCGGACTCCGTGGAGCCCGTCCCGAGGAGGCCAAACAAATTTATGACTGCTCCAGAAGACAAATCCTTTCTTTCTAAAGGAGTTCCTGTGGATGCTATGGTGGTTGCAGTGGCCACAAAAAAGAGTTTTCTGAGACATCTTCAAATATCCATCCTCCTATTATAGTCCAGGATGATGGATAGGTATGGAAAGCATACCTTCTCTTCAGTGGCATTTAACTTACATTCGCTGAATTACTTGTCCCATTTTACTAGACTTAAAAGGGAAATCCTGAAGGAGTTGGGAAATACCCATCAGGGTTCAGTAGCTTTGGGATCCATGGACAAGGAATCTGCGCAGCTCTCCACCCTTACATCTCTAGCTAACTCCTCCATGAGGCTGATTTCCTATGCAGCTGACAGAGTGAGCAGGGCAGCCGCAGCAGGAATTTCTCTTAGGAGACATCCCTGGATGCATCTGTGTAACTTCATGGAATCTTTTAAGTCTTCCTTTACTAACGTCCCCTTTGATGGTTCAACTCTTTTTGGACCACAGGTAAAAGAGATTTGACCAGGTGTGAACAGGAAGGGGAAAACCTTATCTGCTGTCGGGAGTCCATTTCTCCCTTCCTTCTAGACCCTATCCCAAGGGTCAAACAGGAGGGAAGATGTGGTTCCGTAAATCCCAAAAAGATTTCCCTCAGGCACAAGGTCAACCCTCCCCTAGAGACAGAGGGGGAGGTCCAAAACATCAGGGAAATAGAGATACTTTCTCTGATTGTCCCTTCCATCGACCCTGAGGTTTTGCCCAACTGTCCGTCTCTGGAGGCAGTCAAGGGTCGTCTTTCACTGTAACCAAGCGCCTGGCTGAAAATTTCCCAAGATCGTTGGGTCCAAACCATTATTTCAAGAGGTTACCTTATTCCCTTTGTTTCTGATCCCCCAGTAAACTGGTCTCTACCAGATGTGCCACCCATTCAATTAGACCATGCAACATCAGAGGTCATCTTGTTGCTTCAAAAAAAGAGTCATCCAAGAAGTCCCCACAGAGCAAATAGGATCTGTAGCTTACTCACGATTCTTTTTAGTTCCAAAAAAGACAGGAGACTGGAGATCAATTCTAGATCTCAGCAAACTCAAGATGTCTGTAAAGAAATCAAAGTTCCATATGATCACTCTGCAGTCAATTTTTCCCTTTATTGGGAAAGACAATTGGATGTGCTCCATAGATCTTCAGGACGCGTATTACCATAACAAAATGGACTGGCGCTCCAGAAGATATCTACGCTTTTAGCTTGGAGCCATTCATTTTCAATTTTGAACACTGCCCTTTGGCCTCACTACAGCCCCCAGAGTGTTCACCAAATGCATGGCAGTGGTAACGGCTCAACTGAGACGTCAAGGATTCCAGGTGTTTCCGTACCTAGACGACTGGCTCCTCACTGCTTCCACCAAGCACCAAATAATCAGAACCAGGAACAAGACTCTATCCTTGTGCGCCAGAATAGGCATTACAATAAATCTAAAAAAAAAAATCAGCCTCATCTCCATCGCAGCACATTGTCTTCTTAGGCTCAGGCATAGACTCAACCGCCATGACAGCAAAACTGACACCAGAAAGGATAGAATCGTTGCACAACCAAGTCAGACTCTTCCTGCTGAATGACAAAGTACAGGCCAGGATAGCCCTTCAGGTTCTAGGGACTATGGCTTCCACGATTCTATTAGTTCCCATAACCCATCTGCACATGAGAGTACTTCAGTGGCTACTGTTTGCTCAGTGGTCAGTGCACGATCTCACCTTGTCTCACCAAATACTCATCACAAACTCCTGCAAGAAGGATCTAACATGGTGGTTACGTATGGATTAACTTCATCTAGGTCGCCCACTTGCTCCCCCTCAACATAATGCAGTTTTGACCACGGACACTTCCCAGATAGGGTGGGGGGCATTATCTGGGAATGACAGTCCAAGGTATCTGGCAGGATCACGAGAACCACTTGCACATAAATGTTCTGGAGATGAGAATGGTGCTATATGCATTGCAAGCACTTCACAGTTCTCTTCCCACCGAGACAATTGCGATTCAATCAGACAACATGTTTGTAGTGTGGTACATAAACAAGCAAGAGGGAACCAAATCTTACCCACTTTGTCGAGAGGCTCTAAGAGTATGGAAATGGGCAATGGACACTAAATGCTTTCTGGTAGCAACGCACATTCTGGGGGAGTTCAATGTGATAGCAGGCAAACTAAGTTGAGCAGTTCTGATGCCTCATGAGTGGTCCCTGAATACAGAAGTTGCAGAAGAAATTTTCCACAAATGGAGCCAGCCTTGCTGCGACCCATTCGCCACGTACATGAACACCAAATGCAGCAACTACTTTGCCCTAATTCCTCATTCGGGGATGTCACCCAGGGATGCTCTGGTCCACAATTGGCCTCCGGGACTCCTTTATGCTTTTCCAACCTTTCCTCTCATACCAAAAGTGATTCAGAAAGCAAAACTGTTGAACAGTACCCTGATCCTCATTGCTCCCTACTGGCCTTGCCAAGTCTGGTTCCCCTTCCTGTGGCCCTATCTCTTGGAGGAGCCATGGATTCTGGAACCATCTCCAGACCTCCTGATTCATCAGTCAGGACAGTTTCATCCTACCATCCAAACCCTAAAATTAACAGCATGGCTGCTCCAGTTCCACGAATAGGCAGGTGTATTCCCCTTTTCCCTACAGTCAGACACATCCTGATTTCTTCACACAAACCTTCCACCAGGAAATTATATTCCAGTAAATGGAAAAGGTTCTCCATTTGGGCAGCAAACCAAGGCATAGACCCCTACTCATCTCCATAGAGTCTATCCTGTCCTTCCTTGCATCCATTTTTCAAGAAGGAGCTGCAGCTGCTACCATTAGAGTTCAGTTAGCTGCCATGTCTAATTATCATTTTGGCTACATGGGAAATCCATTCGTGTCCCACTCTTTATGCAAGACTTTTTTGAAAGGAGTCCTTCTCAGACCTCCAATCAGGTAACCACCGGAGCCCTGGAACCTCAGCCTAGTTCTCACATCCTGAATTTCTCCACCTTTTGAACCGTCTTCATCTGATTTGAAATTGTTGTCTTGGAAGACATGTATAGCTAGGAGAGTCTCAGAATTACAAGTTCTCACCATTCAACCTCCTTATATTGTTTTCCACAAGGATAGATTCTCAATCAGAACTAATCCTTCCTTTCTTCCAAAGGTGTAGTCAGAGCATAATCTCAACACAACTATCGAATTACCAGTTTTCTTCCCACATTTATTTATTTATTTATTTATTTATTTTACATTTGTTAACCGGGCTAGTCTAGCTGGATGTATGTCCATTTTCAGTAGAGGCCCGGGGAGAAAAGCTCCACAGATACTAAATTACAAGGAAACAAATTATAAAATAAATTCAGTACAAAAAGAATATACATTTAGTAACACGAAAAACAAAATACCTAAGGAACACACTCAAAATATAGTTGTTCAGTAGAAACATTACAAAACGTCAAGATTAGCAACATATTTTCGATAATCCGTTGGAGAGAAAAAGTAGAACGGGAGATAAGAAGGGAATTACAGAAGAAATACAAAGGAGGAAGAGAGAAAGAAGCAATAGTCTAGTGAGGAAAAGGGTAAGAAGATGGAAAAGAGGACAGGGGAGAGAAAAAGGAGGAGAGGGTAGGAGCATAAGAGGAGAGCAACAGGGCAATAAGAAGAAGGAATAAGTATAGTAAATAAGTATAGTGTAAAGATTCTAGTAGTGTAGGGGGAAAGAAGAAGGTCAGTCAGGAGTCCTACAGGAGCAGAGCCAGTGATTTTGGAAGTACAGTTTGATTTTTTGTTTGAAGAGAGGTAAGGAGGGGATTAGAGTGATATCAGTAGGTAGCTGATTCCATATCCTTCCTACAGTATTAGTGAACAGAGAGTCACCAGCTAAGTTATGGGACTTTACAGATTTGGTCATGAGTTTAGAAGAAGATCGAAGGGAGGTAAGATTATTATAAGGGATTAAAAGTTGAGAAAGTATAGGGGTATTATAAGGTTGGTACAGTATCTTGTGAGCAATGGTAAGTTGGGAGATCAAAAGACAGCTTTGTAGCTCAAGCCAGCCTAGGAGTTTTAGGTTATGACAGTGATGTGTTCTGAAAGGGTTACTGGTGGCAAAGCGGGCAGTGCTATTGTAACAAGTTGCTAGTTTATTTAGGTTGGCCTTCTTAAGGTTAGTGAAGATAGGTGAGGCGTAAAAGAGAGTAGATATAAGATGGGAGTGGGCAATAGTAGCTCTGGTAGAAGGTGTGAGAAAAGGTTTGATACGGTATAATGATCCAATTTTTTTAGTAACAGTTTTGATGATGTTATTGATGTGTTGATCAAAAGTGAGATTGTTGTCGATGGTTATTCCTAGCAGTTTAGTTGATGTGTCAGGAGAGATAACAGTGGTGTCCTTGGATAAAATGTTGAAGTTTAATGGGGAGGCTCGAGTGGTAGGAGTGAAAAGGAGAAGTTCTGTTTTTTTAGCATTGAGGAGGAGGTACCGTCTAATAAACCAAGTTTCTACAGTGTTGAAGGTGGTTTGAGTTAGAGAGAGTAGCTCTGTGGAGGTAGATGCTGAGCAAATAATCGTGGAGTCGTCAGCATATTGGATGCAGGTAGCTTGTGGGATGATAGTGTTGAGATCGTTTATGTAAAGGGAGAAGAGAAGTGGACCGAGAATAGAGCCCTGTGGGACTCCAATAGAAACAGGCAATAGTGAAGAGATATCATTGTCCCAAAGAACGGCTTGATGCCTGTTGCTTAGATAAGAAGTAAACCATTTAATAGCCAGGTTATCAAATGAGAGGGATTTAAGGATGTTAATAAGGGAAGAGTGGTTCACCATGTCAAAAGCTTTAGAGAGGTCAATGAATAGAGCAGAGGAGAAAAGATTCGAGTTACGATAGTTGTTGATAGTATCAACGAAGGAAAGGAGGGCAGTGGAGGTGCTATGGTGGGGTCTAAAGCCATGTTGACAGTTGGCTATTATGTTGTGTGAAGAGAGATATTGTACGAGTTGCTGATGTATGCATTTCTCCATGATCTTAGCTAGTGGAGAGAGAAGAGCAATAGGTCTAAAGTTAGTGTAGTCAATAGAGTTACCACCTTTGTGTAGTGGGATGATATGAGAGATTTTCCATATATCTGGTATGGTTCCCTCTTGGATAGTCCTATTAATGAGTATAGATATAGGGTATGCAATCTGCTTAGCAGCCTTTTGAAGAAAGAGAGAGGGGAGTTTGTCAGCAGAGGGGGTGCAGGGTTTCAGTTTAAGAATAAGCTTGTAGATGAAAGAGGTAGAGATAGGATGAAGAGTGAAGTCACGGGGGGAATCAACAAGATTATCTGGAGGGTAAAAGTTATTGGTGTTCAGTTGTTTAGCAAGTGATTGAATGGTTTCAATAAAAAAGGTGTTAAAGGTGTTTGCAGTATGGCTAGGGGTTTCTGGGTCTTCGTTTATTGGGGAGGGAGTTTTAGCTGTACCAGGTGAAAGGAGTTTGTTGATTGAAGACCAGAATTGTTTGGGTTTATATAAATGGGTTTCCTGAAGTTCACAGTAGTAGTTCTTTTTGTCAGAGATTATAGCTTTCTTTGTAAGATTTCTAAGTTGGCAAAAATGAAGAAAGTCAGAGGTGGTTCTATGGTGTCTCCATTTGGCCCAAATTTTATTTTTGCTATGAATTAATTTCTTTGTTTCCTTTGTGAGCCAAGGGGCTATATTAGATTTCATTCTAATAGAGCGTGCAGGGGCATGTTTATCCAAAATTGAAAGGAAGGTTGAGTTAAAGAATGATACTGCTTCATTAAGAGGAAGTGATTTCATGAGGTTCCAGTTGCATGTTTTGAGATCATTTTGAAATAAGTCACTATTAAAGTTTTTGGTAGAGCGTATTATTCTAATGTTAGGGAGGTTTTGATAGTCAGTCTTTTCTCTAGAGATATAGGTTAGGCAGTGGTCACTGAGGTCATCAGGCATAGTTCCTACTTTGTATGAGACATTAACTTTGTTTATAAGTATCCAGTCTAAGATACTCTGTTTCTTATTTGGTTTATTAAGCCTTGTTGTAGTGGTAATGGATTGAGTAAAACCATGTAGGTTTATATGAGAGGAGGGATTTTCACTATTAATAGTATTCCAATCTATATTAAAGTCACCCAGAATTATAGTTTCTTGGGGGTAGTTAGTGGAAACCCAGCTGAGGAAGTCTTCTAAGATTGGTATGTTTTTGCCTGGTGGTATGTACATACAGATGATGTAAAGAGCTTTTTGAGCATTTAACTGAAGTTTAGCTATGATGGCTTCAGCACTAGAATCCAGGGTTGGGCAGGCTGGGAGGGTGGAGATTCTAAGATGGTTCTTAAATAGAATTGCCACACCACCACCTTTACGTTTAGTACGATCAAGCCTATGTAAATTATAGCCTTGGGGTATAATCTCAGTGTCTTTGGTGGCTGGCTTTAGCCAGGTCTCTGAGAGGCACAGAATGTCAAAGTGGTGAATGTCTAACAGGGCATGTAAGTAGGGTACTTTGTTATTTACACTTCGTATATTTAGATGGCCTATGAGTAGGGTGTTATTGAAGTTGGGCTTAGATACTTGAGGGGAGGGATTTGACGGTCCTGGGTTGGGGTGAATATCACCATCTTGTAAGGTAGGAGTATTATGTCTGTGTGTGAGGCTGCTTTTAAGAAGGGTTATTTGTTTCATTTTTTTATCAGGGGGTAAGGCATAGGTAAGATGATAGTGCCTATGGAATTTGGGAAGGTGATAGCTAGGGGTGGAGGTTGGATTTAAGAAAGAGGAAAGAGAAGTATGGAAGATAGATGTATGTTTATTTATAAAGTCTGGCTGGTTTTTAAGTGGGTATTCAAAGAAGGTAAGAAGGTAAGAAGAATAAAGGGAGGTAGAGAATAGTGCTAAGAATATCACCATGGTGGGTAAGTATGGAGCCATATGTAGAAGTGGTGAGGTAAGGGAAGTTATAAATTAAATAGAGGAAGAGAGGATAAGAGAGGTAGAGTTATAGGTGTAAGGCAAACAGGAAAGAAGGAAAGAAGTAATAGCTGGATATGTAGGGGTGTGAAAGGAGAATACAAAGTATAGGTATAGGTGTTGAGAGTGGAAGCTTATGAGAAGAAAGTTAATTAAGGAACAGGAGAGAAGCTAGTAATAGGAGAGTAGGTTGGTATAGCAGTGGAGGAAGGAGAGGGGGGGAAGAGTGTGTGTAGAAGGGAGGGGTTGAGTTTTTGGCGGGAAAGAACAGGATGGGTTGTAAGAGTAAGGGGGTGTGGCTAGGGAAGTATAAGGTTAGGACCCCTGGGGGTGGGTGGGAATAGGGGGTAGGGAGGGGAGCGGAGTGAGCCCGCAGGGCGAACGGAGCGGGATACACAGAATCCAGAGAGGAAGGAAAAAGTAACAGAGAAAGTTAGCAAGTAGAAGGCTTGAGATAGTAAGCGTAAGGGGGAGTGGGTCACAGAGCACTACAGAGATGGAAAGGAATGGAGTGAGAAGGTGAAGGTAGGAAGAATATGGAAGGGAATAATCAGTACTGTAGGTCTAGATGTGTACAGAGTGACACCTAGTGGACAGAGAGGCGAGGTACAGAGAAGAGTCACAAGGTTCTGGGGCAGGAAAGGAAAACAACATATACTACTGGGAGGGGGAGTACAGGCTAAGTAAAACAGTAGGATAAGGTAGAGGAAGATTAAACAGAGTATGGGGTGAGGGGGCTGCTGCTGGCAAGCTTAGCTGGGAGCAATACAGAAACCGCACCAGATAAAAATGGGCAAAGACCACAATCAAATTAAGTAGACATACTCTCTTAAAACCTGAGGTAGTAAGTTTGTAGAAGAGTGCAGGGGTCCAGAGCTTTCAAAGGTAGTGGGCAGAAAGTACCCTCGTAGAGTAGAGAAGAGTTCAGCCCAGGCAAACAGACACTGGGTAAGGCAGGATAATTAGCTGGAACAGGAGAGAAAAGAGGGAGATAATAAAATAAAAGCAAGTAAAAATGCAGTACATTCAAAATGAAGCTGTAACCAAATACACAGATACAGTAATCAAATCCACTGCTCCATCTAATAACACATTACAACAGTGTAAGTCAGGCAAGAAAATAAGCATTTAGGCAATGCACATTACATAGAATACTCAGTTGAGGATTATATCAGTTAAATTATGTGCATATCCACAATAAGAGAGTTGCAGCAGTTTGGTTAAAAACACCAGGTAAAGTTTACAGTCTTTATATATTCTATACAGTTTAATTGAAGCACAAGGTATTCCATCTAAAGGTAAAGAGAAAACATGGGCAAGCACATTGCTCCGTAGTGTAGTGTAGAGAAAAGTGTCGAGTGTAGGGAGGCCCAGATGCAAGTATGACCCAAGGCCAGTCTGCACGTGTACGGCCACTTCCTATACAAACATGCAGGTCCCAAATAAAGAGAGGCAGGGCAGAGTACTGAAGAGTTACACAATAGTATGTCAAACCATGAAGGTATATCACAAAAAGAAAAATAGTGTTGTAAGCCACCCAAATGATCTTCAGAGGAATCTGAGTGGGGTCCAGGAGGCACTGATTGGCCTAGCAAAGATCGCTAAAGACCACTCACAATTATCAGTAAAAGTAGTAGGCCTTGGACTAAGTGTAGTCCCCAGGAATATCTGTATGGGGTCACTGATTAGCCTAGCAGTAGTCGCTAAAAGACTACTCAAAAATATAAGTAAAAAGGACAAGGCCTTGGTCTGCGTGTAGTCCCCAGAAGTATGTGTATGGGGTCATGGAGGCGCTAATTAGCCTAGCAATAGACGCTGAACAGAGCGCTATGCATTTCCCACCAACACAGTGCAATAGCCTCACCAAGTCACACAACAGTACCTACAGGATAACTGGAATGGATAGGCAGAGTGCTTCTGAGCATATAACTCAGCTAGGGATACAGCAAAAATGCTGCGTGTACTATTAGACATATAGTAAAAGGCTGATACGCTAACACTGCTTAGCTATTACAGGGTAAAGGTTACAACCACATAGGTCGCGCTATAGTTGAGCAAACAGTGCACGATCCCAGCAACAGAACAGCTGAAATATCAGCGTTGGTAATCCACAATCCAAAAACAATTTACAGCTCAGTAATGTTCAGGTGAATTATCCGTGTTAAGCAGTTTGTTATAAACCTCATATTAAAGATATAAACAACACCGCGTAACAGGCGACATCAAAAGAAAAAGCAACATACAGCCCAATATACTCCAAAGAAACAACTATGTTCAGCATAAGTTATACACCTTTGACCAAAGTAGTATACAGTAGCCACTTAAAAAAAGGTGGCGAGCAAACTCTCAGACAAATAAACGCTAACTCATAGACAAATAAACGCTAACACATTAGCGGCTAAAGGGAAGTCGGCTAGTACAAAAAAACGCTAAATAAGTCATACATGCTAAGACAAAGTATTTCAAGGGATAATGCAAAGAAAGGACAAATACATTTATTACATTACCTATTTCAGCTAGGAGCGCTCAGCCACAGTCGCCCAGCAGCAGCGAGGAAGACTAAAGGTAAAGATGGCGTCCTGGGGATAAGGAGGGACTATAAGACCTCGGATAGGAAGTACCTGGGGGGGAGTATAGAATAGGTGGATGCAAGGTAAGAAACGGAAGGGGAGTATTCTATCGAAAGGAGGAAAGGAGAAGGTAGTCCTAATAGAAAAGGGGTGTGGTGAGAAGTCAGATCTAGAGGAGAACTACAGAGGGAAGGAGGGACCTAGGTAGGAAGCTATACTAGAGCAAGAGATAGAGAGGAGTTTAAGGGATGTATTAGTGGAGAAATAGATAGAGCCAGATATAGGGGATAGGTGCCAAAAGCAAAGAATATGGCAGCAAACCAAGATGTAACTAAGACAGGGAGAGAAACTGGGAAGAAAGAGATATATTAGGGAGGCAGAGCACTGCCCAGAGCACAGAATCCGGAGAGGAAGGAAAAAGTAACAGAGGAAGCAAGCAAGTAGAAGGCTTGAGATAGTAAATGTAAGGGGGAGTGGGTCACAGAGCACTACAGAGATGGAAAGGAATGGAGTTAGAAGGTGGAGGAAGGAAGAATATGGAAGGGAATAATCAATACTGTAGGTCTAGATGTGTACAGTGTGACACCTAGTGGACAGAGAGGCAAGGTGCAGTGGAGAGTCACAAGGTTCTGGGGCAGGGAACAAAAACAACATATACTATTGGGAGGGGAGTACAGGCTAAGTAAAACAGTAGGATAAGGTAGAGGAAGATTAAACAGAGTATGGGGTGAGGGGGCTGCTGCTGGCAAGCTTAGCTGGGAGCAATACAGAAACCACACAGATATAAATGGGCAAAGACCACAACCAAATTAAGTAAACATACTCTCTTGAAACCTGAGGTAGTAAGTTTGTAGAAGAGTGCAGGGGTCCAGAGCTTTCAAAGGTAGTGGGCAGAAAGTACCCTCGTAGAGTAGGGAAGAGTTTTGCCCAGGCAAACAATCACTGGGTAAGGCAGGAGAATTAGCTGGAACAGGAGAGAAAAGAGGGAGATAATAAAATAAAAGTAAGTAAAAAAGCAGTACATTCAAAATGAAGCTGTAACCAACTACACAGATACAGTGATCAAATCCACTGTTCCATCAAATAACACATTATAACAGTGTAAGTCAGGCAAGAAAATAAGCATTTAGGCAATGCACATTATATAGCATACTCAGTTGAGGATTGTATCAGTTAAAAACATATGCATATCAACAAGAAGAGAGTTGCAGCAGTTTGGTTAAAAACACCAAGGTAAAGTTTACAGTCTTTATATATTTTATACAGTGTAATTGAAGCACAAGGTATTCCATCTAAAGGTAAAGAGAAAACATGGGCAAGCACATTGCTCCGTAGTGTAGTGTAGAGAAAAGTGTCGAGTGTAGGGAGGCCCAGATGCAAGTATGACCCAAGGCCAGTCTGCACGTGTACGGCCACTTCCTATACAACACGCAGGTCCCAAATAAAGAGAGGCAGGGCAGAGTACTGAAGAGTTACACAATAGTAACTCAATTCATGAAGTTATACCACAAAAGGAGAAAAATAGTGTTGTAAGCCACCCAATTGATCTTCAGAGGAATCTGAGTGGGGTCCAGGAGGCACTGATTGGCCTAGCAAAGATCGCTAAAGACCACTCACAATTATCAGTAAAAGTAGTAGGCCTTGGACTAAGTGTAGTCCCCAGGAATATCTGTATGGGGTCACTGATTAGCCTAGCAGTAGTCGCTAAAAGACTACTCAAAAATATAAGTAAAAAGGACAAGGCCTTGGTCTGCGTGTAGTCCCCAGAAGTATGTGTATGGGGTCATGGAGGCGCTAATTAGCCTAGCAATAGACGCTGAACAGAGCGCTATGCATTTCCCACCAACACAGTGCAATAGCCTCACCAAGTCACACAACAGTACCTACAGGATAACTGGAATGGATAGGCAGAGTGCTTCTGAGCATATAACTCAGCTAGGGATACAGCAAAAATGCTGCGTGTACTATTAGACATATAGTAAAAGGCTGATACGCTAACACTGCTTAGCTATTACAGGGTAAAGGTTACAACCACATAGGTCGCGCTATAGTTGAGCAAACAGTGCACGATCCCAGCAACAGAACAGCTGAAATATCAGCGTTGGTAATCCACAATCCAAAAACAATTTACAGCTCAGTAATGTTCAGGTGAATTATCCGTGTTAAGCAGTTTGTTATAAACCTCATATTAAAGATATAAACAACACCGCGTAACAGGCGACATCAAAAGAAAAAGCAACATACAGCCCAATATACTCCAAAGAAACAACTATGTTCAGCATAAGTTATACACCTTTGACCAAAGTAGTATACAGTAGCCACTTAAAAAAAGGTGGCAAGCAAACTCGTAAACAAATAAACGCTAACTCATAGACAACATAAACGCTAACACATTAGCGGCTAAAGGGAAGTCGGCTAGTACAAAAAACGTTAAATAGGTCATCCATGCAAGACAGAGTATTTTAAGGGATAATGCAAAAAAAAAGGGCAAATACGTATATCACAATACCTATTTCAGCTAGGAGCGCTCAGCCACAGTCGCCCAGCAGCAGCGAGGAAGACTAAAGGTAAAGATGGCGTCCTGGGGATAAGGAGGGACTATAAGACCTCGGATAGGAAGTACCTGGGGGGGGGGAGTATAGAATAGGTGGATGCAAGGTAAGAAACGGAAGGGGAGTATTCTATCGAAAGGAGGAAAGGAGAAGGTAGTCCTAATAGAAAAGGGGTGTGGTGAGAAGTCAGATCTAGAGGAGAACTACAGAGGGAAGGAGGGACCTAGGTAGGAAGCTATACTAGAGCAAGAGATAGTGAGGAGTTTAAGGGATGTATTAGAGTAGAAATAGATAGGGCCAGATATAGGGGATAGGTGCCAAAAGCAAAGAAAATGGCAGCAAACCAAGATGTAACTAAGACAGGGAGAGAAACTGGGAAGAAAGAGATAAATTAGGGAGGCAGAGCACTGCCCAGAGCACAGAATCCAGAGAGGAAGGAGAAAGTAACAGAGGAAGTAAGTAAGTAGAAGGCTTGAGATAGTAAATGTAAGGGGGAGTGGGTCACAGAGCACTACAGAGATGGAAAGGAATGGAGTGAGAAGGTGGAGGAAGGGAAAATATGGAAAGGAATAATCAATACTGTAGGTCTAGATGTGTACGGAGTGACACCTAGTGGACAGAGAGGCAAGGTGCAGTGGAGAGTCACAAGGTTCTGGGGCAGGAAAGAAAAACAACATATACTATTGGGAGGGGGAGTACAGGCTAAGTAAAACAGTAGGATAAGGTAGAGGAAGAAAAAACAGAGTAAGGGGTGAGGGGGCTGCTGCTGGCAAGCTTAGCTGGGAGCAATACAGAAACCACACAGATATAAATGGGAAAAGACCACAACCAAATTAAGTAAACATACTCTCTTGAAACCTGAGGTAGTAAGTTTGTAGAAGAGTGCAGGGGTCCAGAGCTTTCAAAGGTAGTGGGCAGAAAGTACCCTCGTAGAGTAGGGAAGAGTTTTGCCCAGGCAAACAATCACTGGGTAAGGCAGGAGAATTAGCTGGAACAGGAGAGAAAAGAGGGAGATAATAAAATAAAAGTAAGTAAAAAAGCAGTACATTCAAAATGAAGCTGTAACCAACTACACAGATACAGTGATCAAATCCACTGTTCCATCAAATAACACATTATAACAGTGTAAGTCAGGCAAGAAAATAAGCATTTAGGCAATGCACATTATATAGCATACTCAGTTGAGGATTGTATCAGTTAAAAACATATGCATATCAACAAGAAGAGAGTTGCAGCAGTTTGGTTAAAAACACCAGGTAAAGTTTACAGTCTTTATATATTTTATACAGTGTAATTGAAGCACAAGATATTCCATCTAAAGGTAAAGAGAAAACATGGGCAAGCACATTGCTCAGTAGTGTAGAGAAAAGTGTCGAGTGTAGGGAGGCCCAGATGCAAGTATGACCCAAGGCCAGTCTGCACGTGTACGGCCACTTCCTATACAACATGCAGGTCCCAAATAAAGAGAGGCAGGGCAGAGTACTGAAGAGTTACACAATAGTATGTCAAACCATGAAGGTATATCACAAAAAGAGAAAATAGTGTTGTAAGCCACCCAATTGATCTTCAGAGGAATCTGAGTGGGGTCCAGGAGGCACTGATTGGCCTAGCAAAGATCGCTAAAGACCACTCACAATTATCAGTAAAAGTAGTAGGCCTTGGACTAAGTGTAGTCCCCAGGAATATCTGTATGGGGTCACTGATTAGCCTAGCAATAGTCGCTAAAGACTACTCAAAAATATAAGTAAAAAGGACAAGGCCTTGGTCTGCGTGTAGTCCCCAGAAGTATGTGTATGGGGTCATGGAGGCGCTAATTAGCCTAGCAATAGACGCTGAACAGAGCGCTATGCATTTCCCACCAACACAGTGCAATAGCCTCACCAAGTCACACAACAGTACCTACAGGATAACTGGAATGGATAGGCAGAGTGCTTCTGAGCATATAACTCAGCTAGGGATACAGCAAAAATGCTGCGTGTACTATTAGACATATAGTAAAAGGCTGATACGCTAACACTGCTTAGCTATTACAGGGTAAAGGTTACAACCAGCTAGGTCGCGCTATAGTTGAGCAAACAGTGCACGATCTCAGCAACAGAACAGCTGAAATATCAGCGTTGGTAATCCACAATCCAAAACAATTTACAGCTCAGTAATGTTCAGGAGAATTATCCGTGTTCAGCAGTTTGTTATAAACCTCAAATTAAAGATATAAACAACACCGCTTAACAGGCGACATCAGAAAAAAGCAACATACAGCCCAATATACTCCAAAGAAACAACTATGTTCAGCATATGTTATACACCTTTCACCAAAGTAATATACAGTAGCCACTTAAAAAAGGTGGCAAGCAAACTCATAAACAAATAAACGCTAACTCATAGACAAATAAACGCTAACACATTAGCGGCTAAAGGGAAGTCGGCTAGTACAAAAACGCTAAATAAGTCATCCATGCAAGACAAAGTATTTCAAGGGATAATGCAAAGAAAGGACAAATACATTTATTACAATACCTATTTCAGCTAGGAGCGCTCAGCCACAGTCGCCCAGCAGCAGCGAGGAAGACTAAAGGTAAAGATGGCATCCTGGGGATAAGGAGGGACTATAAGACCTCGGATAGGAAGTACCTGGGGGGGGGGAGTATAGAATAGGTGGATGCAAGGTAAGAAACGGAAGGGGAGTATTCTATCAAAAGGAGGAAAGGAGAAGGTAGTCCTAATAGAAAAGAGGTGTGGTGAGAAGTCAGATCTAGAGGAGAACTACAGAGGAAGGAGGGACCTAGGTAGGAAGGTATACTAGAGCAAGAGATAGAGAGGAGTTTAAGGGATGTATCAGTGGAGAAATAGATAGAGCCAGATATAGGGGATAGGTGCCAAAAGCAAAGAATATGGCAGCAAACCAAGATGTAGCTAAGACAGGGAGAGAAACTGGGAAGAAAGAGATAAATTAGGGAGGCAGAGCACTGCCCAGAGCACAGAATCCAGAGAGGAAGGAAAAAGAAACAGAGAAAGTTAGCAAGTAGAAGGCTTGAGTTAGTAAGCGTAAGGGGGAGTGGGTCACAGAGCACTACAGAGATGGAAAGGAATGGAGTGAGAAGGTGGAGGAAGGAAGAATATGGAAGGGAATAATCAGTACTGTAGGTCTAGATGTGTACAGAGTGACACCTAGTGGACAGAGAGGCAAGGTACAGAGGAGAGTCACAAGGTTCTGGGGCAGGAAAGAAAAACAACATATACTACTGGGAGGGGGAGTACAGGCTAAGTAAAACAGTAGGATAAGGTAGAGGAAGATTAAACAGAGTATGGGGTGAGGGGGCTGCTGCTGGCAAGCTTAGCTGGGAGCAATACAGAAACCACACAGATATAAATGTGCAAAGACCACAACCAAATTAAGTAAACATACTCTCTTGAAACCTGAGGTAGTAAGTTTGTAGAAGAGTGCAGGGGTCCAGAGCTTTCAAAGGTAGTGGGCAGAAAGTACCCTCGTAGAGTAGGCAAGAGTTTTTCCCAGGCAAACAATCACTGGGTAAGGCAGGAGAATTAGCTGGAACAGGAGAGAAAAGAGGGAGATAATAAAATAAAAGTAAGTAAAAAAGCAGTACATTCAAAATGAAGCTGTAACCAACTACACAGATACAGTGATCAAATCCACTGTTCCATCAAATAACACATTACAACAGTGTAAGTCAGGCAAGAAAATAAGCATTTAGGCAATGCACATTATATAGTATACTCAGTTGAGGATTGTATCAGTTAAAAACATATGCATATCAACAAGAAGAGAGTTGCAGCAGTTTGGTTAAAAACACCAGGTAAAGTTTACAGTCTTTATATATTCTATACAGTGTAATTGAAGCGCAAGGTATTCCATCTAAAGGTAAAGGGAAAACATGGGCAAGCACATTGATCCGTAGTGTAGTGTAGAGAAAAGTGTCGAGTGTAGGGAGGCCCAGATGCAAGTATGACCCAAGGCCAGTCTGCACGTGTAAGGCCACTTCCTATACAAACATGCAGGTCCCAAATAAAGAGAGGCAGGGCAGAGTACTGAAGAGTTACACAATAGTATGTCAAACCATGAAGGTATATCACAAAAAAAAAATAGTGTTGTAAGTCACCCAAAATAATCCTCAGAGGAGTCTGAGTGGGGTCCAGGAGGCACTGATTAGTCTAGCAAAGATCGCTAGAGACTACTTAATAATATCAGTAAAAAGGACTAGGCCTTGGTCTAGGTGTAGTCCCCAGTAGTATCTGTATGGGGTCACTGATTAACATACACTAGTCGCTAAAGACTACTCAAATATATCAGTAGAAAGGACTAGGTCTTGGTCTACTTGTAGTCCCCAGTGGTATGTGTATGGGGTCATGGAGGCACTAATTTGCCTAGCAATAGATGCTGAACAGAGCGCTATGCATCTCCCACTAACAACGGTGCAAAAGCCTAACCAAGTCTCACAACAGTACCTACACGATAACTGAAAGGTTACGCAATGTGCATCTGAGCATATAACTCAGTCAAGGATACAGCAAAAAACGCTGCGTGTACTGTTGGACATGAAGTAAAGGCTGACACGCTAACGCTGCTTAGCTTTTACAGAGTAAAGGTTACAACCAGCTAGGTCGCGCTATAGTTGAGAAAACAGTGCACGATCTCAGCAACAGAACAGCTGAAATATCAGCGTTGGTAATCCACAATCCAAAAACAATTTACAGCTCAGTAATGTTCAAGAGAAGCATCCGTGTTCAGCAGTTTGTTATAAACCTTAAATTAAAGATATAAACAACACCGCTTAACAGGCGACATCAGAAAAAAGCAATAAACAGCCCAATATACTCCATAGAAACAACTATGTTCAGCATATGTTATACACCTTTCACCAAAGTAATATACAGTAGCCGCTTAAAAAGTGACATCAGAAAACACCATAGATGGTGAAGTTGGGGAGCAAACTCATGCACAAATAAACGCTAACTCATACACAAATAAACGATAACACTTTAGCGGCTAAAGGAAGTCGGCTAATACAAAAACGCTAAATAAGTCATACATGCTAAGACAAAGTATTTCAAGGGATAATGCAAAGAAAGGACAAATACATTTATTACAATACCTATTTCAGCTAGGAGCGCTCAGCCACAGTCGCACAGCAGCAGCGAGGTAGACTAAAGGTAAAGATGGCGTCCTGGGGATAAGGAGGGACTATAAGACCTCGGATAGGAAGTACCTGGGGGGGGAGGAGTATAGAATAGGTGGATGCAAGGTAAGAAAGGGAAGGGGAGTATTCTATCGAAAGGAGGAAAGGAGAAGGTAGTCCTAATAGAATAGGGGTGTGGTGGGAAGTCAGATCTAGAGGAGAACTACAGTAGGAAGGAGGGACCTAGGTAGGAAGCTATACTATAACAGGAGATAGAGAGGAGTTTAAGGGATGTATCAGTGGAGAAAAAGATAGAGCCAGATATAGGGGATAGGTGCCAAAAGTAAAGAATATGGCAGCAAACCTAGATGTAGCTAAGACAGGGAGAGAAACTGGGAAGAAAGAGATATATTAGGGAGGCAGAGCACTGCCCAGAGCACAGAATCCAGAGAGGAAGGAAAAAGAAACAGAGAAAGTTAGCAAGTAGAAGGCTTGAGTTAGTAAGCGTAAGGGGGAGTGGGTCACAGAGCACTACAGAGATGGAAAGGAATGGAGTGAGAAGGTGAAGGTAGGAAGAATATGGAAGGGAATAATCAGTACTGTAGGTCTAGATGTGTACAGAGTGACACCTAGTGGACAGAGAGGCGAGGTACAGAGGAGAGTCACAAGGTTCTGGGGCAGGAAAGAAAAACAACATATACTACTGGGAGGGGGAGTACAGGCTAAGTAAAACAGTAGGATAAGGTAGAGGAAGATTAAACAGAGTATGGGGTGAGGGGGCTGCTGCTGGCAAGCTTAGCTGGGAGCAATACAGAAACCGCACCAGATATAAATGGGCAAAGACCACAATCAAATTAAGTAGACATACTCTCTTAAAACCTGAGGTAGTAAGTTTGTAGAAGAGTGCAGGGGTCCAGAGCTTTCAAAGGTAGTGGGCAGAAAGTACCCTCGTAGAGTAGAGAAGAGTTCAGCCCAGGCAAACAGACACTGGGTAAGGCAGGAAAATTAGCTGGAACAGGAGAGAAAAGAGGGAGATAATAAAATAAAAGTAAGTAAAAATGCAGTACATTCAAAATGAAGCTGTAACCAAATACACAGATACAGTAATCAAATCCACTGCTCCATCGAATAACACATTACAACAGTGTAAGTCAGGCAAGAAAATAAGCATTTAGGCAATGCACATTACATAGAATACTCAGTTGAGGATTATATCAGTTAAATCATATGCATATCCACAATAAGAGAGTTGCAGCAGTTTGGTTAAAAACACCAGGTAAAGTTTACAGTCTTTATATATTCTATACAGTGTAATTGAAGCGCAAGGTATTCCATCTAAAGGTAAAGGGAAAACATGGGCAAGCACATTGATCCGTAGTGTAGTGTAGAGAAAAGTGTCGAGTGTAGGGAGGCCCAGATGCAAGTATGACCCAAGGCCAGTCTGCACGTGTAAGGCCACTTCCTATACAAACATGCAGGTCCCAAATAAAGAGAGGCAGGGCAGAGTACTGAAGAGTTACACAATAGTATGTCAAACCATGAAGGTATATCACAAAAAGAGAAAATAGTGTTGTAAGTCACCCAAATGATCCTCAGAGGAGTCTGAGTGGGGGCCAGGAGGCACTGATTGGCCTAGCAATGATCGCTAAAGACTACTCAAAAATATCAGTAAAAAGGAGTAGGCCTTGGACTAGGTGTAGTCCCCAGGAATATCTGTATGGGGTCACTGATTAGCCTAGCAATAGTCGCTAAAGACTACTCAAAAATATAAGTAAAAGGGACAAGGCCTTGGTCTACGTGTAGTCCCCAGTAGTATGTGTATGGGGTCATGGAGGCACTAATTAGCCTAGCAATAGACGCTGAACAGAGCGCTATGCATTTCCCACCAACAACAGTGCAATAGCCTCACCAAGTCACACAACAGTACCTACAAGATAACTGAAAAGGTTAGGCAGAGTGCATCTGAGCATATAACTCAGCCAGGGATACAGCAAAAATGCTGCGTGTACTGTTAGACATAAAGTAAAAGGCTGATACGCTAACACTGCTTAGCTTTTACAGAGTATAGGTTACAACCAGCTAGGTCGCGCTATAGTTGAGAAAACAGTGCACGATCTCAGCAACAGAACAGCTGAAATATCAGCGTTGGTAATCCACAATCCAAAAACAATTTACAGCTCAGTAATGTTCAAGAGAAGCATCCGTGTTCAGCAGTTTGTTATAAACCTTAAATTAAAGATATAAACAACACCGCTTAACAGGCGACATCAGAAAAAAGCAATAAACAGCCCAATATACTCCATAGAAACAACTATGTTCAGCATATGTTATACACCTTTCACCAAAGTAATATACAGTAGCCGCTTAAAAAAGGGACATCAGAAAACATAGCGACCAACATAGATGGTGAAGTTGGCGAGCAAACTCATAGACAAATAAACGCTAACTCATAGACAAATAAACGCTAACACATTAGCGGCTAAAGGGAAGTCGGCTAATACAAAAAAACGCTAAATAAGTCATACATGCTAAGACAAAGTATTTCAAGGGATAATGCAAAGAAAGGACAAATACATTTATTACATTACCTATTTCAGCTAGGAGCGCTCAGCCACAGTCGCACAGCAGCAGCGAGGTAGACTAAAGGTAAAGATGGCGTCCTGGGGATAAGGAGGGACTATAAGACCTCGGATAGGAAGTACCTGGGGGGGGAGGAGTATAGAATAGGTGGATGCAAGGTAAGAAAGGGAAGGGGAGTATTCTATCGAAAGGAGGAAAGGAGAAGGTAGTCCTAATAGAATAGGGGTGTGGTGGGAAGTCAGATCTAGAGGAGAACTACAGTAGGAAGGAGGGACCTAGGTAGGAAGCTATACTATAACAGGAGATAGAGAGGAGTTTAAGGGATGTATCAGTGGAGAAAAAGATAGAGCCAGATATAGGGGATAGGTGCCAAAAGTAAAGAATATGGCAGCAAACCTAGATGTAGCTAAGACAGGGAGAGAAACTGGGAAGAAAGAGATATATTAGGGAGGCAGAGCACTGCCCAGAGCACAGAATCCAGAGAGGAAGGAAAAAGAAACAGAGAAAGTTAGCAAGTAGAAGGCTTGAGTTAGTAAGCGTAAGGGGGAGTGGGTCACAGAGCACTACAGAGATGGAAAGGAATGGAGTGAGAAGGTGAAGGTAGGAAGAATATGGAAGGGAATAATCAGTACTGTAGGTCTAGATGTGTACAGAGTGACACCTAGTGGACAGAGAGGCGAGGTACAGAGGAGAGTCACAAGGTTCTGGGGCAGGAAAGAAAAACAACATATACTACTGGGAGGGGGAGTACAGGCTAAGTAAAACAGTAGGATAAGGTAGAGGAAGATTAAACAGAGTATGGGGTGAGGGGGCTGCTGCTGGCAAGCTTAGCTGGGAGCAATACAGAAACCGCACCAGATATAAATGGGCAAAGACCACAATCAAATTAAGTAGACATACTCTCTTAAAACCTGAGGTAGTAAGTTTGTAGAAGAGTGCAGGGGTCCAGAGCTTTCAAAGGTAGTGGGCAGAAAGTACCCTCGTAGAGTAGAGAAGAGTTCAGCCCAGGCAAACAGACACTGGGTAAGGCAGGATAATTAGTCTCTTAAAACCTGAGGTAGTAAGTTTGTAGAAGAGTGCAGGGGTCCAGAGCTTTCAAAGGTAGTGGGCAGAAAGTACCCTCGTAGAGTAGAGAAGAGTTCAGCCCAGGCAAACAGACACTGGGTAAGGCAGGATAATTAGTCTCTTAAAACCTGAGGTAGTAAGTTTGTAGAAGAGTGCAGGGGTCCAGAGCTTTCAAAGGTAGTGGGCAGAAAGTACCCTCGTAGAGTAGAGAAGAGTTCAGCCCAGGCAAACAGACACTGGGTAAGGCAGGATAATTAGTCTCTTAAAACCTGAGGTAGTAAGTTTGTAGAAGAGTGCAGGGGTCCAGAGCTTTCAAAGGTAGTGGGCAGAAAGTACCCTCGTAGAGTAGAGAAGAGTTCAGCCCAGGCAAACAGACACTGGGTAAGGCAGGATAATTAGCTATTTCAGCTAGGAGCGCTCAGCCACAGTCGCACAGCAGCAGCGAGGTAGACTCATAGTAATAAATCAGAATACAAACTACACCAATTAGATGTCCACAAAATTCTCAGGTTTTACCTGCACAGGACTAAAGATTTTCGAAAATCGGACCAATTGTTTGTTTCCTTCTCAGACAAAAACAAAGGCTTGCTCATCCCTAAGGTCACGTTGTCTAAATGGCTTTCAGACTGCATCTCATTTGCTTACAAAACTGCTGGCAAACAATTACTGCTAAAGTTAAAGGCCATTCAACCAGAGCAGTATCTACTTCATATGCCTTTAGATCAAAACTCTCAATTGATACCATTTATGCAGCAGCTACTTGGGCAAGACCTCATACCTTTGTCACTCATTGCAAATTGGATTTGGCCTCCCGGGACAGGTCATCCTTTGGTTCCACTGTGTTGAAGAGTCTCTTTGCTTGAGCCACCTGGGATAAAGGTACTAGGGACACTGTCCCATCCAGCAAGAATTACAGCGAGATAGGACTACATAACATAAAGAAGTACTTACCATAATGTTCCATGTTTGTAGTCCATCTCGCCTACATTCTTGCGTCCCACCCTCCTTCCCCCTTCCTGTATCCTGGAGGAACTGGTGGACTATCCATTATACTGTCTGACCTTGTTGAAGTTGTCCGCCCACTTGGCATGGATAGTAATACAGAGTGTTCTGTTTGTATGTGCATAGTTATTGATAGTTTACTTACTATTATGTACCTAGTTATTTTCTTGCAAACAAGATCTGAGTAATTGCCATGAGGCACCGTGGGATAGGGGTTAGCCTCAAGCCAGTAAAAGCTCTCGAGCTTTAGTATCAGCTGAGTCAGCTCCGATTCCATCCAGCAAGAATGTAGGCAAGATGGACTGCAAACATGGAACGTTATGGTAAGTACATAACTTCTTTTTCTTTTTTGTATTAATAGGTTGTTTGAACATTTTAAATAAGGAGAAAAGGAAATTGTTACAGGAAAAACAACTCTCCTCTTCCTCCGGGAACATCACTATAACCGTAAATCAAATATGGATTTGTACATCTTCTGTGTGTTATTTCCTGAACAGAATTTCTCCAAGTAGTGGCATACTGCTCGCAAGGATCCAGTTTATATCTAGCACCTGCTTTGGTATCACTGTGTACTGGGAAATGCTATTGTGAAACTCAGTCCTGCATTAAGCCACATTCTCTTCCATTTGCATAGTTTCTGCTGAGTGGCATTGATCTGTCACTTGTGGTAGTTTGTTTATTGCTTTGTGGCTTATGCAGTGTGAGATTTTCCTTCTGTCAGTAAAATCGTGCTGTTATGTACATATTATTCTTCACTGTTAACTCTATTAGCTGTCAACTCATAATTTGCCAACAACATATTGAATTAGTCATAATTATTGAATAACTTATCTGCTAAAAATGTGGATGACATTAAAAATAGAGTATTTTTGTGGGGTGGGCTACCCCTTGTGGGAGACTTCACTCTCCATTATTTTACTGACTCCATGGTTGCACAACCTTGGAGGGGAAAGAGAAAAAAAATCTAAAATTGTGAAGAAATGAATCATACAACTCTAATTTTGCATTTCAACTGATTAATATAAAAGACATTTCTGGATTTTCATATCATTGGAAGTTGGAATCATAGAGACTGACTTCAAGAAATTACAGTTCATCAAAATATTGGACTTTTTCCCATTTATGGAAAATATCCTTTTTTTGGGGGTGAAGAACTGATGAAGTTTGATGTTGGTAAATAAATGTGCTTGTGGTAGACAGATAGCTCCTAAAGTCTATATTATTTCCTCAGAGGCATTCAATCGAATGCCTCTTCGTCGACCCTTAAACAGCGAAGTGTGAAAACAGTGAATGGCCACATCAGCGATTTATTTCCCTGGGAAAGAAATCACTTGACCATCCTCATCAGTTTGCCATTTTCCCCACTGTAGTGTGATCTCAGAGTTGGTAAATTTAGTTAGGGGGTGTGTGGGGGGGCAATGCTTGTGGTTATGTGTTTGTATAGAAATCGCTGATGGGGCATTTGTGTGTTTTTAAATTTTGCGGTTTTAGGGTCAGTGAAGAGGTGCAATGAAACGCCTCTTCGAGGAAATAATATAGACCCCCTAAAGATTACCACACACAATGTTTATACCTTTTACATCTTGATTATAGCATTGAAGAGTATGAGATTTTTGCAAAATATGACCACAAAAATTAGAAGGATTAAAGCAATAAATTCATACCTTATGGAAAAATGACATGCAGGTCATTGCAAGCTGGTTTTAATATTCTTGCTTTTACATACTGGACACTACTATACTGAGTTTGTGTTGAAAAGTAAAATGGTGTAGACATTTTGGTTAAGGAAGAGCCTATTCCTAGCCTACTTTTTAGGCTGCTACTACAGCTATATAAATTGCTACTTTTTATGTCTATAGCATTCTTGTCTTATACTATAAGGTGCTGTTAAAGGTGATAACATCTTTAGTGGGAGAACAGCAGCACAGACTAATGCTGGTTCCTTTGTGTAGACAACGTCTTCATTTAGATTGGTTCAAAGACAACATTTACCAAATCAAACTCAGGATGCCCTTCATTTCATCTGTTGCATTATTCATAACATGAGGGAGTTAACCACCGTAGGTGACCTGACGTTGGCCAATATACAAAAGACTTCACTACTGTAGGTTGTGTGGTACATTGCATGTAGTCTGCGATTGGACATTGGCCATAAAAGTGACGGATGCATGCATCATCCCCAGAACTTCCTTGCCACCAGATTCCAAGGTATGGTCCGACTCCAAGTCATTTGAGATTCTTCAGATTTCATATAAGTACCCCAATGGGGAGTTTTTTGACTTTGCTACTGACGTTGATTAGTGTTCGTGTCATCCAAGAGGGGCAAGTGCCAATGTAGATGACAAATTCCACACAAGGATAGCCACCACCAGTGCCTGTTCTGTCTAGACCCAAACCATGACCACAGAAACTTCTCTATTTGGCAAGCATTCATCCCATAGACTTTAAGGAGTAGATTATCATCCGTAGCTATCTATCTTGAGAACCAGTGCTTAAAGCTGCTAGCAAAAAGCACTATGGAGGGATCCTCAGGGTCTGAAGCTGTGATACGAATGTGATATGAAAGAGGGGAACATTGAGAGAGTATGATTATTTGACTGTTGCCTCACTATATCTCAACATTCTTTTTATTTTCTTTATTTCTTTTTGATATATAAAATGAAGCTCTGTTCTGGAACATTCTGCTGATTTCAGCTATAACATTTGATTACGAAACATGGCTTGTATGGAGTTTTCTGGTAAAGTATTAAAACTTGCAAGGTCATTGGAATATTCCAGTGTAGCATCTGAAATTTGCAGAATCATTGTACTTGACAGGATTTGCTGTTATTTCTGGGGTGGGTGGCCAACACCACAGAATGTTCTAGCAAGATCCAGTCTATACTGGAAAAGTCCTGATTCTCATGACTTGTGGTAAACAATTTGGTTATATATAGATGGTATTCTCCACACTCGGGCAGAAGCCTCATCTGTGGAATGGGCGCACTGCCCAGGACCCTTTTCCCGCTGACGACTCCTGCCTGACTGCAACAGGGCTTCCCAGTTGAGACTGAAGAGAGGATGAAGCTTTCTCTTTATCGGTGATGTATAACTTTCTTTAAATGTATTGCCTAATTTTATTTTTTATTGAATTCTCTGTTTTAATAGAATAGAGTGAATTTACTTTTCTGTTCTTAGTAGACAAATAGAGTTTATTAGCTTATTAGTCTTTTGTGTCAGTAGAAATAAAGTTTGTATAACTAACTTTTAGTGTGTAGAGTATTATTTCGAATCCTGCTCATTAGGCAATACAGAAGCCAAGTCTGTTTTGAAGCTAAAGGCCAAAAAGCAAAGACCTGACCCTTCTGCTGTACCTGTGGATACCTCTCTCGAGGTTGAGTACACCTCGGGTACGCACCCAGTTCACAGCTCAGATATGCAGGCAGAACCTGACGTCCAGGCGACCTTGTATCTGAGCCTTAGTGCATCTGCAGAGGCAGATGCCAGCATCTGTGTTGCATTTCCGAGGGGAGCCACAGCTTGTGAATATGGAAGGCCCTTAGGGTATTCCACAGATCCTTGTTAGGAAAGAGGTAGGTTCTGACCTGATTGAATGTAGGCCTACATCAGTCTCCTCTACCCTACATAAAGCAGACTTGGCATTGGAAAAAGAAACAAAAACAAGCATTTGTCACCACCAAAAGAAACTGCTAGTGATTAGCAGCAATTCACTCAGGTCCTTTTCAATGCCCTTATGTCACTTAAGCCTCCTCCAGGGTTTACATCTCCCCCACCCGGTGCTGTCTGTCCACTTAAAAGAACTAGGGAAGAGGCATCTTTAGGCGATGAATCCCTCTCTGGCTTACTGTTCTCAGATCCTTGGCCCCAGAATTATGCCTCCCCAGAAGAAGAATCAAATGGTACAAACTCACCAATGGAAGACCTGTCCTTTGGAGAGACCCTAGCTAAGATGAGAGACCACTTTAAATGGGATAGCACCAATGTATCTGAAGTAAAAAAAAAAAAAAGATACTAGGAGCTATTACATGTGTAATCACCCTTCAACCATCCTTCCTGTCTTGCCTTTCACTTGATGCTTTTTCCTCAGCTTCACGCACACCAGACTCTCGGCCACCTGCAGCCAAAAAACAAGACTGCTTCTACAAGATCCCAAAGGACTGCAAGTTTCTCTTCAGATGTCCTTCTGCAGACCCTTCTGTAATTTCTGTGGCTTCTGACAAGCCATCAAAGTTGCTGCCCTCCACTACCCTCTTACCGTCTGGATAGACTAGGCAAAAAAGTATACACTTCTGCCACGCTAGCATTCAGGGCCATAAGTTACCAAATACAATTGACCAAATTTGCTTTAGAACTTCTGTCCCAACTTTCACAGGTAATTGCAGCCTTACCCAACTCAGAAAATAAAACCTTGGATACTTCTTTGCTTAGTGTTTCTTCTGAAGTAGCATGTTACTCCATAAAATGCAGTTATGCTTCAGAGGCTTCTGCCCTCCTGCCAGAGCAGCTGCCTCTGGATCAGAGATTAGAAGATTTTCATGGCTAAGACTTCAGCCCTTACATGAGGACATAAAAGCCAAACTTATGGATCCTCCTCTGGACAATTCTGCCTTTTTTGGACCTGCAGCTGCTAACCTGTTCAAATCATTGCATGAAAAAGGTGTGGAAGTGCAGGAACTGAATCATATAGCTATACTCTGTCACATATCATCTACTCAGAGGCGATCTTTGCTTAACATACAAGGCCATGTCAAACCCAGAGCTGTTGGACATGCTACACTTAAAGAAATCCCAATCCCTCAAAGCCACACGCTCCAGGGATCTAAACCTTGTCATCACAATAAAAAAAAAAACATGCTGGAGGAATAGGTTCCTGACCCAGAGACACCCCAGACTCTGGAATAGATTGCCCATACATGTCAAGCAGAGTGCCTCTTTGGTCCTCTTCAAAAGGAACCTTGACAATTGGATGGGAGAAAGGAAATTCACCCCGGGGATCACGTCAGTCGCCCTGCTAGACAGGGGTCCAGGGAAGTAAATAGTGTGGGAAGAAACAGCCAGGTAATTGTTATGGCTATGCTTGTATAGGCCCTAGGGCTGATAGCCTAGTACCAAGCTATGAACCTATATTTTTGTTTCCCAAGTTCCAAAGAAATTACTCTTCATAGCCTGTTTTTGTGCCTAGACATTCCTGTCGCACACAACCCAGAACAAAAAAGAATGACAGGAGACCACTATAGTCTAGGGCCCCACCAGCAGCTCTACTGCCTAAGAGACCCTCTCCAGACAAGCCATCCTCTCTTGACTACTTTCCCTGTCCCACCCACATCCCAGTTTTCTAGCATCTTACCGTATCCCTACCAGCCTGGGAAAGTATAACCCAAGACGTCTGGGTCCTCTCAGTTGTTCAGAAAGGATACTTCATGGTGTAGAATCAACTTCCCTCCTTCAGGGGAATCCCTCAACCTCCCAGGGAACAACTTGCCTTTTTCCCAGATGTTCTGTTAGAATTATTGAACCAAGGGACCATCCAGAGTGTACCCAAAAAACAAATAGGCAAAGGATTTTATTCCAGGTTGTTCCTGGAGCCTAGGAAGGAAGGTCCCTTGAAACCCATCCACGATCTGTACCATCTCGATACTTTCCTAAGAGTACCCACTTTCCGCATGCTGACCCTCCAGACTCTGTTCCCACTCATTCTGCCTCAAGCCTTCATGATTACCCTAGATATCAAAGATGCACATCTGCACATTCCCATCCATCCCAACTACAGGAAATGTTTATGCTTCTCTGTATCATCATGGCACTTTCAATTCTGTGCCTTGCCCTTTGTGCTTTCTACAGCACCAAGGATCTTCACCAGACGCCTTGCTCCTGTGATTGCCCACTGCTGACTCCAGGGAATACATATCTTTCTGTATCTGGATGACCTTCTCCTTCCAGCTGACTCCTGCGAAATATTGCCTTTACCATCAATCTTCTACAAAATCTGGGGTTCACCATAAACTTAAAAAAAAAAATCAGTTCTACCCCTTTCACAAGATCAAATCTTCCTGGGGTGCAGGATACAAACAGATCTTATGAGGGTCTCTCTTCCCCCACAAAGGGTACAGGACCTCATCTCTTACTTCCAAAACATTGTACTGCTTTACTGCATTACAGCCAGAGAGTTCCTCAGGGACTTGGGCCTCATGGCATCCACCATTCCCATGCTTCCCTTCGCCAAACTCCACATGAGAAAATGGCAATGGTACCTAAAATCAGTTTGGGTGCAACACCAACATGCATTAGAATTCTCCATTCCCCTCATCCCCTGTCTGAAGAAGGAACTTCAGTGATGGATCAAGTGTCACTCAACCCAGGACTATACTTACACCCTCCTGCTCCTTGCCAAGAGACGTAGGTTGGGGAGAAACCTTCGGCCACCTGAAAGTACAAGAGATCTGGTGTTCCTCTCAGTTGAAGGAACATATCAATGTAAGGGAGATGAGGGTGCTGCAGTGGCTATGCAGACTTTTCACCCCTTATTCCAACCAGGACTTCAGAAGCTGATCACAGACAATATGACAGTCCTCTGGTATGTGAACAAACAGCGTGGGACCCAATCCTATCTATCATGCGAACTGGCTGTTCAGGCTTGGGAACTGGAAGTAAAATTCCAGGGAACACTTCAGGCAGTGTACATTCCATCCTCTCAAAATTGTATGGCAGTTTACCTGAGCAGGTACCAAACACCCATCCCATGAATGGATGCTTCAAAGGGATGTGTTTCTAGAGATTGTCCACCAGTGGGTTACTCCACAAACAGACCTTTTTGCCTCCCCATGAACAGACAAATTCCACATTTCTGTGGCAGAGAGCCCCATCCTCTGGTCTGAAAAGTGGATTCCCTTTCTTTCTCTTGGAAGGGGATGTTTCTGTATGCATCCCCCCCTTCCCCTCATACCAAAGTCCTGTCCAAAATTCAGAAGGACAAACCAAAAATCTTGCTGGTGACTCCATTTTGGCCAAGACAGCACTGGTTTCCTCACCTCCTGCATTTAGCCAAGGGCAGTCACTACAAGTTATCTCACACAGTAGACCTCCTCACACAAGACAAAGGGACCCTCATCCATCCCCACTTGGTGACTCTTCAGTTGACCCTGTGGGTGATAGGGTACTAATCCCTTTCAGACAACTATTCTTTGAGGACATGCTAACAGTCCTGCAGGAGGCCAGGAAACCAAATATCAGAAAATCTTACTTAGCAAAATGAAAAATATTTTCATTCTGGTGTCTGAAACAAAATCAGGACGCATTAAGGGTGTAAATTCCCCTGGTTTTAACTTATTTGTATAAATTGTTCACAGCAGGTTTGGCTTACTCTTCGGTAAAAGCTCATATGTCAGTCATACCTGCCTGTCTGCCTCCACCCCCCCCCCCCTTAATTAGCAGATTTGAGTTAAAACAATTTCTCAGAGGTGTCCTACACATTAGGCCTCCCAGGAAACCGGTTCACCTCCCTGGGACCTTAACTTTGCTTTGGAAAATTTTGAGTCTGCCACTCTGAGCCGTCTTCCTCAGCTTCTCTTCAGTACTTTCCTTGGAAAATTGTGCTACTCCAAGCTTTAACTTCAGCCAGACGAGTGTCTGAGCTAAAGACACTTATGGTATCGCCACTCTTTTCTTGGTTTTCCACAAAGACAGGGTTTCCCTGTACACAAACTCCTCATTTATGCCTAAGGTAGTCAATGACCTATCTCTAAATCAGTCTCTACACTTACTAACTTTTTCCTTTCTCCCCAGAACTCTAGTGAGAAGGGTCCTCCATACTTTAGATCTCCACTGGAAACTTAAGATTTTATTTGGATAAGACCAAGGCTGTTAGAAAGCCAGATCAGCTTTTTGTTTCTTACCACCTGAGGGCTCTAGGGAGAGCTGTGTCCATGCTATTTCCTCCTGGATTTCTAAGACTATTTCCTTCTGCTACACTCACCATGGTAAGACTCTCCATTCCTCTTTTAGGGAGCATTCCACCAGGGTTATTGCCTTATCCGGGGTCTTTTCCAAGTGATTGGACACTAACTCAATTCATGAAGCAGCTACATGGATCTCGGTACATACCTTCAACAAACATTATAAATTAGATGTAATCTCTAAATATAGAGCAGGGTTTGTCAGAGCCATACTGCAGGGCTTTCTAGAAAGCTCCTCGGCTACTCCCTTGCTTCATAAGCTTTGGTATTCTCCCTCATGTTATGAATACTGCAACAGATGAATAGAAGGATATAGAATAGTTGTGTAAAATCTTATAACAATAGATGTCCTTCTCTTCTCTGTGGCAGTATTCCTATCCCTCCCTCCATCCCCCTGGCCTTCCTTCTTCTTGGATGATTCTTACCCTACTTGCTTAGGCTGGCATTCCACTTAGGGCAGTCAGTTCTGAGGGTGGTGCACACGTACGTCACTTTTATGGCCATCTGATCACAGCCCATGTGCGACGTACCACACACCGTACAGTAGTAAAGTATTTTGTATACTGGCTGACATTGAATCATGTATGGCAGGGAACTCCCTCATGTTATAAGTACTGCAACAACAGAGAAGAGAAGAACATCTATTGTTATGGTAAGATTTTACACAACTATTCTTTCAAGCACTGAAATCTAAAAGAAAGACAAACCTTCTCTTTCTTGTAAGGGAGAGGATTATTTTTATTCTACATAGTGGTAATGCTTTCAATTGGGTTCCTATTAGATGACCGAAGATACATTCTATCGAATGTGTCTTGGTCTAACTTAAAACAACGAAAAGGCAAAATAGTGAAGCAGCTTTTAAGCAAATTCTTTCCCAGGGAAATAATTTGCTTGTCTGCTTCCATTACTTGGCCATTTTCGGCACTGTAGTGCGATCTCAGTGTTGGTATATTTAAGTAGGGGGGGTGTGGGCGGCAAAGCCCCCCACCTTGTGTATTATTTCAAATTTTTTTTCTTTCTTTCTTTTTTTTTTTGGAATAGCGTTTTTTTTCCCTTGAAAAAAAAATCACTGTTCTGAGCTTTCGAGATTGTAAGCTTTCATTTACATGGGGTCTATTATTCATAATTTGATTTTTTAAGCGTTCGATGGTGTAATATAGACCCTTTTAGTTTATACAATCTGATATTGAGGATTCTTTCTAAAAAGCTTTTGGATACCATTAAGAAACAATCTGTGATATAAGAGAGAGTGATTAAAGTAGCATACAACAGAAACACCTTACTAGTCTCGTGTACATGTGTGTTAAAGGTAGCTTCTCAGATTTATTTTATAATTTGAAGATTGATCCAGAAAGCTTAGTTATGTCTTCATATCTTCTTGCTGGTTGGGACATTTCCTTTTCACAGTGAAAGGAGTCTGCTGGACAAGTCTGGTAAAGACGTATATAATTTAGCATCCAAGACATCAGGACTAATAATTAACCTAACCCATTAAACAAAATACCGAAATGCAGTTCTGATACTAGCTTAGAACACCAGAGTGATTTGATTAAATTAACTGCTTCAAAAGAAAATGCAGTAAACGATCAACAAGAACAGCAGAAGGAACTGGTGTTCAAACCTTTGTGTTACTGTCATTCAGCTGACACAATGTGTTTAAAACACAGGAGTAGCCCCTAGGAAGCATGTGTGGGTTAGGTCAGAGTGACTATCCCCGTATGTAAAATGTTAGATTTTGTATGATCCAGCATTTTCTTTTTTGCAATTCTATTACTGAACTGGTCTTAACCTTGCATGAAAATGATAAAATTGCATGAATTTTGCTCTCCAGCACTGATATACTTCCAAGGGACCCATGTCTGAAAGGTATTTGTCAAGACACGTCCAGTAGCATACTGGAGCTTCTATGTATAATGCATGCACATGATAATGGAAAATTTTATTTAGATTTTTCTCTTTTCATTGTAATTAATGTATGTGAATTCATATTGAGAAGCAGTAATTAATGTGATGAAAAGTTATTTAAAAAAAAAACTTGTTAAAAGCCAAAAAGAAACCTAAAATAGATCAGCTATCCACTGATCATTAGTCTTCAGAAAAAAACCCCCAAAAAGTTAATTGCAATTATAAGGAGGATTACATTTTGTTGTGATTAACACTGGAACCCTTTAGAAATGTCTTAATAGTTATAAATGTAAAACAACAAAGACTAGAAAATAGCAGAAAATAAATTTTAATTTGTAATTTACAGATAAAAATAATTAAATGCTTTCATCTTTCAGTGCACAAAGACTTCTTCTGATTAATAAACCATTAAAAGTTCTACTTCTTAGTCAGTTCTCAATAAATCACATTGCCTAAACTGCCCAATAAGATAACTCATTTAAAAAAAATCAATAATTTGTTTATTAAAACCAGTAATTTGATTAACTATAACACTTCATTTAAAATACAGTATAATTTATTTTCAACTTTCTATCCTTTAAATCACATTTAATATTTATGGTATTAAGTTGTGGGTACTTATCATCCATTAGTCCTAACTGCCATTAGGTCTCCTTAATTTCTAATTTATTTTAATAGTCACCACCTTGTAATCTAATAGCTGATGATCTAAAAAAATAAATGAATAAAAACTTTTTACAACATTGTGTATTTAAACAATGCATTCCTATTGTCATGAATTTTACCAGCATACAACATTTCTACATAAAACTCTGGTGACAACCACACTTTGCTATAAAGACTACACCTGCTGATTTGCATATATATATATATATATATATATATATATATATATATATCTATATATGTGTGTGTGTGTGTGTATATATATATATATATATATATATATATATATATATATATATGTGTGTGTGTGTGTATATATGTGTGTGTGTATATGTATATTTACTCTTAACCTTTAAACTTTCATCTGTTTCAATGGGCCTATCCAGAATGAATCTAATACATCTGATGCTGAAGATGCCAGCTATCATATTTGATTGAGTTAACCTTACACAGTATTCCAGGCAATGAAAATGTATTGATGAACAATTTAAATCAGATATTGATTGGGATGACCTCGTCTTTACAGCTGCTGTCAGAGCAAGTTCACAGTCTTCTCAAGATTTGTTTCTAGAAGTTAATAAGAGTGAAAATATTTGTTTGGATTCAAGTATCAATACTATTGGTGATGACACTGCTAACAATATAATCTATTCATTTTCTTTTCCCTGTATATAACTGTCCAGTTTTCTCATATTTCTTAAGAATCCATTCTTTGGTGAACCGCTGCTAATAGAGATTCAGGACCTTCAAGTATTGAAGACATTAAAATATTGCTATCTTTCTTTGAAAAGAAACTGGAGAAAGATCAGTTTTTTTAGACTATGACAGTATGTACTTGGAACGTTGTGTATCTTTATAGTCCCAAAAGGTTTACAGTTCTACCATTTTCCTAAATGGTAGAACTGTAAATTAATATTGATTCATTTTATAATGAACTTAAGACTTATTTTTTTTAATAACTCAGGTTTGCAATTGTTAATTAAAAATAATTCTAAGAGCATTACTCGATTACATGAATGAATGCATTAGATGATAAAATTAGTAGTCATCTGAGTAATGATATGAATAAAGCTGATTATGAGCGTTTTTATTTATTTAGAACATTTGGGATAAGCTATAACTCTGTGTAAGCAAAAAAAAAAATAGCAGATACTAAGAGTAGGGTTGCCACCTTTTCACATGCCCAAATTGGGACATTTTTGGTACAAATGTCAGATTTTGCAGGCCGAAACATACCCACAGCCAGTACAAAGGACAGAACCTCACTTTTTTGCCTAAATAAAAGCTTATTCTTTGCATTTTAGTTGCTTATTCTGTTTCTTATAACATTTAGGTGTTTCAGATACAGAATAACTGTTTTATGCAACTATTACATAAAATATAGGTAATAAGTTTGTAAATCTCAGGACATCTGCGATTTTTACAATTTTTTTGCAGGACACAACTGCCCAAAGAGGGACTATCCCTCGCAAAGTGGGACAGATGGTAACCCTAACCAAGAGGCTTATAAGTCAAATTTAGCTTTTCTTCCTCCTGTTCGGTGACATCACCATCCTACCCAGTTGAATGAACCAGTTGCTGATGGTTATAATTTTGCAACCACTGATGAATTTTTTTGTTATACTGGTAATATCCTCAAACCAGAATTCTCCAAAGAGGTTAGAAAAGATAGTCAGAAATGAAGTGGGATACATTGCCCAAAGCAAACTGGCTACAACATCAGAAACATTTTATCAGAATTAACCTGATAATTACGACAAGCAGTACCCCGCGATGGATTCAGTTTACCATGCGACTAGAGAGGGAGAAGCAGGGGGATCACCCTGGCTTACAAAGGAAACAGCAGCGGTGCCAAGAGGTTAAAGTAAACATAGGCACTTTTTTAGTAATTTTAAAGTGTCCTTTTATAATCTTAATGAAGAGACATTTGCATCTCAAGTTCAGATTCTCATTTTGATAGAATGGATTTAAGATTGTTTACAAAGAGGTTGAACTCTGAATAAATTTTAAGTGATTCTTTTATTAAAAGTACTAAATTTAGTAAGCCATCAACTTACAATCCTCCTTTACTGCCACTATGCATACTTTTCAAATTTTTTATTAAAAAGATTTGTAATTTACTGGCTAAAAAAATACGTTTTGTACTATAATTTGCATTCTACTGAAAAATAAGTATTTACAGAATTCTGTACTCTTTCTGATTTAAGGTTTATGAAAACAGATAATGGGGCAAACTAGAATTTATATATAATAAAGACTATATTAAGTGTATTTGAACAAATGTTAGAAACTGTGGAGTATAAAATTATTACATCAGTGTATAGGTGTGTATATATATATATATATATATATATATATATATATATATATATATATATAGTGTGTGTGTTTATATATCTATAAATGCACACACACACAGACACACACACACCTATATATATATATATATATATATATATATATATATATATATATATGGGTCCACTTTCTAATTTCGAAATACTGAAATCCCAAAGCCGAATACACAAAGTTCCGAAACCGGCAGAAGCGCGAAATTCAAAATCCCGAAGCATGGAGATTTTCAAATTTCCGCTTCCGCTGGTTCAGTGTGTGTATGTTTGGGTTTAATTTAGGTAAGTTTGTGTGTGTAAGTGTGTTGGTTAGGGACTTTAGCTTGTGTAAGTGTGTGTTATGACTGTGCTGTGTGTGTGTGTGTGTGTGTGTGTGTGTGTGTGTGTGTGTGTGTGTGTATGTGTGTGTGTGTGTGAGAGAGGGACTGTAAGAAGTGTGTGTGTGAGTTTCGTTTGTGTTTCTGTTTGTGTGATCTCGGAGTTAGAATACATAAGTAGGGGGTGTGGGGGGCACAGGGGGGCTTGCCCCCCTGCTTATATGTAGTTTAGATTCTTTTGTTTGATTTGGGGGGGGGGGAGTTTTGTGTTTGTTTATGTGGGTACTGTATGAGTAGCGTATATTCGGGATTTTGAATTTCACAGTTGTGTGTTTTCAGATTTGTGAGTTGTGCATGGGTTTTTGGCTTTGTGATTTCAAAATACTGAAATTCGGGATTTCAGTATTTTGAAATTACAAAGTGGACCTCTGTGTGTGTGTATATATATATATATATATATATATATATATATATATTTATATATATATATATATATATATATATATATATATATATATATATATATATATATAATTCTACTTTGATTCACTGAAAACTCATTTCACTGAATTTCAAAACACTCGCACCAAATCGCTGAAAGCTCAAATCACTGAAAACTCATTTCACTGAATGTAAGTACTGTTGGGCAAATAAAACATATACACCCTTCTTCCCATTGTAGTGCAATCCTGGAGTTAGTATATATAGTTGGGGGGCTGTGGGGGCACAACCCCCCACCTGCTTTTGTCTTTATATTGTTAGCTTTCAGTGAAATGAGATTCATAAATATAAAAGCTAAGTAGATAGGGGGCTACACCCCCCCCTAACTATATATACTACCTCCAGGATCGCACTACAGTGGGGAAAAGGCCATATATAACTTTCAGTGAAATGTGTTTCAATGAATTGTGTTTTCAGTGAATTGTGCACAGTGAAATGTGCTTTCAGTGAATAGTCCTAGCCCCATATATATATATATATATATATATATATATATATATATATATATATATATATATCTGTAGAAGAATAAAAAGTTTATTATTTGATATGATGGTTAATGGTGAGATGGATGAATACATTTACAGTTTTATGTTGAACAACTATCTTGTTACAGTGATATTATTTGGTAAACCTAAAACGAAATCGAGTTAACTCCATTTTAGACCACTTGTCTGCAAGGTATATTCATTTATTTAGATACAGTTTTTATTCCAGTTGTGCAGGAACTGAATTCTTATTTGAAGGACAGTTCAGGGTTTTCAAAGAACTTCGGTAATATGTATATACTGGGGATGAAGTGCTTTTTTGAACAGTAGATGTATCATTTTTTATGAGTATACTGTAGTTAGATGGTGTTAAATTTGTTAGACTTTATTCAACTAGGTATACTGATTTCAGTAATGATAACATCAACTTGTGTTATACTTTATTAGAACTAGTGCTTGAAAATAATTTTTTTTTATTTTTTATTCTAAGCTTTGTCAGATTAAAGCAATGGGGTCACCAGTGGCCCCTTATTTTGCCAACCTAGGTTTAGGACGGCAGGAAAGTAATTTATTGTGCCGGTTTTAAGCAAGTATTGCTTTATAAAAGGTTAATAGATGATCTGTATTTTATAGTGAGTGGTACTAAATCATAGTGTGAAAAGTTTTTACTACAGATGAATAATTCTGCAGATGTTTTGAAGTTTACTGTAGGACAAATGGATAACATAGTTAAATCCTTGGACATAAATTCCTCACTCAGGCATAGTAGAAAAGCTAAATAAATGGGGATAGACTCCTTTGTCACTCACTGGATTGCCACTGGCTCGTATGGAGTCTCCCAGAGTTCTGTGCTGGGATCTGTTCTGTTTTGCATCTACTTTTCTAAAGTAAAAGCCAATACCAAAGGGCTCTGGATGACTACGTTTGCAGATGATTGCAAGTTAGGAGCAGTCTTTGAATCTCCAAAGGACTTCGCCACCCTGCAGGAAGGTGTATCTCAAACAAATAAATGGTGTCAAAATCATGGCCTGAAACTAAATGTCAAAAAAATGCATTATTGTATCCTTTAGGAAGTCATCTTCCCAAGAGAACTATCACATTGACAAATATACCCCTAAGAGTTGACCCATTTGTTCAGGATTTGGGAACTTGTATTGGCAGTGACCTAACTTTTGACTAACGTGAGTGTTGTTGTAATAAAGTCCATCACAGCTTATAAACAAAGGGATTGTGTCTAAATTTAAGGATGTCATTGTACTCTATTCAGCCCTCATTAGGCCAATCATTGAATATAATGCTGCCTTTGGCATCTATCTGTTCAAACACATGCAACAACTGGAGTGTCCACAGAGATCCATTACTAAAAGGAAACAAGTCTTAAACATGTCCTACATGTACGGACGTAAAGCTGTGTCACTGTCCAGGGCCTTGGTTGTGACCTGTACCAGTTCATTTAGTAACCACCAAAAAATGAAGCAGTGTGCTGATAGACATATTCTCTGCCTTGTATACAATATATATGGATCCCTCATGCAGTCCAGGACAGCTAGATGGGAGTTGCTCTTTAGCGGTATTGGCCCAAAGGCTGTCCTTAAAACAACTATTTTGATGGAGATTTATCATGGAATCGTTTTGGGACAAAATATTTTGTTCCTGCTCTTGCACTGTTATTGCTTTAGTACTCCTTGGGTTGTCAATGATAAAGGAATTTATGAGAATTGGGCCAGAGGTGGGGTTGCAGGTATCTGTCATTTGACCATTGAACTGAAGATGATCAAGGATGGATGCATCAACACTTTTTTGAGCCGAATACAACAAACCATGGGTACCACTGTAGTTGCTTTTCATCTTGTAGTGCGAGGATGCTTCTTCAGGAATTCTTTAACTTCCATGTCTCTTCAGTGCTTATGTTCCCCAGATTCTTCATTTTAAGACTTCAGCATCAAAGTTATTCAGTAGACATTGGATTTTTGTTAGCAAATTCCTGCACATTATGATAGGTCGTTATATCTACTTTGCATCGATTTGGGAATTTATTTTGCAACTTGCTGTGATGACTAGTCTGTTAGTCGTAGAAACTGTTGCTTGGTTGGACTATTCTGTCATTCAGGCCATGGCTGATCATCCTTTTGTGAAACATTCTGATAATCTCAGCCATTTTTAATCCTGTTTTTCTCAGCTGTCTGGGTGATCATAGTGACACTTGTCCAGATGAACTGATGAAGGTTTGTAATCAGGCCCTTACCTGCTTGTTTGACACATTGGCCTCAAACTGTGTTTGCGTGACTCATGGTTTGAGTTTGAGCTCAATGAACTCAGAAGAACAGGCTGAAGGATCAAGTGAAAATGGCCTTGCTGTGGTCTGCAAAAAGGACAAGCTTCTGCAGGATAATCACTTTTCTGTATACCAGGTGGGGAATCTTCCAGAAGAAGTGTCCATACTACCATCCATCCATCTACAACCCTTTTTTCACATTTTTCCACATGGGGTTGGGGTTTCATTTCACCACTGACAATCATCTAGAGCCAAGGTTTATACCGTGGTAGTTCATCCACACCACACACTTACACCTATGGCCAAATTAGAGTGCCCAGTCCACCTACTGCATGCATTTGGAATGTGGGCGGAAACAGGAGCTCCCAGAGGAAACCCATACAAACACAGGGAAGGAATACAGACTCCACACAGAAGGCACCCCAGCTGAGAATTGAACCAGGGAAACTCTTGCTGTGAAGTGACAGTGCTATCCACTGCACCACTGTGTATATGTACCTGTACCTGGAAAAACCTACGTAGCAAACTAACCAGCTACATTCTTTACAGTGCTGTGAAGGCTATGCAGACCAGATTGCCTCATTACCGTGCAAGTTTTATTAGGTGAAGAATGTGAACTAGCATTACCGTGCAAGTTTTATTAGGTGAAGAATGTAAACTAGCATTACCGTGCAAGTTTTATTAGGTGAAGAATGTAAACTAGCATTACCGTGCAAGTTTTATTAGGTAAAGAATGTGAACTAGCATTACCGTGTAAGTTTTATTAGGTGAAGAATGTGAACTAGCATTACCTTGCACGTTTTATTAGGTGAAGAATGTGAACTAGCATTACCGTGTAAGTTTTATTAGGTGAAGAATGTGAACTAGCATTACCGTGTAAGTTTTATTAGGTGAAGAATGTGAACTAGCATTACCGTGTAAGTTTTATTAGGTGAAGAATGTGAACTAGCATTACCGTGTAAGTTTTATTAGGTGAAGAATGTGAACTAGCATTACCGTGTAAGTTTTATTAGGTGAAGAATGTGAACTAGCATTACCATGTAAGTTTTATTAGGTGAAGAATGTGAACTAGCATTACCGTGTAAGTTTTATTAGGTGAAGAATGTAAACTAGCTCTGTCCACTGCACCACTGTGTATATGTACCTGTACCTGGAAAAACCTACGAAGCAAACTAACCAGCTACATTGTTTACAGTGCTGGGAAGGCTATGCAGACCAGATTCCTCATTACCGTGTAAGTTTTATTAGGTGAAGAATGTAAACTAGTTGCTGGATACTTTTCCATCAAACTTGCCTTGATCCATTCGGGAGTCCGTCTATGTGCTCATCAGGGCCATGAGTGTTATCTTATGGAGTTATTCTTTTCTCTGTACTGCTTTCAGTTTTCTATACATAAATATTCTGATTTTATGTCTGTTATCTTATTGCATACTACTACCCAAATGCAGGAACCTTATCTAAGCAGGCTTGTTTTTGCTTGGCTGGATGCACTTGTCCTAGATGTTCATCTTGCATACAGCTGCAGTCATAACAGATGGGTTTTCCTGCCGTCAGGCGGGTTCTCAGTCGGCCGAATTCCAAAGTCTAGGTTCGGCGTCGCTTGTCGTCGCTTCTTCCTTGCCGTCAGTGCGACAGGGGTATAAAAGAACCAGCCGACGCCATTTTCTTCAGTCTTTCTTGCCGCGCGGTGCCCGAAGCAGTTCGCAAGTGCCAGTCGGCCAGCTCCTGAGATTACGAATATCTTGCAACCGAAGTCTTCTTGAAAGCTAAGTACCCCGTTGGGGAAACTTTTCTTGCCTCAGACCGATGTCAGACAAAGTTAATAATTGTATTTCATGTGGGAAGCAAATACCGCATAAGGATTTTCATTCCCTCTGCATTCCTTGCTTAGGCCCAGACCACGACGTCTCGGCCTGTCGTTTTTGTGCTACATTCATCAAACGCACCATTAAGCATCGGGCGGAGTTGCCCAGCACTATTTTGGCAAAATATTTAACTACATAATGTCGTCGGATACTCCGACTCCAGTTTTGACTAAAAGACGAAAAGATAAGGACCGACACACGAGGTCCGCGGCCTCTACCGACACCACTCCAAAGCCGACTACAGGTGGTCCGGTTCTCAGCGAGGCGCCTACGCAGCCCCTGACTACCGACGACACTTCATTGGTGGTGTTTTCTGTACCCGAGGTCGCAGGCTGTTCGGCCCACACCCCGACTACAGATACCGAAGCCACTCTTGGCGGTGAAACTCAGAGTTTAGACAGGTCTGCCACCTCTCAAGGTGTCTTCAAGCCTTCCTCTTCTTTTTCCGTCAAGGCTTTCACTAAGTCTAAAACAGCCATGCATACTAAAAAACAAACTCCACAGGGCCCTTCTCAAGGCCCCATGCCTAAAAAGCAGATGCTCAAAATGGCTGAGGACTTAATTACTCTTATCAGGGGTTCTCAACCCCGCCCAGACAAAAGGCCCAGAGTGGAGGAAGAATCCCCCTCCTCGGACCAGGCCTCCATTATTTCAGAACATTCTGATGACCAGGAACATTCATACTCCCCTTTTGAAGATTCTGATGCAGAGGAGTCCATTCCCTCTGTCCCCCCCCCCCCCGAGGATTACTCTTTTGGGGAAACCTTGCATACCTTGAGAGAACAGTTCCACTGGGAAGGCCAAGAGTACTCAGACTCCAAGAAAAGGCTTAGGGATTTTCTCTTGCTCTCTCAGCACAGGCCTCTGGCTATACCTCCTGTCTTAGATATCCTTGATGATGTGTATTCGGAGTCCTGCCTTAACCCAAACTCTTTACTTCCAGCCCCAGTCAAGCCTGACAGGTATTACCGGGTTCCTGACTCACACCAATTCCTATACAAAAGCCATGCGGCTGACCCAGAAACTATCTCACAGGGCCCCAAGGGAATTAAGGCCTCCACTGCTAAAAATCCATTACCTTCAGAGAGGGATTTCAGTGCTTTAGAAAGGTGGGGGAAAAAGGTGTACACCTCGGCCACCTTATCCATGAGGGCATTAAACTGCCAGTTCCATATGTTAAAGTACCAACAGTTTCTGTTATCACAGTTGAGAAGCAAAATGTCACAACCTGAACAACCAGAATTGAAGGAGTTGCAGGATTTGATACATAGTGCAGAACAAATGGGTAAACATACTTTGCAATGTGGTTTTGATGCTTTAGAGGCCTCATGTAGAGCTGCTGTTACAGGATCAGTCATACTTAGACATGCTTGGCTCAAAGAGCAACCCTTACCAGATCATGTTAAAGCTAAATTACTGGATGCACCTCTGCAAAAAGATGTATTGTTTGGTGTTAAAGCTGAGGAGGTATTAAAGAAAATGGAGGAAAAGGCAAAATCAATGCAAACAGTGAAAGATTTCCTACAGGTACAACCTCCACGTTTCAGTAGAAATTGGCCTTCAAAAAATTGGTCCTTTCCAGCCACGGACAGACCCCAAAGAGGTAGATACAGGCACCCGAGGGGTAGAGGGCAATCTCAAGGATCGTTTAGAGGCAGACAATGGCAAGCACCTACACAAACAGGTGGTGAGGATAGTTCACAGCCATTCAGAAAGCAGAACCAATGACTTTCCCCTTTGCATGCCAAGCAAGGCTCAAATGGCAGCACCTTT
Source organism: Protopterus annectens (assembly GCF_019279795.1). Taxonomy (NCBI): domain Eukaryota; kingdom Metazoa; phylum Chordata; order Ceratodontiformes; family Protopteridae; genus Protopterus; species Protopterus annectens. Next base: position 420,445,802 of record NC_056742.1, read on the forward strand.
AGGCGGAAAACTGGCATTATTTTCAAAAAATTGGCATATTGTCACAAAAGACAAATGGATCCTGGACATTATAGACAGAGGCTACAGATTCCACTTTCACACCCTTACAAAAATGAGAGGCATGCCAAACCTGCCACACAATCAAAGGGCAGAGGCACAAAAACAAATTTCAGATCTCATGGACATGAAAGCTATTCAAGAGGTACCTGCACAAGAACAGGGTCAGGGTTTTTATTCCAGACTATTCCTGGTACCAAGGAAGGGCAAAGATTGGAGACCTATTTTGGACCTATCCATCCTAAACACATTTTTACTCGTGCCAAAATTCAAGATGCTCACATTACAGCAGCTTCTTCCCATGCTGGGCAAGGAGTCTTGGCTGGTAACATTGGACCTCAATGAGGCATACCTGCATGTCCCAATCAGACAAGATTGCAGAAGATACCTCAGATTTCTTGCAGGTTCAACATATTATCAATTCTCTGCATTGCCCTTTGGCTTATCTACTGCGCCCAGAGTGTTCACGAAATGCCTGGCATCAGTAATTGCCTACTGCAGACTGCAAGGGATACAAATATACCCATATTTGGACGACTGCTTGATCCAAGCGGACAGCAAGCTCATACTTCTGAAACATCTGGCTTTTGTAATAATGTTGTTGAATTCCCTGGGATACACAGTCAACAAAAAGAAATCAAGGCTAATATCCTCTCAAACAATAATTTTCCTGGGTGCCAACTTGGATACAAACACCCAGATGGCCTACCTCATGCCAGAGAAACAAGGGCAACTAACTCAATACTTCAGAAAACTGGCAACTTTCACCAGGCTGACTGCAAGGAAAATCCTGCAGACTCTGAGATTCATGGCATCTTGCATCCTACTAATCCCATGTGCAAAGCTGCATATGAGGAAACTTCAATGGTACCTAAAAAACCTATGGTCTCAGCACAGCCACAGTTTGGAAACAATAATACCACTAATTCCATGTCTTCAAAAGGAATTTCTGTGGTGGACTCAAGCATGCCAAAGAAACACAGGTCTCCCATTCTGCAAGCCTCAAGCAAGTCATGTCATCACAACAGACGCCTCGGATTACGCCTGGGGGGCGCACATGACAGATCGGCGCATTCAGGGCAGATGGTCCCAAAAGGAAAAGCACCTACACATCAATCAAAAGGAAATGCTAGCAGTAATAAATGCTATTATAGCTTTCAAAGACCTGCTGCATCCAGGCCAGCTATTGATAAGGACAGACAACACCACAGTAATGTGGTACATAAACAAACAGGGAGGAACCCATTCATACCTCCTATGCAGGCTAGCCATGTCTCTTTGGAACATGGCTCTGGAATTGCAAATCGAGCTTCAAGCACAGTTCCTGCCAGGCAAGGAAAACACGCTGGCAGACAACCTAAGCAGAAATATGACAGATCCACACGAATGGAAGTTGCATCCTCAAGTTTTTTCAAAGATAATTCAAGCATGGGGAAGGCCAGACATAGATCTCTTTGCCTCCCACAGAAATCACCAATTGGCAAAATTCTGCTCAAGGGCCTTTCATCCACAGGCCTGGAAAGTGGACGCACTCTCTTTCAGTTGGACAACAATGACAGTTTATGCCTTTCCACCTCTTCCTCTGCTGCCCAAAGTTCTATTAAAAACCAGAGCAGACAGACCAAAGCTGATTCTCATCGTTCCAGACTGACCAAGGCAACACTGGTACCCACTCCTGAGGAGCCTAGCGCATTCCCCACCATGGATCCTGCCTCTAATGCCTCTTCTACTGACTCAGCACAACTTCAAAACTCTTCACAGTCAGCTGAAAACACTCAATCTAGCCGCATGGAAGATTCCTTAAAATCACAACAGACCCTACTCTCCAAGGAGGTACAGGATGTCATTTTGGAGGCCAGAAGACCTTCTACTAGAAAAGTCTACTCCGCCAAATGGAAACGGTTTTGTACTTGGAATGAGAAAAAGGGCCAGAACCCTGGAATACTGAATTTACCTCAAATATTACAGTACCTAGCTGAGATGCTAAGCAGTGGACTTTCATTCTCCTCCATCAAAATCCATGCCTCAGCCATTTCTGCAGAATACAACACTGATCCTCCTTTATTCTCTCACCCCCTCTTAAGACAGTTCCTCAGAGGGGCTAAGAATATAAAACCCCCAAGGAAACAACCAGTACCTGCTTGGGATCTCAATTTCTTTCTAGAGAAACTGACTTTGCCTCCCTTTGAGCCAGCTGCCTCAACAGAACTACAATATTTGTCCTGGAAAACAGCCTTCCTGCTTGCTATCACCTCAGCTCGCAGGGTTTCGGAACTACAAGCCCTCATGGCTGTGCAGCCTTTCATCATTTTCCATCAGGACAGAGTTTCCTTATGAACCAATCCTTCCTTTATGCCAAAGGTAGTATTCAGGGTAGCCTTGAATCAGGCTATCCACTTACCTACCTTTTACCCCAATCCTCAAAACAAAGGGGAGAGACTACTACATTCCTTGGACATTCACAGACAACTACGTTATTATTTGGACAGAACAAAGCCTTTCAGAAAATCAGAGCAACTCTTTGTGTCCTATGCTACAGGGGCTCAAGGGAAGCCTATTTCCAAACAGACAATCTCAAAATGGATAGCCCACCGCATACACTTTTGTTACTCTTTTCATGGTAAAACTGTACCAACAGGCATCAGGTCTCACTCCACAAGGGCCACAGCTACCTCTGCAGCTTTCCTCAGGGGGGTTCCTACCAAAGATATTTTGGAAGATGCCACTTGGAGTTCTGTACATACTTCCTCCAAGCACTATCACCTGCCATTATACTCCAAATCTAGAGCAGGCTTTGCCACTGCAGTCTTGCAGGGCATCCTGGCTCCTCCTAGTTCCACCTAGTGCCTACCACCCCTTTTTTAGCTTTGCTATTCTACCCATCTGTTATGACTGCAGCTGTATGCACGATGAACATAGTACAGTTTTGTACCTACCATAAATGTAGATGTTCGAGTGCTAATACAGCTGCAGTCCAGGTTTACTTCAATTATTACAGTATCTAGCTGGGATGCTAAAGAGTGGACTTTCATTCTCCTACATCAAAATCCATGCCTCAGCCATTTCTGCAGAATACAACACTGATCCTCCTTTCTTCTCTCACCCCCTCTTAAGACAGTTCCACAGAGCGGCTAAGAATATAAAACCCCCAAGGAAACAACCAGTACCTGCTTGGGACCTCAGTTTCATTCTAGAAAAACTGACCTTTCCTCCTTTTGAGCCAGCTGCCTCAACAGAACTGCAATATTTGTCCTGGAAAACAGCCTTCCTTCTGGCTATCACCTCAGCTCACAGGGTATCGGAACTACAAGCCCTCATGGCTGTGCAGCCTTTCATCATTTTCCATCAGGACAGAGTTTCCTTATGAACCAATCCGTCCTTTATGCCAAAGGTAGTATCCAGGGTAGCTTTGAATCAGGCTATCCACTTACCTACTTTTTACCCTAATCCTCAAAACAAAGGAGAAAGACTACTACATTCCTTGGACATCCACAGACAGCTGCGTTATTATTTGGACAGAACAAAGCCTTTCAGAAAATCAGAGCAACTCTTTGTGTCCTATGCTACAGGAGCTCAAGGGAAGCCAATTTCCAAACAGACAATCTCAAAATGGATAGCCCACTGCATACGCTTTTGTTACTCTTTTCATGGTAAAACTGTACCAACAGGCATCAGATCTCACTCCACAAGGGCCACAGCTACCTCTACAGCTTTCCTCAGGGGGGTTCCTACCAAAGATATTTTGGAAGCAGCCACTTGGAGTTCTGTGCATACCTTCTCCAAGCACTATCACCTACCACTATACTCCAAATCTAGAGCAGGCTTTGCCACTGCAGTCTTGCAGGGCATCCTGGCTCCTCCTAGTTCCACCTAGTGCCTACCACCCCTTTTTTATCTTTGGGATTCAACCCATCTGTTATGACTGCAGCTGTATGCACGATGAACATAGTACAGTTTTGTACCTACCATAAATGTAGATGTTCGAGTGCTCATACAGCTGCAGTCCAGGTTTCCCTCCCTCCTTCCCCTCTTGGGACAGGCCTAATGGCTAACACCTCTTCATACAACCTGATTGGGGTATTCATTTATGGTGTATTTGCTTGCAACTACTGTTTTTTGATTATATTGCATTGCATTATTACATAAGTTTATGTATTGCCTTCCTTCTGGGGGCACCTGACATCTGGGGCAAGAAAAACTGAAGAAAATGGCGTCGGCTGGTTCTTTTATACCCTGCCGCATTGACGCCAGGGAGGAAGCGACGACAACCGACGCCGGACCTAGACTTTGGAATTCGGCCGACCGAGGACCCACCTAACGGCAGGAAAACCCATCTGTTATGACTGCAGCTGTATGAGCACTCAAACATCTACATTTATGGTAAGTACAAAACTGTTCTTTTCTTTAACTAAATAAGCTCTGTAAAGTTGTTTTATTGCATTCCTGCCTGTATTTCTGAGTTTTTTGCACTTTTAAAGTTTGTTTTTGCTTAGTTTAACTGGTAGGCTACACACTCAAGTGTGCTAGCCGAATTAAAGCATTTACTATGAATAGTACTGTGTTTCTGTACCTAATTTCTGCTACTTTGTAAAAAAAAAAAAAAAAAAAAAAAAATCCTTGTTTCCCGCCTTTTCTGAACTAGAATATTCCAGTCTTCAGGTATTGCTGATCTCTGGGCTGTGTCATAGTTCCTGTGTTGCCCATATCCTTATTTGGATAGGAGGAAGCTTCTTTGTTTACCAGTGAGAGTGGGGAGCTCTGAGCAGCCTATCTGTCCCTTGAGGAGTGGTTCCAGCCCAGTCACCTGTAGCTTATTGGCCGTTTTGGGCCATTTCCTATCTCTTTCTAACCCCCTGCTTTAAAGCCAGCTTTAGCGCGCTTTTGAGCTTGTAATTTAAAGTTTGTCCTGTTTGTTGCATTTACCTGTTGAGGCTACACACTCAAGTGCGCTAGCCTGTGTTACATATTTATTGCATTTTTCTGCTGTTTGTTGCAAAAAAGAAAATAAAAAATTATCCTTCTTTCCCATCTTTCCTGACCTAGAGTAGTCCAAATACAGGCTTTGCTGTATTCTGGACTTTTGGAAAGTTCCTGTGTTGCCCATTTCCTTTCTTGGATAAAGGGAGGCTTCTTTGTTCACCAGTGGCAGTGAGGAGCTTGGAGCAGCCTATCTATCCCTGGAGGAGTGTTCCCAGCACAAGAATCTGGTAGTTCCTGTGTTGCCCATTTCCTTTCTTGGATAAAGGGAGGCTTATTTGTTCACCAGTGGCAGTGGCAGTGGGGAGCTTGGAGCAGCCTATCTATCCCTGGAGGAGTGTTCCCAGCGCAAGAATCTGGTAGTCTGGTAGTCTATTGGCCGTTTTGGGCCAATTTTTAGCTCTTTCAAGTCCCCCTGTATAAAACTCACTTTGGTGCTGTTTTTGTGCTTGTTACTACTCAGCCAAGCTCCTTGTGGTCCTGCAGAGTGGTGCTAGCAGCAGAGAGGCTAAAAGAGCGACTGCTAACCTGATAAAAGTGTTTGTTTTCCTGCTACTACCTGGGCGACTGTCCAATCTAGCTAAACCGCAAGTATTTCTGCTTCTTGAACTGTTTTAAACTGTTTAAAGTTGATGTTCATCGTGCATACAGCTGCAGTCATAACAGATGGGTTCTCCTGCCGTCAGGCGGGTCCTCGGTCGGCCGAATTCCAAAGTCTAGGTCCGGCGTCGGTTGTCGTCGCTTCTTCCCTGACGTCAGCGCGACGGGGTATAAAAGAACCAGCCGACACCATTTTCTTCAGTCTTTCTTGCCGCGCGGTGCCCGAAGCAGAAGCAGTTCGCAAGTGCCGGTCGGCCAGCTCCTGAGATTACGAAAAATTTGGAACCGAAGTCTTCTTAAAAGCTAAGTACCCCGCTGGGGAAACTTTTTCTTGCCTCAGACCGATGTCAGACAAAGTTAATAATTGTATTTCTTGCGGGAATCAAATACCGCATAAGGATTTCCATTCCCTCTGTATACCTTGTTTAGGCCCAGACCACGACGTCTCGGTCTGTCACTTTTGTGCTACATTCAACAAACGCACTATTAAGCGTCAGGCGGAGTTCGCCCAGCATTATTTTGGAAAAGCATTTAACTGTACTATGTCGTCGGATACTCCGACTCCGGTTTTGTCTAAAAAACGCAAAGACAAGGACCGACACTCGAGGTCCGCGGCCTCTACCGACACCACGCCTAAGCCGACTACACGTGGTCCGGTTCTCAGCGAGGCACCTACGCAGCCCCTGATTACCGACGACACATCTTTGGCGGTCTCTCCTGTACCCGAGGTCGCAGGCTCCTCGGCCCATATCCTGACTACAGATACCGAAGCCACGCTTGGCGTTGAAACACAGAATGTGGACAGGTCCACCTCCACTCAAGGTGTCTTCAGACCTTCCTCTTCTTTCTCCATCAAGGCTTTCACCAAGTCTAAAGCTACCATGCACCCTAAGAGACCAGCTACACAGGGACCATCTCCAGGCCCCATGCCTAAGAAACAGATGCTTAAAATGGCTGAGGATTTAATTACTCTAATCAGAGGTTCTCAGCCACCTCCGGACAAAAGACCCAGAGTGGAGGAAGATTCCCCCTCCTCTGATTAGGGCTCCATTATTTCAGAGCACTCTGATTATCAGGAACAGTCTTACTCCCCTTTTGACGACTCTGATGCAGAGGAATCTATCCCTTCTGTATCCCCCACTGAGGATTACTCATTTGGTGAAACTCTGCATACCTTAAGGGAACACTTCCACTGGGAAGGCCAGGATTATTCAGATTCCAAGACAAGGCTCAGGGAATTTCTTTTGTTACCCCAGCACAGGCCTCTGGCTATACCTCCTGTCCTGGACATCCTAGATGATGTTTACTCGGAGGCCTGCCTTAACCCGGATTCTCTTCCTCCAGCTCCAGTTAAGCCTGACAGGTACTACAGGGTTCCTGACTCACACCAATTTCTATACAAAAGCCATGCTGCTGACCTAGAAACCATCTCACAGAGGCCCAAAGGAGTTAAGGCCTCCATTGCCAAAAACCCATTGCCTTCCGAGAGAGATTCCAGATCCTTTGAAAGTTGGAGAAAAAAGGTATATACCTCGGCTACCTTATCCATGAGGGCCTTAAACTGTCAGTTTCATATGCTAAAATACCAACAGTTTCTGTTATCTCAATTGAAAAGTAAAATGTCACAACCTGAACAACCAGACATGAAGGAGTTGCAGGATTTGATGCATAGTGCAGAACAAGTGGGTAAACATACCTTACCATGTGGTTTTGATGCTCTAGAGGCCTCATGTAGAGCTGCTGTTACAGGCTCAGTCATACGTAGGCATGCCTGGCTCAAGGAACAAGCCTTGCTTGACCATGTCAAAGCTAAATTACTAGACGCCCCTCTTCAAAAGGATGTACTATTTGGGGCAAATGCTGAGGAAGTATTACGGAAAATGGAGGAAAAGGCTAAATCAATGCAAACTGTGAAAGAATTTCTGCAGATCCAACCCCCACGTTTTAGTAGAAATTGGCCTTCCAAAAACTGGTCTTTTCCTGCCACAGACAGACCCCAAAGAGGCAGATACAGGCGCCCGAGAGGCAGAGGACAAACACAAGGCTCATACAGAGGCAGACAATGGCAAGCTCCTACACAAAGAGGTGGTGAGGACAACTCGCAATCCTTCAGAAAGCAAAACCAATGACTTTCCCCTTTGCATGCCAACCAGGTCTCAAATGGCAGCCCCCTTAGGAGGAAAGCTGGCACTATTCTCAAAAAATTGGCATATTGTCACAAAGGACAAATGGATCCTGGACATTATAAACAGAGGCTACAAATTCCATTTCCATACCCTTCCAAAAATGAAAGGCATGCCAAACCTGCCACACAATCAAAGGGCAGAGGCACAAAAGCAAATTTCAGGTCTTATAAACATGAAAGCTATTCAAGAGGTACATACACACGAACAAGGTCAAGGTTTTTATTCCAGGCTATTTCTGGTGCCAAGGAAGGGAAAAGATTGGAGACTGATTTTGGATCTTTCCATCCTAAACACATTCCTACTCGTACCAAAATTCAAGATGCTCACTCTACAGCTACTTCTTCCCATGCTGGGCAAGGAGTCTTGGCTGGTAACATTGGACCTCAAGGAGGCATAACTGCATGTCCCAATCAGACAAAATTGCAGAAGATACCTCAGATTTCTTGCAGGTTCAACCCATTATCAATTCTCTGCATTGCCCTTTGGTTTATCTACTGCGCCCAGAGTATTCACGAAATGCCTGGCATCAGTAATTGCCTACTGCAGACTTCAAGGGATACAAATATACCCTTATCTGGACGACTGCCTGATCCAAGCGGACAGCAAGCACGTTCTTCTGAAACATCTGGCTTATGTAATAATATTATTAAACTCTCTAGGATACACAGTCAACAAAGAGAAATCAAGACTAATACCCTCTTGGAAGATAATTTTCCTGGGTGCCAATTTGGACAGAAACACCCAGATGGCCTACCTCATGCCAGAGAAGCAGGGGCAACTAATTCAATATTTCAGAACACTGGCAAATTGCACCAGGCTGACTGCAAGGAAAATCCTGCAGGCTCTGGGATTCATGGCATCTTGCATCTTACTAATCCCATGTACAAAGCTGCATATGAGAAAACTACAATGGTACCTAAAAAACATATGGTCTCAACACAGCCACAGTTTGGAAACAATAATACCATTAATTCCATGTCTGCAAAAGGAATTTCTGTGGTGGGCTCAAGCATGCCAAACAAACACAGGCTTCCATTCAGCAAGCCTCAAGCAAATCAAGTCATCACAACAGACGCCTCGGACTATGCCTGGGGCGACGCACATGGCAGATCGGTGCATTCAGGGCAAATGGACCCAAAAAGAAAAGCACCTTCACGTCAATCAAAAAGAAATGCTAGCAGTAATAAATGCTATTATAGCTTTCAAGGACCTTCTACAACCAGGTCAGCTATTGATAAGAACGGACAACACCACAGTTATGTGGTACATAAGCAGGGAGGAACACATTCCTATCCCCTATGCAGACTGGCCATGTCACTTTGGAACATGGCCATGGACTTACAAATGGAACTACAAGCACAGTACTTGCCAGGCAAGGAAAACACGCTGGCAGACAACCTAAGCAGGAATATGACAGATCCACACGAATGAAGTTGCATCCAAAAGTTTTTACAGAAATAATCCAAGAATGGGGAAAGCCAGACATAGATCTCTTTGCCTCTCACAAAAATCATCAATTGACAAAATTCTGCTCAAGGATTTTCCATCCAAAGGCCTGGAGAGTGGACGCTCGCTCTTTCAGTTGGACATCAATGACAGTTTATGCCTTCCCACCTCTTCCTCTGCTGCCCAAAGTCCTATTGAAGACCAGAGCAGACAGACCAAAGATGATCCTCATTGCTCCGGACTGGCCAAGGCAACACTGGTACCCACTCCTGAGGAGCCTGACGCATTCCCCACCATGGACCCTGCCTCTAATGCCTCTTCTTCTGACTCAGCACAGCTTCAAAACTCTTCACAGTCAGCTGAAAACACTCAATCTAGCCGCATGGAAGATTCCGTAGCATCGCAGCAGGCCCTGCTCTCCAAGGAGGTGCAGGATGTCATTTTGGAGGCCAGAAGGCCATCAACTAGAAAAGCTTACTTTGCAAAATGGAAACGTTTTTGTGTTTGGAATGAGAAAAAGGGCCAGTGCCCTGGAAAACTGAATTTACCTCAAATACTACAATATTTGGTTGAACTGTTAAGCAGTGGACTTTCGTTCTCCTCCATCAAAATCCATGCCTCAGCCATTTCTGCAGAATACAACACTGATCCACCTTTATTCTCTCACCCTCTATTAAGACAGTTCCTCAGAGGGGCTAAGAATTTAAGACCTCCAAGAAAACAACGAATACCTGCTTGGGATCTTAATTTCATTCTGGAAAAACTGACACTGCCTCCTTTTGAGCCAGCTGCCTCATCAGATTTACAATATTTATCCTGGAAAACAGCTTTCCTTCTGGCTATCACTTCAGCTCGTAGAGTTTCAGAACTACAGGCTCTTATGGCTGTCCAGCCTTTTATCATCTTCCATCAGGACAGAGTTTCATTACGTACCAACCCGTCCTTTATGCCTAAAGTGGTATCCAGGGTAGCTTTAAATCAGGCCATACATTTACCTACTTTTTATCCTAATCCTCAAAACAAAGGGGAGAGATTACTGCATTCCTTGGACATCCACAGACAACTGCGTTATTATCTGGACAGAACAAAACCTTTCAGAAAATCAGAACAGCTTTTTGTGGCCTATGCGGTAGGAGCTCAAGGAAAGTCAATATCCAAACAGACAATCTCAAAATGGATAGCCCACTGCATACGCTTTTGCTATTCCTTTCATGGCAAAACTGTACCTACAGGCATTAGAACTCATTCTACCAGGCCCACAGCCACCTCTGCAGCCTTCCTCAGAGGAGTTCCTACCAAGGATATTTTAGAAGCAGCCACTTGGAGTTCTGTGCATACCTTCTCCAAGCACTACAACCTACCATTATACTCCAAATCTAGAGCAGGCTTTGCCACTGCAGTCTTGCAGGGCATTTTGGCTCCACCTAGCTCCACCTAGTGCCTACCACCCCTTTCTTAGCTTTGGGATTCTACCCATCTGCTATGACTCCAGCTGTATGCACGATGAACATAGTACAGTTTTGTACCTACCGTAAATGTAGATGTTTGAGTGCTAATACAGCTGCAGTCCAGGTTTTCCTCCCTCCTTCCCCTCTAGGGGTCATCTTTTATGGTGTATTTGCTTGCAACTACTGGTTTTTGATTATATTGCATTGCATTATTACATAATTTTATGTATTGCCTTCCTTCTGGGGGCACCTGACATCTGGGGCAAGAAAAACTGAAGAAAATGGCGTCGGCTGGTTCTTTTATACCCCTGTCGCACTGACGTCAGGGAAGAAGCGATGACAACCGACGCCAGACCTAGACTTTGGAATTCGGCCGACCGAGGACCCGCCTGACGGCAGGAGAACCCATCTGTTATGACTGCAGCTGTATTAGCACTCGAACATCTACATTTATGGTAGGTACAAAACTGTACTTTTTTGCCCCTGCACTTTTAAAGTTTGTCCTGTTTGTTGCTTTTACCTGTTGAGGCTACACACTCAAGTGTGCTAGCTTGTGTTACATATTTATTGCATTTTCCTGCTGTTTGTTGCAAAAAAAAAAAATTATCCTTGTTTCCCGTCTTTCCTGACCTAGAGTAGTCCAAATACAGGCTTTGCTGTATTCTGGACTTTTGGAAAGTTCCTGTGTTGCCCATTTCCTTTCTTGGATAAAGGGAGGCTTCTTTGTTCACCAGTGGCAGTGGGGAGCTTGGAGCAGCCTATCTATCCCTGGAGGAGTGTTCCCAGCACAAGAATCTGGTAGTCTATTGGCCGTTTTGGGCCAATTTCTAGCTCTTTCAAGTCCCCCAGTATAAAACACGCTTTAGCGCGGCTTTGTGCACTTTTGCGCATAGAGCAGCATCAGGCAGCACTGCTTAATTGGGTTTAAACCATTCTCGGCTCCACAAAGTCTGCTGTTCACTTTCTCCCTCAGAACTGATCTAATTCTCATAATAAACACCCTATTCCCACTCTAAAGCCTGGCACTTACTCACTAAAGCAATTATATAAGTCAGCACTAAAAAATTAAAAGCACTACACCCTTACAAACTCCCCTTGAGTACTTTGTTCCCCATTGGCCCTTTTTTTCAATTATAAAGGAATTCCCAATACTATTCTAGCATGTCCAAAGGTCAGTTGTCAATCTCCTCTCCGGTCCAGCTGGTGAATCTGGGAATCTTGAGGCAATGTTACAACTGCCTCATGTACACAGACAACCCTCTCCTCCTCCCGACAAATTCCAACACATGTGAGAGATGCAACCATATAGCCAAACTGGAGGCTAAGCTCTCTTAACTCAGTACTGGCGTAACCAGTCAGGAGGAGAAGGAAACCACACTCACTACAATTCCAGTCTCACATAGACCTACCACGACAGCAAACCAAACACATAAACACACAAAACCATACTCGGAGGCTCTAAATAAAAATCTGCCTAAGCAGCAGAGACCTCCAAAGCAGACACCCAAGCAACCGCTACCCCAAAACAAAACACGTGCAACACATAGCTCACAAAGCCAGTGTGCCGAACAGTCACAGCCCTTAAGGCTAAACAACACACCTGATACACTTGTAATAGGTGACTCTATCGTCAGGCACACTGACATCCCGCTTACCAGGCTGAACAAGGAGAAGGTCACGGTGAGCCGCCTGTCTGGCTCTAGGATCCGCCACATAACACAAGCACTCAGGTCACTCCAAGGCAACTACAAATATGACTCAGTCATTGTCCATGCTGGTGTGAATGACCTGAGACGTACCTCCCTGGACTACATGAAAAGAGACATAGAGGAGCTCTCTGAGCATGTAGCCCAGGCCGGTATGACCCTGACCTTGAGTAGCATCTTACCCTCACCAAGAATGATGCCACAATATGAAGACAAGATGATCAATTTCAACAATTGGCTTAAGTATTGGTGTCATTCAAAGGGGATCCAATGCCTGTCTGCCTGGGATGACATGCTCAACAAGCCACGATGCTTCGCTAGGGACAGCTTGCACCTGTCACCCCTGGGCTTTCGGATATTGGCAAAGGCTCTTGCCACCCCCATAGTGCCTTTTTTAAGCAAGGCTCAAAAGACAAACCCACCTCCATAGGTATCACAAGGGATAAGAAACTAAGAGTAATGCTACTCAATGCCAGAAGTCTAAACCTCAAGATGTACGCACTCAAAACTCTCCTTAGCATGGAGAACATCGATATCTGTGCAGTAACAGAAACCTGGTTCAAGGCTCCAGAAAGCACCCCAGCACTACCAGGTTATACCTCATACCATGTTTTTCGACCCCAAAACTTGGACCGAACCACAAAAGGAGGGGGAGTATCAATATTCATCAAAGTTACCCACACCTCCAGTTTGGTGGCACAGCAAGAAGCATCAGAGACTATCCATGTGCAACTAACAGTGGGTAAAACTGCCTTCCAGTTTATAGCCTGCTACAGACCACCCTCCCAAACCCAGGAACCCCACTCGGCCTTCCTGAGAACACTGGAAAATATGAAGATCTCTCCAAACACCATTATATTGAGCGACTTCAACTACCCTAACATAGACTGGGAGCATTACTCTAGCTCCAGCACCTTAGCCTAAAGGTTCCTAGAATTTATAAACTCAAATGCTATGGAACAACTTGTTGCCACTCCCACAAGAGGGGAAAACATACTGGACCTGATCATCACCAACATGGGGACGCTATGGTCCAGACCAGAAGTGTATCCCTCACTGGTAAGATCAGACCATAAACTAATCTCACTAGATATTCACATCCCGACCCCAGCCCCTGCCCAGAAACCACAGTGAAAAACTTCTCTAAAGCAAATTTCACACTCCTCAAAACCGAGGTGGAATCCTTCAAAGCCCCAGGGCCTGGGGAAAATATGGCCCAGACCGCAGAATCCTTTATAAACGCATTCTGTGAACACCTTCAGGAATGCATGGATCATGCAATCCCAAATAAAACCAAGACCCAATCCTCCAAAGTTAGGCGTCCTGTCTGGTGGACCCCAGCCATAAACAAACTATACAACAGAAGGAGGAAGCTACTACATGATAGAGCAAAATCCCAAAAAGGCAAGGCATCTCTGATCAGTATTAGCAAAAAACTACGGGCACTCATAAAATCGTCTAAGGCCAGCTTCGAGAGAAAAATTGCACAGGACACTAAGGATAATCACAAGGCTTTCTTTAGTTATGTTAGGAACCTGGGTGGGAATTCCCAGATATGCTCAGAATTAGTCCAGAATGACAAAAAATACACCAAACCCACAGACATTGCCAACATCCTAGCTGACAGGTTCAGCGCAAACTTCTCCCCCCCTTCTCCACCAAAAGGACAGATATCTGTCCCAGCAGAGTGCTGCCCCCCTGACATCTCAGATGCTCAGGTAAGAGCTGCCCTCTCCAAAGCAAAAAACACAGCATCAATGGGACCAGACGGTGTCCCGGGCTGCGTCCTACATGAACTCCAAGAAGAACTAAACCCAAACGTAAAACTACTGTTCAATCTCAGCCTTACTACAGGATATGTACCCAAAGAGTGGCGTACAGCAACAGTGGTCCCTCTCCACAAAGGTGGTGCCTCAACGGATCCTGGAAACTATCACCTCATAAGCTTGACTAGCTTGGTCTGCAAAGCTATGAAAAGGATCATCATGGACCTCATAAATAAAGATATTGGGGACCTACAGACACTGGATCCTACCCAGTTCGGCTTTGTTAAGGGCAGATCCTGCCTCTTAAACCTGGTCGATTTCTTTGAAACAGTCACCAAGGCCATTGACGAGGGGAAGGTGGTCCACACAGCCTACCTGGACCTTGCAAAAGCCTTCGATACAATACCCCACTCGGGCACTATAGATAAGCTCACCAGCTTAAATATAAACCCCTATGTCACTAGATGGGTTGCAAACTGGCTCAAGGACAGAACCCACATGGTTAGAATTGCTGGAGCCATGTCAGACTCCAAACCTGTTACAAGTGGCGTCCCACAAGGCTCAGTCCTGGGACCTCTCTTGTTCGGTATATATTTCTCGGAGGTACAGGCTAACACGGAAGGACTGTGACTGACCAAGTTCGCAGATGACTGCAAACTGGGCGCCATAATAGACTCTCCAGCCGACACAAGCATCCTACTAAAGGGCCTCATAGAAACAGACAGCTGGTGCCAGAGCCATAGCCTCAAGCTAAACGCCAAAAAGTGTATAGTCATCCCTTTTGGCAAAAACAAAGTGCCCACAAATTACCACATAGGTGGTAATCCATTAAGTACGGAAGAAGTAATTAGGGACCTGGGGACCCAAGTTGATAGCAATCTCTCATTTGACAACCACGTGGCCAAAGTGGTTAGAAAAACATTTTATATAGCCCAGCTAATCATGAAGGGATTCACGTCTAGATCAGGGGAGGTCATCGTGCCTCTTTACTCATCCCTCATCAGGCCTATAATTGAGTACAGTGCCCCTTTTGGGATGTACCTTACCAGACACCTGCATTAACTGGAAAGACCCCAAAAGTACCTCACCAAGAGGATCAAAGGGCTCAAACAGATGCCATATGCTGCCCGGTTAAAGAAACTCCAGCTCTACTCAGTGGCATACCGCCTGTTCAGAGGCGATCTGTGCCTGACGTATAAAGCCATGTCCAACACGGAATTAATGGACATGCTGCATCTCCGAAAATCCAAATCCCATCGAGCTACACGCTCGAGAGACTTGAACCTCAGCACTGAAATAAATAGGACATGCTGGAGGGACAGATTCATAACCCAGAGGCTCCCTTCACTCTGGAATAAAATCCCAGTCCAGGTTAGGCAGAGTCCCTCATTGACTCTCTTCAAGAGGAATCTTGATGAGTGGATGGGAGATAGTAGGTTTACCCCGGATATCACTTCTGTGTCACTGTTAGACAGAGGCACAGTATACTAACCTCGAAAAAGGGCATAGCAAAATGTATTTAAAATGGGTGGCAAAAGCCAAACACACTCTGGCTAGGCTTATAAATGCCCTAGGGCAGATAGCCTAGTATGAACCTATGAACCTATAAAAGACTCCTCTGTCTTGCTAGACTGATGGGAGCAGTACTGCAGCATTGTGTGTAGTCCTGTATTAGTATGCCTCCTATCTGTCTAGACAAATATAGTGAGTAGCCTCAGGAGATAATTCTTGTGCATCTTATACTGTTATCTGTGATGTTCTTCATAGTTCTCTACCCTGTAGTTGCTTCCTGTGGGTGTCATTATTTGATGGAGATATTTGCAATGCCATTGCTATGTTGACATTATTCGATTGTACCTCTTTTACCCTTGAAAGTCTTGTCAGCTGCTGACAATTTAGCCAGTGAGATGAAATGCATCCACACCTGGGTGGCTGTTAATCGTATAAAAGCCAGCACTTCCAGGATGGTTGCTGTAGCCATTCATGTCACTCTTAGGAATTCTTTAGTGCAGTTTTGCATCCCAGTTTCCTTTCTAGAAGAGACATACCACAATTCTTATCAATGTTGCATGATTTGGGGATGATCATGAATAACACGCTGATTATAAAGGATCAGGTTTCAGCTGAGGCCAAGTTCTATTTCTGATTTGGGAACATTGCAGTAATTTCGGCACCTTGCACCATGTTTTGATTTCCTTAGTTTGGTGTATGCCCTAGTATTGTCTGATTGACATTAATTTACTGCAGTATATGTAGGTCTCCTGGCTTTGTAGTTTGGTCAGTTGCAGCTTGTACAAATTCTGCAGCCCACCTGCTTACTGAAGTTACTAAATGTAGTGATATTATACTGCTTCTGTAGGAATTGCACTTGCCTTCACTCTGGAAGGATGTTGCCCACAAAATCCTAATTCTTGTTTGTTTAATACTAGCTCCCCTATTTGTAGTGTATTTTGACATTGGTATATATTAGCCAAGCCCTGCATTTTGCCTTCCAGAGACTTGTTCATGTTTAAAGTGGCATGGCTCAACTTTTCTTGAGGTTCAGGCATTTGTATACCAGGAGCCACATCCCTGGAACGTTCACCTGGGTTAGATGAGAGCGTCTTTAGTGCTGAATGACTTCAAATAATTCCTGAATCATGCCTACTTTATTTACCTTACAATAAACCTGATTTCTTTGGTTGCTCTTACATTTCTTTGTAAACCAATCTTAATCTGATGTAATCTTTCCACCCATTCTTCTACTGATGTGTATCGGATCTGCCGTTGTGAAGCTTGGGATCCAGTATTTGGGCTGCTCCCCTACTCATAATACCCGATCTTGTTTACTTGCTATGAGTGCTGACGGATTATTGGTGTTTCTTTATAAAAAAGAGAGGTCAGACTTTCTTTGCTATTATTACTGTCATTATTTCTCCTACCATTTTATAGGGTTCTTTCTCCTCTTCTGCTTTTTTTTTTGTGATTGTCTTAATGTATTCTTTAATGTGTGGTTCTTGCTTGTTCCTGTAGTTAGACTTTTAGATAGATTATTAGAGTTACTAGTTTGTTGTTCTTTAGTCATAATTACTCAGTTTCATAATTGTTTTATACATGTATGTGTATATGCATATGTGTGTATGTGGATGTATATATACATACTGTATATGGATCATGGATCTACTTCATATGTTCAAAGTTCTGGAACATCGCAACTCTGATCATCGTAGACCGAAGTATTGAAGTTCCGAAATATCGAACCTATGACAAAAAAAAATGTAAAATGTGAAAACGTCTTATTTCACATTTTTGCAAGGGGTCAAGTCCCCTGCACCCCTCACACCTCTGCTACTTAACTATACCAACTCCAAGATTGCACTCCAGTGCACTGTATGACAGTCTCCATTCACAAGGTTCGATATTTCAGAACTTCGATCCTTTGGTCTTCAATGATCAGAGGTTTGATGTTCCAAAATTTTGAGCATATGAAGGGGATCCATAATCCCATATATACGTATGTGTGTGTATTTTTATTATTTATACTATTATTCTGCACTCTGTTATACTTTGTCTTTACTTCTGTCATTATGTCAGATAAGCCATTGGGTTTTAAAAACTGTGTGTAAAGTTCAAACAAAATTCAAACTTCAGATGCACATGAAAAATGTATATACCGCCTCAGTCCCATGCCCCTTGATATTACATGATCAAGTTGTGAAGCTTTTCACTGGTGGAAAGAAGACATCAGTTGATATTGAAGGGTCTAATCTTAACTTGGTTTGAAGACTCCATCATCTGGAAAACAAGATACTTCATTCCTTCTTCCTCATTCACTAAATAAAAAAGACAAACCTTCCTGCTGTTGAAGTCCCTGTCCCTGGATCCAACCGGTCCTTTGCCTGCAGTGGCTAAGATAGCTAAATCTTTGGATCCAATGCCTCCATCAGATCTTCATGTCATAAACTTTGTGACTCCTCCATGGTTCACACTGGAACTAGTGTCTCTGAGGCTTGGATTGCCCATTCTACAAGAACACTGTTCTTTCTCCAGCCTGCTTCCTTAGATGGCATCCCTCAGATCAGTTTTATCCTGCAGGAGTCTTAACGAAACAGAAGTGGACAGAATGATGCAGATCCAGTTGGGTATAGGACTGGCTCCAACCTCTGTTGGATCCAGTAGAGACACTTCTGCCCAACACCCAGTGATGGCTCTTCTCTGATTCAGTCACTCGTTTCAGAGCCTCTAGATCCGACTCTTGCCTAAGGTAGATCTACATTGGAGCCAAGACTTCACGTTTTCTCAATTCCGGTTTGTTCTCATCTGAGGTTGGCTTCGATCTTGCTGGAGCTGCCTGACTCCTGGAGTTGTAATGTAGGTGTCAACACCAACAGGTTTTGATCTGATCTGAGATCTTTGGATCCTTTTCTTCTCTTGGAGCTTTTGTGCTTGACAGCTTGTCTCCGGTGACTGCCTCAGACCTGTGCTGGATTGCTTCTAGGATCAAGCTTCTCCTTAGAGTCTCGGACCTGAAGGAAAAGCTCACTGGAGCTGTTGCAAACTTGACTTGCTGTAACTCCTTCTCTGTAAATGGATTTTATAGATAGGGGATGAGCCTGAGCACCAGATACTAAACTTTAAACAGCTGAGGACAGATCTGATGTTGGATCCGATACTCATGAGTAGAAGAATGGAGGAATTTGACAACACAATTCTAAAGTTATGGTAAGTACATAATTTTTGTTTTTATGCTGATTTGATTTTTATCTAACGTATCTAATACATCTGCTTCTTTTGTCATTATGTGTTATTCTTCATTATTATCTGTAATTGTATCTTTGCATTGATGGGTCTCAATATTCTGAAGTATTTCTTTTTGCCAAATTCTTACTTTTGTACTTTATTTCTTTATTTTGAATATTTTAAGGATATGAGTTTCATAATAATAGCAGTATTATTCTTGCTTCAAAATAAGAGATATCCTGTTGCCATATTGCTGTTGGTTGCACTAATGCTGCATTTATTCTGCATAGCTGACGGTCATATTTTTTTCTTTATTGTAGGAAGATGAATATGCTGGCTGTACCGACGGTACCTTCAAAGGGACTCGGTACTTCACATGTGCTCCAAAGAAAGCTTTGTTTGTAAAATTAAAAAGCTGCAGACCTGATTCACGATTTGCATCACTTCATCACCCATCAAATCAGATTGAACGATGCAACTCCATAGGTAGCTGTTTTCCTTATTTGGTAGTGACAGTTTTTTTTTAGCTTGAACTGTTTTCTTGTTTGAGAGCACATGCATGTTGTTTCCGTTTGGCGTATTATAGTTATTGCCTAAATTGTACTATTTGTGCAACTTTCAGAGGATGCTGCTTCTACTGAATGATTAAATTTCAGTCACACTGTAGCTCTGTCAGCATATTCTAAACTGTGCAGAGACTTGTGTAGGATTTGTAGGTATGTATAGGTGGTGATTTTATAATACTGCTGCTTCTGTTTCACAAGAGGATAACTTTTTAACAACTTTATTTATTCATCACATTGTTAAATTGTAACATGAACGTGTAATAATAATGAAAAAATAACACTTTCCATTAGTGTATACATCTATTATGCATACAGTTTGCATCACAGCTCTGTACATTTATTTTTGTGCATTACAACGTACTCATACAATTTTCATTTCCTACTGTCCTACTTGGTTTAGTAATTAATTTGAGCATAATATGTATCTATATCTGTATCTATGTGTGTGTGTGTTTATATATATCTATATCTATCTATCTATATATATATATATATATATATATGTGTGTGTGTGTGTGTGTGTATATATATATATATATATATATATATATATTATAAATATAAAAATATAGGTGTGTATGTATATCTGTATATTTATCTATCTATCTCTATCTATATATATATATATATATATATATATATATATGTATATATATATATATATATTTATACACACACACACACAGACATGTGTATCTCTCTCTGTCTCTCTGTGTGTGTGTGTGTGTGTGTGTGTGTGTATATATATATATATATATATATATATATATATATATATATATATATATATATAAACACACACACACACACACACACACACACACACACACACATGTAGATATAGTTCCCAAATGCACCATTTCTTCTTAAGAAAATTCTGTAGTTATTTGTTCAGTATGTTAACTGGGTAGGTAGACTGGCATGCAGATGGTATTCAGCCACAGCCCGAGTCAGAAGGCAACAGTATTACGATATTCCATTGATTACATTGTATAAAGATTAAACTATCTTAGTGCTGTACTAGCAGATGTACATATTAATAATGAGATAATACCCGGACATAAGAGCAGATGTTTATAATATCTAAGTGCACTTTGTACAGTAAGTTAGGATTATTCTTTCAGTATCTGCAAGTGGACCAAAGCAGTGAAATGCTAACCTGCATCTTTTAAAGCAGTTACATTTGTACTGGTAAATCAGTAGTGCTTTTAACTGCTTACAGAAGTGTGAGAGCTCAGTGAAGGACTGACGGTCAGCGGGGAGGGCTTCCGTACTGCAAGGGGAACTTTATAAAATGATTGTTCAGATGTGGCTTGTATGTATATATATATATATATATGGTTTACAGTCAAACTCTCGCACCTGCAATGTTCGAGCGTTCATATTTCTTACCAGAAATGTTGGAAATCAAAGTCACGAACAGGAACATGACCGAACCAGGTACTTAAGTAAAGTTGACAACTCGAGAATGTGGACTTTACTGAAAATACCACACTTCTGATCATGACCTACAAACATTTTGCAGGGGGGAAGCTCCCCTACACCCCCTGCTACTTATATATACAAACTCCAAGATCACACTACAGTGAGGGAAAGGGTACATTTCCTGCTCCCCACTATAGTGCGATCTGCATTCAGAATGTTGAATCCACAACAGCGAATGCTAGTGTGCATTCGCTCTTGTAACTTCAACATTTTTTTTCACTTATTTGAAATGTTGAATGCTCCCATCCGACTTTTCCTGTTCACACATTGTGCGAACAACAGTTTGATAGTAAACCTGTATGCATGTATGTATGTATGTGTATGTATATGTGTGTATATGTATATATATATATATATATATATATATATATATATATATACATATATATATGTATGTATATGAGTGAGTGGGTCAACTTTAGTTCAGTGAATGATCAGATGATCAAACGCTGTTAGTTCAAACACTAATAGTCGAACCGGCAAAATAGCGAATGGCCGGAACAGCAAATTTTTTTCCCAGGGAAAGAAATTGCTGGGCCGGCCATCCAGGTTGTGCTGCCATTTCCTCCACTGCGATTTCGGAGTTGGTATATTTAAGTAGGGGATGTGTGGGGGTGGGGGGGTAAAGCCCCCTACTTCATTTACTGTGTAGTGTTTTTTTTTTTTTTGAGAACAGCGATTTTTTTTTCCCCTGGGGAAAAAAAAAATTGCTGTTCTGGTTGTTCGCTGTTATGGGTTTTCGAGAGTTAGGGGTCGATATAACAAAGTTTCATCATCTGATCATTCCTTGTTATAATATAGACTCGTGTGTGTGTGTGTGTGTGTGTGTGTGTGTGTGTGTGTGTGTGTGTGTATATATATATATATATATATATATATATATATATATATATATATATATTTGTGAAATGGTCTCTGTAACTGTAAATCACTTTGATTTCTAAAGCTGTATGGAAAATTTCTCCTAGCAGTTGTTTTCAGAAGTGGACAATGATTACTGTTAAGCAGTATGAAAATGAGGGTATTTTTTTTTTAGTGATCCCATCTATAGGTCTTTTATTGTCATGACATTGTTCAGTACTTCATTATTAACTGTTTTTCTTTGATTTCCACTTTCATGTCGTTTTTTTTTTTTTTTTTTTTTTTGCTGCTAATATTAAACTTCATAAGGCCTTGCAATGTTGTATCTTTCGGCTTTTCCCGGTTAGGGGTCGCCACAGCGGAACTCCGGTCCGCTAATGATTGGCAGTAGATTTTTACGTGCCGAGTTGCCAGCTCTGACGCACAACCTTCAATGAAGGTACGCCCATTCACACATGTCTCCACACAGAAGACGCTTTAGCTGAGAATCGAACAGGACAACGTCTTACTGTGAGGCGACAATGCTACCGCAGCACCACCACCGCAGTATTCATAAGGCCTTGCAGTGTTGTGACAATTCTAAACATAGACTGCAACTCAGTAACATCATTTCTAGTAAAAGAAAGACTCTTCATTTTCTGAAGAGAGTCAAAATTTTGTACCTCAAAATGATTGTGAAAGGACAGACTGTGTTTTGCCTCCCCATATTTATGATTCAAATTCTGAGGAAAGTATGGCTTTGGCCTGTCCTTTCAAAGGATTGTCTTTCTCTGAAGCAATTTCCAGAATGAGTCAGTTTCCTCAGTGGGAAAAATCATGATGTTTTTCAGTCCTTAAGAAAGTGTTATTTCTTACTACAACTGGAATTTCCAGATTCTACACCAATTCCTCCTGTTGTTTCAGCTTTGGAGAATATTTTTTGTCACAATCTGTAACTTGCCTGACAGCCAGCTCTCAGCCCCAAAGAAAGCAGTTAAGTATTTATAGAGTTTCTTAGTCCTTTAAGTTTTTAGACATTTATCCCGGATCTGGCCCAGCAGCGATTGCTTTAGTTAAACCCCACTGCAGATAAACATTTTGTTAATCTTATCCTCTCTTTCTGACAAGGATGGGAAGTCTTTTTATAGAGTTGGGGAAAAAATGTATTCTTCTGCAACACTTGATGTCCTTCATTTTCACTACTGCAGTAGCCTTTGGGTAGTGTCCTGCTAAGGACACAGCCAACTTTGAAGTAAAAGCCACAAATGTTCAGCAGCTTACAAACCCTGGTCTGTTCAGATCAACAAGATGCAAGTCTCCAGACAATGCTGTGTAATAGGTGTATGACCATTATAAAAATTATTTAAAATAAGATTTTTTTAATTGCTTTCATTTTGTTTCACCACAAAACTTCGTCAGATAAACCCAAGGAAGTAGGGCTAAGAATTTTTATAAGAGTTCACCCCTCAGCAGCTTATCAAATTGTAAAAAACTGAGCCAGTGCCCCCATAAAGGGAAATTTGCTTTATCTTCTTAAAGCCTTTAATTTTAACAGACAAGAAATGTAGATACATTCATTAATACCTGGCAAAACATCAGTTTGAAACACCAGCTGCCAAATACTTCCCTTCTTTCTAGAAATAAATGCCATGGACCTATTTAGCCCCTTGGTGAATCTGCTTGACAATTACAAAAATAAAAGTAGTTGTCATGAAATTCTGTTAGATGTTTATCCAGGGCATTCGCAATTTTGCCTTTTCATATATCATATCAGCGAGGGTAGTGATTGGTTGGTTTGAATTGATTATTGTATTTAATGAACCTGCTCTATTACTTTTGTTGTCTGATGAAGGACTGTAGAGTGTGAAAACACTTAACTTTTATTAAAAACATCTCTTTGGATTTTGCTGGATTTCGTGTCATTGCCTGCCGTGTGTCTGCACAGCTTTTACAGATTGTTTTTTTTTTTTTGGATATATCATAAAGATGTTCATACATCCTTTCTTTTAAGGCACGTTCAGTCTTTCCAGTGTAAAATGATGGCCATAACTGAGAGAGAGCAGTATAGACCACACCTTTGCTGTTACAATCAAATTTTCCTGTAACCCGAACATTTTTTTATCCAAAAAGAATCACCCACTTGGATCCACGTACAGAACGAACATCGCCCACATTTGATCATTCTACAAACATTACTGGTTGCATTAATATTAAGCATTGTACCTTCTAACATCTTTATGTTCTTCCTTCTTCTAAAACCACCAAAGGGCACTCTGGAAGTAGTTGTAAAAGTTCCTTGTTTTCTTTAAATAAATCCCATTTCTTCAGTATCCATCTTATAGTCTGATGGTCTTGGTTAAAGTCAGTAATGAAGGCATGCCCCACTTCAGTGGTGCCATTATTATCTTCTTTGACAGTTTCAAGTATAACAGTACCATTGTTATTGCGTATCACGATGTAGTAATTCCTTTTCATCATCACTTCCTTTTTGATGTCAGTTACAAACTGTTTTGGGTAACCTCTTAACATAAACATCTTTTCCAGGGTAGCACACTCTTTCCAGAAGTGTTGTTCCAGGGTAACTATTCTTGCGGCCCTCACATATTGTCCCTTTGCTACTGATTTTTGGGCAAGGGGATGAGCACTCGAAAAAATGGAGGAAGGAGTTGGAGTAAGTTGGCTTTCGATAAATCCTCGAAACATAACAACCATTATTCGAGTCCTTGGACAAGAAGACATCCAGATAAGAAATATGTTTTGTTGCTTTTTCATCTTGTGGACTTTGTGTGACACAGCCAGCTTGCCAAAGCTCTAACTCCCCTCCCTCTCACTCACTTACTCTAGCTGCTGATAGGCTGCGCCCTTTTTAGAGTGGAGCATGTCAACAACCAGAGCGTTGTAAATCTTCAGAATTTTTCTGCCACCTGGAGAAGCATATATCTGGCTCCAGAGTAGCAGCATTTGATCAAAAGCTTCTTGCTTAGCAGATAAGACCCCTTTTTGGGGACACATTCCTCACAAATATTTTTTATTGAATGTTTATAGTATTATTTCTGATCTGCTTTTATACCTGTATCTATATGTATATTTATATATGTTTATTTGTACGTATAAAACTGCTATTTGTGGTATTTTACCTTAAGATTATTGGCTTTTTATAAGCACTTGTATGTGCTTTTGGTCTTTTTACTTGACTTATTTTTCAAGTTTGTGCGGAAAACTGAAAATTTTATAAAAATATTAAGTATTTAGCATGTGCTTTTGTAGTCATAATGTGTTTTTTGTGCTTGTTACTATTTTTAACAGAATTAGAATATTTTATCATTTCTGAGGTAAAACATGATGTTAAGTTGTCTAGCTCGCCTTCGTTCTTGCTGGTTGGGATCGGAGCCGACCCTCTGCTCCAACTTGGCCATCTTCTATAGCTCGAGAGCTGTTTACTGACTCGAGGCTGCCCCTTATCCCATGATGCCTAGCGATAGCTACCCAAATCTTGTTTGCCGCTTCAGCTGCGAGATGTCGTTTTTCTGGCTGAGGCTAGTATAAGGTTTTTTCATATAACTTTCTTACTATAGAATTATATTTTTTCAGTGTTTTATTGTTAACGTTTAGTCTTGTTGTTTTGTGATAGCTAGTGTTTAATTGTAGTATCCCTTCCTTTCCTTGCAGAACTTGTTTAACTTTGAGTGTTCTCCCCGCCCCTCCCCCATCCTCTTCTTGTCAGGTTAGCCATTTAGATTAGAGGCTTTCCTTCTACCTTTCTTTCATAGGCTAGCCATTTATGTTAGAGGCTTTCCTATTGAAAAAAAAAATCCTTTACTAAAGTCTTGTAGTACATTGTGTTTTTTGTGTAGACTGTATTTTGCTTGGTAGCTGTTGGCCATGATCGTATAGTGGTTAGTACTCTGCGTTGTGTCTGCAGCAACCTCTGTTTGGATCCGAGTCACGGCACCACGGCTCCGTCCACTTCTATCGATGTTCCTCCTCCGACTCCAATGAGTTTGGAGCCGGAGTTCGTTGGGGTTCAAGTAGTGGAACCGTCAGCTCCGATAACTCTACCTCCTTCGGATCCGTCGTTGGCACCAATCCCCTCTGTGGTGCCGTCCGTTGAGGGATCTGGGCACCGGGGCTCCCTCGTCGGCTCCAAGGGGGCGAATGACATCAGACCCATGTCCGACCTCATTCTCCCTCTCAGAGCTTCGGCGCAGGTGAGCTCAGCTCCTACATCGGCCTCGGAGCCGTCTCCCTCAGTGCGGAGAAAGATTCTGATTTCCTCGGAACCGGAGCTTTCTCTGCATCGTGGCAGGGATGCCTTTGATGTCATGAGGAGTGTGCTGGCCACTGAGTCAGCTCCACTATTGGCCCCACCGGCTCCGTCCCCTGTAGTGCCTGTGCCAACCTCTGCTCCTCCTTCAGACCCCAAGCTTAGGGAACCGGTGCTCCAGGGCACCCCATTGGGTGTTTCCTCTTCTTCTGAGGCTTCCCCTTATCATTCAGAGGAGCCCCCTCGTAAGAAGAAGTGCAAGAGGAAGCACATTGACTCCCCTGAGTCTGTCACTTCTGATACGACTTAGATGAATCGGAAGGGTCCCCGAGATCCCCTCTAAAGATGTTTCCTTCTCAGACATCCTAGAAATGCTTAAGCAGAGGGGGAACTGGAATCCCTTAGCCCCTACTGAGGATGAGTCTGTATTTCTGGATGCGTTTGGTTCCCGACCTTCCACCTCCTGCGTTTCTCCGCCTTTCAATCCACTTATGGCAGTGGTGGCTCGAAAGGCTTGGTCAGCTCCAGATACAGTGGAACCAACTCCAAGGAGAACTGGAAAATTCATCACAGCACCCCCCAGGATAAGCCGTTCCTTACCAAAGGTGTTCCTGTTGATGCCATGGTGGTAGCAGCAGCCACCAAAAAAGAGTTAGCGGATACCTCTTAATCTGTCCATCCTCCTAACAAGGAGTCTAGGACCATGGACAGATACGGGAAGCTTATGTTTGCTTCAGCGACCTTTTCTATGAGGTCACTGAACTACTTATGTCATTTTACCCGCCTTCATAGGGATCTCCTTAAAGAGCTCGTAGATACCCTTCAAGATCCATCAGCTGAGGGGGCTCAAGCAAAAGTAGCTTCCCAGCTGGCGACACTTAATTCTGTAGTTAACTCCTCCATGAGACTCATTTCCTATGCAGCCGATGGTGAGAGTAGAGCCGCAGGTACGGGTGTGGCCCTTAGGAGGCATGCATGGATGCGGCTGTGTAATTTTTCGGAACCCTTTCGAGCATCATTCACCAACACCCCCTTTCATGGTTCCTTTCTTTTTGGACCACAGGTGAAAGACACTTTGACTAGGTGTGAGCAAGAAGGCAATGCTCTCTCTGCCATGGGAGTCCGTTTTTCCACTCCTTCTAGACCGTACCCCAAAGGTCAGAAGAGTGGCAAAATGTGGTTCTGAAAATCCCAGGGAGCTTTGCCTGACACACGTAGCAATTTTTCCTACAGGGGCAGAGGGGGAAATAATAACAACAGATGCCGCCCTTGTGGCAGAGGGGGTCCGCAGAACCAGGGCAACAGAGGATCTTTCTCTGATAAGCCCTTTCAGCATCCCTGAAGGGTTGCCCGGCTGCACACCTCTGGAGGCAGTCGGGGGAAGACTTTCACTGTACCAAAAGCCTGGCAAGATTTGACTCAAGACAGATGGGTACGGTCCATTATATCCAGAGGTTACAAAATTCTCTTCCATCAACCCCCCTTATTGTCAAGGAAATCCCTTCCAGATGTTCCCCCCAATCTGAAGGACCAAGCAGTAATAGAAGTTTCAAAACTGCTAGAAAATAGAGTTATCCAGGAAGTCCCGGCAGACCAGCACGGATCCGGAACTTACTCAAGGTTCTTTTTGGTACCAAAAAAGACAGGGGACTGGAGACCAATTCTGGATCTCAGCAGACTAAACAGGTCTGTACAAAGAACAAAGTTTCGGATGGTCACCCTACAGTCCATTCTACCCTTTCTGGGTCAGGACAATTGGATGTGCTGGATAGATCTTCAGGACGCATACTACCATATCAAGATGGACAGGCACTCCAGGAGATTTCTTCGCTTCCGGCTGGGAGCCAGTCATTACCAGTTCAGAGCTTGCCCTTTGGTCTCACCACAGCCCCCAGGGTTTTCACCAAATGTATGGCGGTGGTCATGGCTCACCTGAGACGTTGAGGATTCCAGGTGTTTCCATATCTAGACGACTGGCTCCTCACTGCTACTACCGGGCATCAACTTCTTCAAGCCAGGGACTACACAATCACAATCTGCTCCCAGTTAGGCATTAGAAAAAACTTCGAAAAATCTGCCTTGTTGCCCTGTCAATCTATCACTGACATAGGTGCAGACTTAGACACAAGGAACATGTCTGCAAGGCTACCGCCAGAAAGGGTGTCTACAATTCGTCAGCAAGTACAAATTCTGATACAGAGCAAAAGAATCCAAGTCAGGTTCGTCCTTCAAACTCTGGGTTCCATGGCAGCAGCATTCTTCTAATCCCACTGGCCCGCTTTCACATGAGGATCCTTCAGTGGCTTCTGTTTGCACAGTGGTCTTTCCAACAGCCTGTCTCATGTCTCACATGATCATGATTACAGAAGCATGCAAAAGGCACCTTTCCTGGTGGATGGTCTCCCCACTAGTGACCCAGGGCAGAGACCCTTCATTCAGCCCCCTCCTGTAGCCACAATGACCACAGACGCCTCCTTGATAGGGTGGGGGGGGGCATTATCAGGACAGGACAGTCCAAGGCACTTGGCAGCCTCACGAGTACCATCTGCACATAAACATCCTAGAAATGAGAGCTGTGCTCCTGGCATTGCAAGCCCTTCAGGACCTTCTTCCTTCTAGGACCATTGCAATTCAAACAGACAACATGTCAGTGGTGTGGTACATCAACAAGCAGGGCGGAACCAGGTCCTACCCCCTGTGTCGAGAAGCACTCAGACTGTGGCAGTGGGCGATTTCCTCCCAACGTTTTTTGATTGCGACGCACATCCCTGGGAGGTCCAACATCATAGCGGACAGGCTCAGCAGGGCTATCCTCATGCCTCACGAGTGGTCTCTGAATCAGGAAGTTGCAGATCTTATCTTCCGCAAATGGGGACAGCCTTGTTGCGATCTTTTTGCCACCCCCTTCAACAGCAAATGCAGCAACTACTTCTCCCTTCTTCCACTTCCAGGTCACTCACCCAGAGTCGCTCTAGTCCACGATTGGCCTCAGGGACTTCTCTATGCCTTTCCTCCGTTTCCCCTGATTCCAAAACTCATACAGAAAGCAATATCATTGGGTTGCAAAATGATCCTCATTGCCCCTTACTGGCCTCGACAGATATGGTTCCCATTCCTGCACCATTACCCTCTCGATCAGCCTTGGACTCTGGATCCGATTCCAGACCTACTAATTCATCAGTCAGGCGGGTTGCATTAATCCCACCAAACTCTCCAGCTCACAGCTTGGTTGCTCCACTTCCAACCTTCGCCAGGCTTCCCGGCATTTCCCCGGCTGTACGTGAGGTTATTGTCTCCTCTCACAAGTCCACAACCAGAAAAACTTATGCTAGTAAATGGAAACGTTTTTCTTGTTGGGCAGAGGCTAGGAACGTAGATCCCTTTTCAGCCCCAGTCCACGAAATTCTGGAATTCCTAGCACAACATTTTCATTCCGGGTCCACTTCTGCTACAATCAGGGTTCGATTAGCGGCCATTTCTAACTTTCATGTTGGTTTGTCAAATTCAAACATTATGTCTCATAAGCTCTGTAAAGCTTTTTTGAGAGGGACAACTCTCCTTAGGCCTCCAATGCAAGATCCCCCTCCTCCTTGGGACCTTAATTTGGTAATAACTTCCTTAACTCTGCCCCCTTTTGAACCAGCAGCGTCCTGCTCCTTTAGTTTCTATCTTGGAAGACACTCTTTCTGGTAGCTGTTACTTCAGCCAGATGTGTCTCTGAACTTCAGGCACTGTGTGTTCATCCTCCATACTTGGTTTTTCATAAGGACAGGGTTGCTCTGAGGACTAATCCTTCATTTCTTCTGAAAGTCTGCTCAGAAATTAATTTAAACCAATCTATAGACCTTCCTGTGTTTTTCCCTAACCACACCAACAAGGCAGAGTACAAATTACACCAATTGGACGTTCATAGACAATTGCGTTTTTACCTGCACAGGACTAAGGAAATAAGGAAGTCGGACCAACTTTTCCTTTCCTATGCTCTAGGCAAACAAGGTCTCCCAGTTTCCAAGGTGACCTTATCCAGGTGGTTGTCTCACACTATTACTTTCATTTGTCAATTAAGGAACAAAGAGTTACCTATCAAACCGAAAGGTCATTCTACTAGGGCCTTGGCCACCTCTGTAGCCTTCCAATCTAGGTTGCCCATGGATTCTATCTGTGCAGCTGCTACGTGGGCAAATCCTCATACCTTTATTTCTCATTACAAGCTAGATATGGTCTCCAGGAGCAGAGCTGACTTTGGTTCCATTGTTCTGAAGAGTATGTTCCAAAGAGTCGCACAGGACTGTAGGTGCTAGGGATGCTGTTCCAACCAGCAAGAACGAAGGCGAGATAGACAACTTAACATAAAGAAGTTATGTACCTACCATAACGTTCCATGTTAGTTGTCTTCATCTCGCCTTCTTTCTTGCGTCCCACCCTCCGTCCCCCTGTCCTATTGGACCGAGTTGTGTTCTGGTTTCACTGACTGAGTGTTTTCTGGTTTATTTCCTCTACTGACTTAGAGAGTATGACAGGTATACTCAACCTATTTGTTAGGACAGGTTTATTCTCTGGCTATGTCTGGGGTTAGCTATTTCAAACGAGATCTGGGTAGCTATCGCTAGGCATCATGGGATAAGGGGTAGCCTTGAGCCAGTAAACAGCTCTCGAGCTGTAGAAGATGGCCTTAATGTTCAATCTGTGTTGTCGATTTTCAGCTTTTCCTGATAACCCACCCTCCAGCCCCCATCAAGGTATCCTGGAAGGACGTGATGTCCTAAAACGTGATTACGTTGTTTCTTTGATGCCTCCACTAATAGCCTCAGTTTGATGATTGTATGTACGTTCATGCTGCTGTATACTATGTATATATCCTAATAACTAGCTTTTTCTTAGCAAACAAGATCTGAGGTAATGGGGAAGGTGCATTGTGAGTAGGGGGAGGGCCCAGGAGCTTTGTTGGTTGCCACAAGTTTTTGCAATAGCTGAGTCAAATCTGAGGGCTCAGATCTGAACCCATCAGTGAGGAAAAAGTGAAAATCGACAATAGAGATGGAACATTATGATGAGTACATAACTTCTTTTTTAAGAACTCTGATCAGTTGTTTATTTCTTCTGAAGGTAAGAAGCCAAAGCAGACCATTTTGAAATAGTTGTCTCATGCTATTGCTTTTTGTTATACCCAACACAGCAAAGCCATTCCAGGCAGGGCCAAGGCTCATTCTACCGGGGCCTTGGCTTCAGTTGTGGCTTTTTGGAAAGGGTTTGATTCTAGAAATATTCTAGAAGCCACTACTTGGTCATCTGTGCATATGTTTACCAAGAACTACAAACTGGATTCCTTCTTTGGGTCTAGGACAGGCTTGATGAAAATTATTCTCCATGGGCTCCTGGACCCCCCCATCCTTCCTCCCCCCTCTCATTTTAAGCTGTAGTATTCTGTCCATATAGCTAAGGCTACTGCAGCAGTGGTCAGTATGATGTACATAATACCACTGTGTAAGTAAACTTATCATGACAGTTGATGTTTGAATAATCACTAATGCAGTAGCCACTGCCTCCATCCTTCCACCCACAGTTATTTGTATCTGTTCTGTGGCCAGGGTGAGGATCTTTGTGCTTATTTTTCTTGCATTGACCTTTTCAGGCCTCTAGCTTCCATGTCTCAGTTGACATGAAAGCTCTGAAGGACATGGCATTCAAACCACTCTTTTTCTTTTGCTCTACTTAAGATGACTAATGATTTGGGTGCATGGAAGGTGTCATTAAACTTTGGAAGTTGGCCAGCTGTTACACTCACTGTTGCATGTGACCCATACAGCTAAAGCTACTACAGTAGTGAACATTTAAACATCTACTGTACTGATAAGTTTCCTTATACAACTATACTACCCTTTTTCAGGTCCAGAACAGGCTTTGCTAGGACTATTCTCCAGGGGTTCCTGGATTTTTAATTTATTTCCTCCTCCTTTTTGGTTTCTAAGTTGTGGTAACCTACTCTTAATAGCTTAAAGCTACTTGCCACCTTGATCTAATGTTAAACATAGTACTGCTCTGTAAGTAAACTTACCGTAACTGTAGATGTTCTAATAGATCCCTGTTGGAGTAGTTTTACTCTGTCTCTAAGCCCATTCTTTACCTGTTCTTTTGTATTGCCAGAGTCTGGGTGTATATCCTTTTTTGTGTATGGCTACTCTTGTTTTACATTTCCTAGCATTTTCCCTTTCAGAGCTATTATTTCCCTTACTGGGGCATGCTCTGAAGCTTTGGACACTCTGAGTGCTTTTTGTACAGATTTCTGCTCAAGGTCCTGGCAGTTAATGTGAGTGAAAGGTGCCCTTTAGCTTTGATATCCATGGCAAGATGTAACTCGAACAACTTAGGCTACTGCAGTATGATTTATTTGAACATGTACTGTAAGTTAACTTATATAACTGTACTTTACTCATTGCTCTGAGTTCTGCAAGAATAGTGTCTCAGTTTTATGCTCTTATGGTGATTTAACCCTAATTCATCTTTCACAAAGATAGTGTAACCTTGAGAACCACTACCTCTTTATGCCTGTAGTAGTTTGTTTATATTGAGCTAGGCAGGTCATCTCTCTGTTTTCTTCCTAAACCAGTCATAGGGGAGAAGTAATTCTTCACACGCTGGATGTCCACATGCGTCTCAGATATGACATTAACAGAAAAAACACCTTCAGAATTCTAACCAGTTGTTTATAAGCTTTGAAGGCAAAAAATGGACAATATATTAATGCATTAGAAACACCACTAAGACCTGCATGCAGTCTAAATATAACTTTATTGAGTGCTTTTGTTTGTAAGAGAATGGAACTTTATCAAAATAAAACCGTCCCATACAAGCAAGGTTTTAACGAAAAAAAAATATTCCCGCAGTTACATCATTCAGTTGGCTAGCTTATCAGCTTTAATCTTAAGAAAAGGAGCAATTGAGACGTAATTGTTGATCCTGGGAAGGACATTTGCATTCTGTTTATAGTTTGCCAAGCCAATTCCTTGGCCAGAAGCTGTTTCTGAATCACCCCATCTCCTTGGCAGTTCCTTAAAATTCGCTCAATAAAGTTATATTTGGATTGCCTGTGGGTCTTGGTGGCATTTTGGTTACTTGTGATTTCAACACCTGACTTCACTGTTTGGATTTTCTTGGTTATACCATTTCTTAATGGTTGTCTAAGGTTATTTGTTTCTGTTAGCGATACTATAACAAGAAACATCCAGGCAAAGTCAGGATCCACTTTAACAGGGCTCTACCTATTTCTGTAGCATTTTAGAAAGTACTGGACACTAGAAATCTTTCAGAGGCAGCAACTTGGTCTTCTATGCACACCTTTACCAAGCACTGCAAACCGGATTATTTTTGTAGGACCAAAACACTTTTGTTTGGACTATTATCCAAGGTTTATTAGACTCTGACCCTTTACCCTCTGCCCTTAACTTCTAACCTCTGATATTCATCCTATATAGGTTAGGCTGTTGCAGCAGTGATCTAATAATGAACTTAGTACAGCAGCGTAAGTAAACTCATCATAACAGTAGACATTCAAAAGCATCACTGTTGCAGTGCAAACATCCTCTTTCCAGCCCACATTTTTATTAGTTTTTTTCTCCAGGTACATACCGTATAAGTAGGGCTTTGTCCTCCCTTGTTCTGAGGCACTGGGTAAATCACAACCACCTGCTGGTGCTCACTGAGTATCTGCCCCTAGGAGAGGTGAATGGTCTGTACTCCTTCATTCATCTTCTTTCTTGCCTGGTTCTTCAGTGCCAGGGTCACTAATCGAACCCTGATTGCGTGGTACAGTCAAGGCTCCAAATGTCTCTACCCAAAGCCAAGCTTTACATGTTACGTTTACTTACTGTATTTTCCATGGTAAGATATTTCTGCTTTAATCCTGTGGTACATGTAGTCAGAATTGAATACTGTTTACGTACATGTTAAAAACCAGCTTTATTCATTGTATCTTTGAGGTGACAGCTTCTGCAAACACGTTCATTTTTATTGTATTGGCTATGATTGCATACTCCTTAGTTAACCTAACTTGCCTGCCAGATCCACATTTCCCTAGTAGCACTACTGGCTTGAGCTGAAGAGAATGTGTCAAATTGTATGATATATAAGGGAGCCTTGTGCTTATTAGTTCCTTGTCGGTGCAAGGCCTGCATTTCTAACACGGCGTTTACGTTCTGACCAGAAAAAAAAATCATGATTCAAATGTTTCAGAGTAGGCACATGCATAAAGCAGTAAACCCAAACACAATGAAGTACTTTAGCAAAGACCTTTCCCTGAAGATGTGCAGTTAAGGTCATTTATGGCATGGGTGTTTGTGTCTTTACTTGGATGTGTGTGCATGTATATGTATATATATATATATATATATATATATATATATATATATATGTGTGTGTGTGTGTGTGTGTGTGTGTGTATATATATATATATATATATATATATATATGTGTGTGTGTGTATATATATATATATATATATATATATATATGTATATGTATATGTACAAAATAGGATTTTACTTAATAACATTATGTTTCAAAACATTTAAGGTATTACATTGCAAGTGTTCAATGAAAGTTTCATATAAAATTATTTTTCTGTGAGAATTAACATTGTTAAGCTTTAATACTTCATGTTGCTTAAAATTATAAATCAAGTTATATGTAGATGTATAACAGTAGTCTTTATTTTCTTTTTCAGCCTTTGGAGGTTACCTTAGTGAAGTGGTTGAAGTCAATACCCCTCCGAAGATGGGAAAAGAAGGGTTGGAGATCATGGCTGGAAAAAAGAAAGGCATCCAAGGCCATTATAATTCCTGCTATTTAGATTCGACATTATTCTGGTTAGTTCATAGTGATATTTCAGAATTGATTTGTCTTGGAAACTGAAATTTGAGCTTGTTAAGGTAGCTCAGCCTGTGCTGCTATCTGTTTTGGATAGCGGCAATGGTTGAGTTCACAATCCTTGTACAATAAGTACAAATTTAACTGCACACCCCACATTTTGTTAAATGCATTACATCATTTGTTAGTTTAAAAAATCTTGTAGGTCGAATTGTTTTGTGAAGGATGTAGAGTTAAAAGATGTAAGCAGTATGAAATGTAAAGGCTTTGCTGTAATTGTGAGGAACAGTTAATAAGTAGCTACAGTGTATTCATTATGTAATAAGTAGCTACAGTGTATTCATTATGTAATAAGCAGCTACAGTGTATTCATTATGTAATAAGTAGCTACAGTGTATTCATTATGTATCAGGCATAGATGAGACAAACATGGACTTCATAGGGGAATGCTACTGTCACAGTCTGCTCCAAGTTAGTGTAGCCCTTATGCTTGTCACCTTTCTTTTCTTTTAAACACAAAATATTTTTATTACATTTTCACATATGGCATGGGCAGTCATACATTTATACAAATTAAAACAAACTATATTGACATAATTTTAGTTGCAGATGTTCTGCATCACAAATCATATTGACATAATTTTAGTTGCAAACATTATGCATCACTTAGTCTATTCAGTTAAACATTACATAACATGTACAAATCCTGCTTTCTTTTAAACCTTTTTCCTCCTCTGCATGTACTGTGCCCAAAGTTCCCATTTTTTTTCTATGTAATTTGCCCCTGCCCTTTTATAAAGTTCCCACTTCCAGTTGTTTTCTGTCTATTACTATATTCGCTACTTCTGGTAAAGTAGGTTTAGATTTTGATTTCTATTTTCTAGTAACTGCTTTTTTGGCCTCATCTTATTTTCTGGCTTAGATTCTTCGAGCCTCCATTTGCATGTGTGGTGTATGTTCATAGGTTCATAGAACGTTACTTGCCTAATGGCCCTAGAATGCTTACAAGCCTTTCAAGAGAATGTAGCAGAGGTTGTTAACAGCTCCCCATCCTTGTTTGGGGGGGGGGGGGTGTTCCCACTTCCCATTACTTTGGACATGGTTCTTATTAAAAATGTTTTGAAAAACAATTAAAAAATTATCCTTGGTAATAAAGACTTAGCCAACGTTGTTGGTAATTATCCATTATTTACTTATAAGAGGAATGAGAATGTTAAAACTATTTTAGAAAAATCCAGCACTTTGAATTTGGTTACAAAAGGTAATCCTGGCACATGCAGGTGTGGGACCATTGCAAGTACTGCAGGTTTATTAGCAACACATTGAGTATCTGTTTAAAAGCGGTCGATAGGAACATTTTGGCTAAGGGAAAGTTTGATTGTAATTCCTGAGGGGGTAGTTTATTTCGCTACCTGTGAGATGTGCTTCAGTTATTATATTGTGGAAACTGTGAGGAAATTGTCCACAAGAATTTATGAGCATATCACTGCTATAAAAAATAAAGATTTAAGTAATTCATTGGCAAAACATGGAACTAATTGTCAAGATTTCAGAAAATTTCAGATTTTTGTAATTGATGAAGTGAATCTGAACAATTTTTGGGGCATTTACAACGTACTTTTAGAATGTCGTGAAGCTGAATAGCAGATTAGATTGGCCACCATTAAAAAAAAAAAAAAAAAACAGGAGTAAATGAGTTTATTAATATAAAATGCCTTTTATTAGCTCATAGACTTTGATTTTTAATGTTTAACTGACCCTATTTCATCACTAGTTTTAATGAAATATTGAACAGTGATAGGGCTTTCAGTCTTTCCACGTGTGATTTGTTTTGTGTACCCTGTAATTTCTTCATGAGAAACCTCTGTGGTCTCTCCAGGTCCCTTATTTTCTTTGCCAATAGCTATAAATACAAAGCAAATAACAAAGGGGAAAGAGGATACCCCTTCGTGGTTCCTCTGTTTGTATACAACTTGTTAGAGAGGAACCCTCCCACTTTAACTTTTGCCTCCAATCCCTCATATATCCTAATTAACCTTATTAATGAATCAGGGAATGCGTACGTTTCCATTGCCCTACTCTTAAAATCCCACCGTACTCTGTGGAATGCTTTATCTGCATCAAGACCCTTCAACAACAGCAGTATTTTCTTATACTTTGCTTCCGTTTGCACCATCATCATTGATCTATTAATGTTGTCAAATGTTTGCTCCCCCTTCACAAAACCACATTGATCCATATATATCAATGTTGGCAACATCTTTGCCATTATTGTAGCTAGTATAGATATGAACACATTATAATCAAGGTTTAAAATTGAAATGAGCCTATATGAAACTGGGTCTGATGGGTTTTTCCTGTCTTTAAGTATTACGGCCACTACAGCTTTCTTCTAGGATGCTGCTGCTTCCCCTCTTTTTAAAATACTATTAAACAAAACTTTCCAGATCCTTATCACTTTCTCCTCTCCTAGCTGCCAAAGTTCTACAGGAATACCATCTATTCCTGGAGACTTTCCTGCACATTGACTGTACATCACCATTTTTATGTCATCTCCACCTATCTTAACTGTTAATTGTTGAGCATCATCTACCTCTAACTTTGGCATACTTAGTCTTCCATAAATATTTCCATTTGTGCTGTTTCTTGATTTCCACATTTATCTGCTTTACACAAATTTTCATAAAATTTCTGAAATATCTTTAATACCTCTACAGGACCTCTTGTTATTTTTCTTGTTATAAAGCTCCTTTAGTTTAGCAACAACCCTTTCCACTTCCTGTTGCCTAACATTGTGCTAAAAGTTTTTGTGATCAGGAGTTATCATCAAAAAACATTTGCTTAACAGCAATCTTTCTAGACTTGTATATATTTTCCAGATACTCCATTATTTTGTCTTTAGCAGTCTGCAATTGTGCCTCTGTTCCATGAGATTTCCCTTATTTTGCAATATTTTAACCTTTGCCAGCCCATCTAAATAATTCCTTTTCTTAACCAGATCACTTTTTCTTTTGTTTCTATCATATTCTTAAACTCCACTTTCATTTTATGCCACTCACTGGCTATAACTTCTGAAGAAATTTCTGTCTTCCCTAATAATTCTCAAATAATTTCTGCTAAACATTCCTTAAATTCCTCTGATCTAATGTTGTCAATTTTCATTCTATCCTCAACCCTGGGTATGGTTCTGATCCTCGGAACTGAATTGGCCACTACCATAGCTTGTGATTATCCTTTACCCATAATGCACCTATCCCAGTTACCTCAGGTCTTGTTTGCCGCTTTGTGAGTTAGATGTGGTTTCCAGTGCTCTCAAGCTAGCTAAGTGTTAAATTTGTGATATTTTTTTTTAAACTTTAATAAAACCTCTTAAAATCATTCTTCTTTACCCCTTTCTTATCCCTTCTCTAACAGCTTTGTTTTGAACTAAGTCCCTATACCTTTCTGTTTTAAAACTTCTCTTTACAGTTTTTGTACATTATATACTCTTTGAATACTGTTACTAGTATTCTGTTTTGTGTTGGTGTAGACTGATAATGATCATTGTTGATAACTCCTTTTACTTTTCATCTGCAAGAAAAAAAAAAGGTTTTAATTTCCTTTTCTTTATCTCCTTTTCCATTACATCTACCTCTTGGTCGCATGAGTGCTTGTGCGTGTGTGAGAATGGCAGAGAAAGAGAAAGGTCCGGCTGAATTTAAACACAGTGAGAAGTGTGGTCATAAAATCCCTTACGCTCTCTTTGCATGTACTGTTTGGGACCACTCCATCTTCAGGAGGACTGTTCCATCTGCCACTCCTTTAGTCACAGAGCTGTTGTTGAGAGAAGAAATAAATTGATATTGAAAGGCTTAATTTCATCTTCTTTTGGTGAAGCTAGATCCTGAACTTCTGAAAAATTGAAGAGCAAACGGACCTTCCTAGTCCATCCTCCTCCTTCATACTTTTAGAGAAGGTCACGAAG
Organism: Protopterus annectens; assembly: GCF_019279795.1. NCBI lineage: Eukaryota > Metazoa > Chordata > Ceratodontiformes > Protopteridae > Protopterus > Protopterus annectens. The sequence goes on from NC_056742.1 coordinate 420,484,688, forward strand.
GGAAGTGCTTTGGTTCTGACCACCAAAAAATTGATTCCATCCTATCCACCAGAACTGACTTCAAACAAGTCAAAAACCTCTGCTCCCGACTGATCTGTTGGTCCTGAGAACATAATCTAGACTTTATTCAAAACCGTACCTTTCAGCTCTGAAGACACAAAAAAAGACATGTTTCGGTGCCAAGATCCGTGGATCTGATGCTGCATTTACAGGATTTGGTGAAAATTCTTCTTCCAAGCACAACTTATTTGCCCTATATTGATCCCTCAGAGAGACTTCCATCACTGTTCTTGGAAAGGCCTAAATTGCCATCTGTGGTGTCAGCCCATTCATCTAAAAGTTTAACCGAAGATGACGTGGAGAGACCGGTGAGAAAAATCCTTTGGGTGAAAGATATGACAGGATCCACCTTGGTTTCTACCCTGACAGGTCAAGGAATCTATTCTTCAGGTACTCTACTTTGCTTTCTCCTCTAACTTCACCTGAAGGCTTACACATTACAGTTCTGAGAGTCCTGGTGTTGTCTGTGTCAGAACCGAAGATATCTTTATCTTTCCCTTCCATTCTTAATTTCCAAAAGAATTCCCTGATCAGAGGGAACAAGCAGAAGTACAAAAAAAAGTCATCCAAGAAGTCCCACCAGATGAAAAAAAAAAAATCGGGAACTTACTCAAGATTCTTTTTAGTGCCAAAAAAGACGGGACAGGAGATCAATTTTGGATCTCAGTGTTTTGAACAAGTCAGTTCAACAAAGTTCCAGATCGTCATGGTTCAGTCCATTCTTCCTTTATTGGAACAGGATGACTGGGTGTGCTCAGTAGACATTCATATAAAGGTGAACAGGTGATCCAGAAGGTTTCTCTGTTTCTGGCTGGAAACCAGTCGCTATCAATTCAGAGTTCTGCCCTTTGGTCTCACCACAGCAGGTGTTCACCAAGTGCATGTCAGCAGTAGCAGCTCACTTGAGATTGCTGGTATTCCAGTTGTTTCTGCACTTAGATGACTGGCTCATTACTGCTGTGACCAGGCATCAATTGTTAGAGGCAGGAGAGCAGGTTCTCCAGACATATTCCTATTTGGGGATAACCAGAAACTATGAAAAATCTCACCTTGAACCAACTCAGACGTTAGAGTTCATAAGAGCCTTCCTGAACACAGACAACAATAGCCTCTCTTCCCCCACTGAGACTACAGAAAATCATGTCACAAGTCATGAAGATGGTCAACAACAAGAAAGTAGCTGCATGCTTAACTCTACAGGCACTGGGGTCCATGGTGGTAGCTATAACTCGAGTCCCCTTTGCCAGGTTTCACATGGGAATTTTACAATGGCTGCTTGTGATACAATGGCCAATGCTGTACCATACTATGTCAGCTTTGACTGCAATCACTAACATTTGCAAGAAAGATCTCAAATGGTGGATTCAAGTGGATCAAATTCTAAAAGGTCATCCTTTAACCCCTTCTCAACCCAAGGCCACAGTGACCACGGATGCTTCCCAGTTAGTGTGTGTGTGTGTGGGGGGGATTATCTAGGAAACACTGTCCAAGTCACTTGGTCCCCCATAGAGGCCAACTTGCTTATCATTTTCTTAGAGATGAGAGCAGTGCTTTTAGCATTGCAGGTCTTCCAGGATGCTCTCCATTCAGGGAGAGTTATGATTCAGATAACTTGTCAGTATTTTGGTACAACAACAAGCAAGGAAGAACCATGTCCTATCCCTTGTGTTGAGAACCTCTCAAAGTGTGACATTGGGTGATCTCATCCATTTGCTTTCTCATAGCACCGCACATTCCGGGGAAGTCCAGTGTGATAGCAAACAAACTGAGCAAATGAATGCTCCTGCCTTACGAAAGGTCCCTCAATCCAAAAGTGATGGAGAGAATATTCTGTCAATGGTGCCATCTTTGCTGCGATCTTTTTGCCTCTCCTCTGAACAACAAGTGCAGCAACTACTTTGCCCTAATGCCCCCTCAGGGGGAATCACTGAGGAATGCTTTTGTCCACAATTAGCCCTCTGGTCTTCTTTGTATTTCCTGCAGTTCCTCTAATTCTGAAGTTCCTACAGAAAAGCAATCAGGTTGAAATAATGTAATCCTCATTGCACCTTAATTGGCCTTGAAAGATTTGGTTGCCCTTTCTTTGGTCTCATTTAATTCACCAGCCTTAGATTCTGGACCCGGTTCCATATCTCCTGTCCCACCCAACAGGCATGATCCACCCAGACATCTCAAACCTCAAGTTGACAGCTTGGTTTCTCCAATTCATTTAATAGCTAGACAATCTATGCTCTCTTCAACTGTCCGACACATACTTTGGGCTTCCCAAACCATCTACGAGTAAACTTTACAACAGTAAATGGAAAAGGTTTGTCTTTTTGGCACATCAAAATAATGTGACTCTTTTTCAGCACCTGTTCATAAGATTCTCGAATTTTTAGCCTCATTATTCAGTGAAGGGGCTTCGTCCTCTATTATTAATGTTCAGTTAGCAGCTATATCCAATTTTCGTATTGGATTTGAAGACTCGTCGCTTGCTTCTCATAAACTTTGTGAAGAGTTTTTGAGAGGTACTCTTCTGTTAAAGCCTCTTTATAAAGATCCAACCCTTCACTGGGACCTAAACTTGGTGTTGTAAGTAATCATACAAGCTTCTTTTGAACCAGCACCAGACTGTGATCTTAAGTTTCTGTCCTGGAAAACTATTTTCTTAGTAGCCCTAACTTCTACCAGAAGGATTTCAGAAATTCATGCTTTGTCTTGTAAACCGTCATATTTGGTTTTTCACAAGGGTAGGGTTGCACCAAGAACCAACCCCACTTTTCTGCCAAAGGTGGTTTCAGAAGTCAGTAGCAGTCAAACTATTAACCTACCAGTTTTCTTCCCCAAATTTGCTAATAAAGGTGAATATTGCTTACAGTTATTAGATGTTCAGAGACAATTAAGATTTTATCTTCACAGAACAAAAGATATCAGAAACTCTGACCAATTATTTATGTCTTACTCAAATACAAAACTAGGAAAGCCTGTGGGCAAAGTGACATTGGCTAGATGGCTAACAGATTGCTTTTCTTTAATCTAGAACAAATTGGGGATTGCTTTATCGGAACCTTTGAAAGCACATTCAACTAGAGCTGTATCAACTTCAGCTGTCTTCCAGTCTAAAGCCTCCATGATATTTGTGCAGCAGCAACTTGGGCTACTGCCCATATTTTCATTACTCATTCCAAATTGGATCTGGTCTCCAGGGGAAGAGCATCATTCGGTTCAATGATGCTCAGGAATATCCTTCCTTGAGTCCACCCAGGACCTAAGGTAGCTGGGGACTCTGTCCCATAGGTTGAGGGTAGAATGAAAATTGACCACATCAGATCAAGAAGTTACGTACTCACCATAACGTTCCATTTGTGTTGTCCATTTTCATTCTTCCTCAACTCCCCTCCCTCCCTCCAACCCACATATCCTTGGATTTCTAAAGGAATGGATGAGTAGTGGATTATTATCCTTGACATATAACTGTGGTTCCAGATATACGTTCAGTGAATGTCTTATGATTAATCTTTCCTTTGGTCTATCAGCAAACTTAGTCTAAGGTAATGGGATAGGTGCATTGTGGATAAGGTTTAATCTCGAGAGTTTTTTGGTTACCATGAGCTATGATAGCGGCTGAGTTGGATCAGAGGATCGGAACCAAAACCACAGGTTCAGGAAGAATGAAAATGGACAACACAGATGGAACATTATGGTGAGTACTTAACTTCTGTTGTTTTAACAGGTAGGTAGGGAAGTGCCAGTGTCCCATTTTTATTTCATTAGTGTGCATTTTTATGTTGGTCATTATTGGAGCATCATCTGAAATAGTTATTGGATGTGTGTCAAAGCTTTCAATTAAATGCATGTGTTCATGTGGAATATAATTTCTGTGTAGTCTAACCCAGTTCTTGTACTAGTGGAATGATATGTAAATTCTCTGAATTCCTACAATTGAATTCATGTCTTTCATACCAAATATTTTCATAAATTTCTTCACACACCTTTCCTTTTTTTTATATGTTCCCTTCCAGGTCTCCCAAATACAGCCTCACTGTTGCAAATGAAATTCCAGTCTGCACCTATAAATAATATTCCCTGCTGCAACCTGATTATTTCTCCCAAAATTTTGTTAAGCTCCATAATAGCAGTTTTATTCTAAATACATGCAGCATAATCGTCCTCCCTTGCTAATAGTCTCTTACCACCACAAATCTACCATTATTATCTTTTTTTCCCTCTTCTGTCACTGTTGGATCTCTTCCAGCAATAAGTAGAAGTACTCCTCTTTTCCTTTGTCCCTAATACTCTGCTGAATATCCCTCCTGAATCCTTTCTTTTTCAAATTCACATGTTCAGTTATTAATATGTGTTTCTCCCCTAGTATTGCTATTTGCATTGTGCATTTCTTAATATAATTCATTATTCTTCCCTTTTTGTCTAGATGTGTAAGGGCATTCTCCTTCCAAAATAATATGTTTGGTGTAGCCATTGAGATAAAAAGTTATTATTCCCATCTGTTATTTATGACAGATTTTCAAATGTCTGTTTCCAGCATTTGTGTTACATGCACACACTACTGTTTGGTAGGTTGATTTTTATACAGCTTTTTTCTTGTCATAGCTATTTGAATCTATGCCACATTTTAAAAGTCTTTTTGTTTTAATGAAAATCCTCAAAAAAACACATACACAGAACCTTTTAACTTAAAACAAAAACACAAAACTATGTACATCTTCAGGTAATGAAGTTTAACCCTCCTGAAAGGAACAGTTGCCCCATATCAACAGCTCCACACACAGACAAAACCTAGCTTAAACTTAAGGATATCAGTGCTAGGATGCATGTTACAGCATGTGGTCCAGCTTAAACTGATTATGTGATGTTGTTCTATCTCGCCTTCATTGTTAACTGGTTTTGTTTGGAACCGATCCTGGGTTCTGACTTGTCCTTCTACAAAAGCTCGAGGTCTTCTACTAGGTCATGGCTGTAACCCTATCCCATCATGCTCTAGTAAAGCTCCCCAGATCTCGTTTGCTGCTGAACAAGATTGGGTGCTTCCATACTGGCTCAAGCCAAGTGGAAATTTTCTTTGTTTTTTGTATAATTGTTATTTAGTAATAATATTTGCAGCTTCTTGAGTTTATCAGATACCTTTAACTAGTTTAGAGTGTTTGCTGTTTGTTGGTTTCTTGCTTCTGGCTGTCATTTTTTCTCTAGGCCTTTTTCCTGCCTATCCCAGCTTAACTTTACATTTTTTAAGCCCGTTTCTAGTTAGAGGCCTTGCATTGGTTTGTTTTATTTACAATTAGCTCGATTAAATTAGAGAGTTTTGTAAAGTGAGATTCTTTAAATTTTCCCTTAAGTTTCCATGACAGTCTGTTTAAATTAGAGTACTGCTGTTGCCCATTTTAAGTTAGAGGGCCTTTGTTTTTTTCTCCCCTTCTAACTTTAGGCAGATTCATTTAAGTTAGAGAACTGCCCTTTTTCTACTGTAATTTGCAACATCGTTCCTCTGCTTGTTGATTCACTTCTTGTTTTAAAAAAAAAAAAAAAAAATATATATATATATATATATATATATATATATATATATATTGCTAGCTTTTAGTATATATTCCTTTGTAGTGGTTAGCTGCTGTTGTTTTTTATCATCTTCAGCTATGTCTAAGTAACCCAGAGAAACTAGACCCTCTGGGTTCAAGAAATGTGGAAAGTGAAACCAGAAAATGTCATTCACTGATGGTCACACTGTTTGTGTATACTGCCTTGGAACAGTTCATTTACAAAACTCCTGCACCATTTGTCACTCATTCAGCCATAGAGTGCTGCTTGAGAGAAAGAACAAGCTAAGTGTTGCTAAAGATCCCCTTCACTGAATCTCTTGAAGAAGGTCAGGGTACTTCTAAATCAGCCAAATTCCCTTCTTCTATGTCTGAGACGTCGGGAAAGAGGTTGTCCTCTTCAAGTGCTTAATCGGAGCCAGTTAAAAACTTGTCAAAAGTGTCATCCCTGCAACTGAAGAATGCTGGGCCCAAAATACCTACTATACTACCTCGGTTCCTTATTGTGTCGGTGCTGATGGAGTCATTTACGGAGCTGGTCCCCAAAATTGGTGCCAGTTTCTCCTACCTTGAGAGACCCTTTGCTGCAATCAGCTAGATCTCCTGCTCCCTCCTCTCGGTCCTCCAGCAAGCCTTTCTGATGATGATGTGGATCGGGTGGTGAAAAGGCTATTTAGGACACTGGCACTTGCCAAACTGTTGTTGACTCCAACCCAGAGGGATTCGGAGCCGACCAAGACTACCCCTTCACCATCGATCCCTCCTCGATCCGATCTGGAACTTCAGAGCTGGAATGTCTTGAACTGATTGTAGTGGAACTGTCGGAGCTGAGATCTATCTCAGGATTTTCTGTTCCGACTACTGCTCTGACATCCTCAGTCCTGTCTGAACTTGAGGCGTCTAGGAGCCGATGCTCTCCAGTTGGGTCCGGGGACGGAAGTCAGATCAGATAGTTGTCAGATCCGAACTTGCCTCTTGGAGCTTCAGCGCGGGTGAGCTCGGCTCCTACATCTGCTTCGGAGCCAACACCCTCAGTTCTGGGGATGCCTTCTGGTTCCTCTGAGCCAGGAGTTTCCTCTGATGGGGTCGGGTGGGCGTTCGAGGTGATGAGGAGAGTGCTGTCTCCACAGACAGCTCTAGTTTTGTGTCGAGACATTCTTCCCCCAAAGGCAACGGTGTCTGCCTCAGCATCACTCCTTCCACAGGAACACAGAGACCCCAAGCCTCAGGATGACACATCAGGTGAAACCATCTCTTCTGAAAACTCTCCAGATCACCGTTCTGAGGAGGTCTCTTGGAAGAGTCTATGCAAGCGGAATCATTTAGACTCCCCAGAGATGCAGACCTTGATAAGTTGGAAGGGTCCCCACCGTCGCTCTCTGAGGATGTCTTCCTTTGTAGACATCTTGGAAATTCTTAAGCAGAGAGGCAGCTGGAAGCCCATCAACCCTTCTGAGGAGTCATTTGTATACCTGAAGGGTTTTGGGTCTCACCCTTCCACCACTTGGGTGTCTTCGCCTTTCTAAGAACTTATGAACCTAGTTTGTCAACAGGTGTGGGAGTCTCCAGACTCAGTGAAGCGTGTTCCTCAAAGGCCTAACAAATTCATAATGTCACCTACGGACAAGAATGTTCTTATGAACGGAGTCCTAGTAGATGGCATGCTGGTAGCAGCAGCCACCAAAAAGGAGGTTTCAGAGGCATCTTCTTCTGTCCATCCACCGAACAAGGAGTTTCATACAATGGACAGGTATGGAAAGTGCACTTTTTCTTCAGCGACATTTGCACTCAGATCGTTGAATTACCTTACCCATTTTACCAGACTTCAAAGAGCTCTCTTGAAGAAGCTAGGAAATACTCTTCAAGGTTATGTAGTTGAAGAGGTATCAGAAAAGGTTTCCTCTCAGCTCTCAAACTTAAATTCGGTAGTCAACTCCTCCATGAGGCTCATTTCTTATGCAGCAGAGTGAGTGAGTAGAGCAGTGGGTTTAGGAATTTCCCTAATGCGACATTCCTGGATGTGCTTGTGCGACTTTGCGGAGCCCTTTAAGTCGTCCTCATTACCACCCCTTTCGAAGGCTTGTCCCTGTTCAGGCCAAAAGTTAGAGACACTGACCAGGTATGAACAAGAAGGAAAAACTCTCTCTGTTGCAGGAGTCCAATTTTCCCTAACTTCTAGACTTTATCCAAAAAGTCAAAAGGGGGGGAAAGATCTGGTTCTGAAAGTCCCAGAGAGCTTTCCTAGACACACGTGATGATCCTTCCCCCAGGGGTAGAGGGAGGAGCAGTAATGGAAGACGCCAACCTCTTGGCAGAGGTGGTCTGCAAACTCAGGATGACAGGGAAACCTTCCTTGGTAAACCCTTTCAGAGCTCCTGAAAAGAGGCCCACCTGTCCATCTCTGGAGGCAGTCAGGGGTCGCTTATCTTTGTACCAAAAAGCCTGGCTAAAAATAACAAAAGACACGTGGGTACAAGGTATTGTATCCAGAGGTTACTCCATACCCTTTTCTTTTCCCATCCCAAACATAAAAAATATCCTGGATGTTCCACCCAGTCAAAGGGAACAGGCAACTCTAGAAATACAAAAGTTGCTGGAAAAAAAGAGTCATACAGTCAGTCCCTGCAGACCAAATAGGATCCGGAACTTACTCAAGACTCTTTTTAGTTCCAAAGAAAACAGGGGACTGGAGACCCATACTGGATCTCAGCAAATTAAACAAATCAGTAAGAAAGTCAAAGTTCCATATGGTAACACTGCAGTCGATGCTCCCTTTTATGGGATGAGATGATTGGGTGTGCTCTGTAGACCTCCAGGATGTGTACTACCACATAAAAATGGACAGGCGATCCAGGAGCTATTTGAGCTTTCGGCTAGGAGCCAGACATTACCAGTTTCAATCTTTGCCCTTTGGTCTCACTACAACCCCCAGGGTGTTCACCAAATGTATGGCAGTAGTCACAGCTCACTTGAGATGCCTAGGATTCTGAGTTTTTCCATACCTAGACTGGTTCTTAACCACCACTACCGAGCATCTACTAATACAAGCGAGAGACACCACCTTGCAGCTTTGCTTTCACCTGGGAATCACGATAAATTATGAAAAATCTGCCTTGTTGCCATCTCAGCTTATCATCTTTATAGAGATGGGAGCAGTGCTTCTAGCATTGCCGGCACTTCAGGACTCTCTTCCGCTGGGAACTATTGCAGTACGGACAGACAATATGTCAGTTGTGTGGTACATAAGCAAGGAGGAACCAGATCTTATCCCCTTTGTTGGGAGGCCCTGAGAGTATGGCAGTGGGCGACCTCCTCCCATTGCTTTCTGACAGCAATGAACATCCCAGGGAGAACCAGTGTGATAGCAGACAAACTCAGCAGAACGAATCTGATGCCTCACAAGTGGTCCCTAAAACAAGAAGTAGTGGAGCAGATCTTCCGCAAATGGGGTCACCAAGGAATGCACTTGTTCACAACTGGCCCTCGAGTCTCCTTTATGCCTTTCCGCACTTTCCGTTGATACCACAAGTTCTTCAGAAAGCTAGTTGCCTGGGAAGGAATTTGATACACATCTCCCCTTACTAGCTTCTTCATATCTGGTTTCCCTTCCTTTGGCCTCATCTTCATCAGGAGTCATGGATTCTGGACCCAGTTCCAGACCTTCTGATTCATGGATCAGGGATGCTTCATCCCTCCCTTCAATCCCTCAAATTGACAGCTTGGCTGCTCTGATTCCAAACATAGCCAGGTTCCCTAACATCTCCCCATCAGCCAAACATATCTTGATCTTGTCTCATAAGGCTTCAACAAGGATGTTATATGCCAGCAAATGGAAGAGATTTTCTTCTTGGGCTTTGAGAAACCACATTGATCCCTTCTGTGCCCCAACACCTTCCATTCTTGAATTCTTGGCAAAGCTATTTAATGAGGGTGCAGCTGCAGCTACTATTTGATTTCAGTTAGCAGCAATATCTAACTTCCACATAGGTGAATTGGGGCCAAATGTGATGTCCCACAGACTTTGCAGGCCTTTTCTTAGGGGAACTATTTTATTAAGACTACTCATTAAAGCCCTTCCAACACCATGGGACCTAAATTTTGTCTTAAACCATTTGATTCTTCCCCCTTTTGAAACTGCATTATCCTGTGATCTAAAGTTTTTATCTTGGAAGACGATCCCTTTAGTAGCTATCACTTCTGCTAGAATAGTTTCTGAGCTACAAGCATTGTCAATAAAGCCCCCTCTACATGGTCTTCCACAGAGACAGGGTATCTCTATGAACAAATCCATCCTTTCTACCCAGAGTATGCTCAGAATGTAATTTGAATCAATCCATAGACCTGCCAGTCTTTTTCCAAAACTATGGCAACAAGGCAGAGTACATGCTGCACCAACTTGATGTACATAGACAATTATGTTTCTACTTACATAGGGCAAAGGATGACAGAAAATATGACCAATTGTTTGTATCTTTTCAGACATCAAAAAAGGTGCTTCTGTATCAAAAATCACTCTTTCAAAATGGTTATCAGATTGTATTACCTTTACTTACAAATCTCAAAACAAAAAGCTTCTCATCAGAGTAAAAGGTCATTCTACAAGGACCATATCAACCTCTTCTGCCTTTTGGGCGAGACTATCAATTGATACCATTTGTGCTGCAGCAACATGGGCAAGGCCTCATACCTTTATCACTCATTACAAAGTGGATTTGGCCTCCAGGAACAGGGCCTCTTTTGAGTCCACTGTTCAGAAGAATATTCTCCCTTCAGCCACCCAAGAAAGATGGTGCTAGGGACGCTGTCCCAACCAGTTAAGAATGAAGGCAAGATAGGACAACATCACATAAAGAAGTCATGTACGCTTCATAACATTCCATGTGTGTTGTCCATCTCACCTTCATTCTTACATCCCACCCTCCTTCCCCCAACCTTTAGCTCCTGGAAGACAGAGTGGTTTCAGTTGGAAATTATGGTTCTCTAACCTTCTTCATTACTCCATAAGTGTTACTACTACTTGTGGTACCTATTGTTATGTCAGCAAACAAGATCTGGGGAGCTTTACTAGAGCATGATGGGATAGGGTTACAGCCACGCTCTAGTGGAAGACCTCGAACTTTTGTATAAGGCCGAGTCAGAATTGAGGATTGCTTCCGAACCCAACCAGTTAAGAATGAAGGTGAGATAGACAACACACATGGAACATTATGGTGAGTACATAACTTCTTTTTTTTCTTGTCTTGTCTTTATTTCTTTCCTAGATATGAAAAAACAATTGTAAGTTTAAAAAGTGCTCTGGCTTTTATTACATATCAGTCAGCTTGTCTTCATGGAAACCTAAGAATAAAATGTACATCTGCTGTCAGCTGCAGACTTCTCAAACCAAACATTTGCCAAAGGAAAACTTTTCATTACATTCAGTTTGGCATTCTCCTATGTATTTGCTTACACAAAAAACTTGGATTGAGCCAAGGGCCTTAATCCAGACATTCACCTTTGCAAAAGTGAAAGAAAACACATCAGTTCTACCTATGTTGATATGCTCTGCACTTTAACACCCCATACCCCACCTCAACAACTTAAACCTGCCTCACTAAAAGAATCACAGGCCTAAAGCAGATGCCCTATGCTGACCACCTTAAAAAACTCCAGCTATACTCTGTCGCATATTGTCTACGATCTCTGCTTAACATACATGGCCATGTCAAACCCAGAGCTGCTGGACATGCTACACTTAAAGAAATCCCAATCCCTCAGAGCCACACGCTCCAGGGATCTAAACCTGGTCATCACAATAAACAAAACATGCTGGAGGGATTGGTTCCTGACCCAGAGACTCTCTAGACTCTGGAATAGACTGCCCATACATGTCAAGCAGAGTGCTTCTTTGGCCCTCTTCAAAAGGAACCTTGGCGATTGGATGAGAGAAAGGAAATTCACCCCTGGGATCACGTCAGTCGCCCTGCTTGACAGGGGTCCAGAGAAGTAAATAGTGTGGGAAGAAATAGCCAGGGAATTGTTATGGCTAGGCTTGTATAGGCCATAGGGCCAATAGCCTAGTACCAACCTATGAATCTTTGTCCAGCCTTTCTTTTCATTTTATATTATAATACCTACATTTCTTAAAACTTAAAAAAAAAAGGTGCTTGCTTTAGTATTTTTATCACATAGAGCAATAACTGAAAATGCTTTACTGTTTTTCTCCTTTTTCCTTGTGAAGCCATATTTCACAAATGTGATTGGTGCTTTATATTCTCACATTTATTCACTGATTTCAGTGTTCCTAATCTTCCTCCTGTTCACCTCCATCTTCCACCACCAGGCTCTAGTTCAAGTCCAATTAACTCATGATTCTTCTTGTCACTGCTGTGTTTTTTTCTATATCTCAAGTATTTTACCTTACATAATTGGAAATGGTTTCATTGGCAAAGTCTCTGTATGAGCTCTATTATCGGAAGAATGAGAAACAAAGTCCCTTTTTGTGTGTTGGCTCCCTTTTGTTGGACAGACTTTTGTATTTCTTCTTTAGTCTGGTCTACATCAAAAAATGACATTGATCCTCCGGGAAAAAAATATTCTGAAGACTGCTGGATACAGCAGCTTGAATCTCACACCTGCCTCTCAACATTCCCAGATTGCTGGGATAAAATTGCTTTTTTTTTTTGCCTGGTGTACAGTGAATAATCACTGTACACTAACACTCTACTGTCTCCATTTTTTAATACTTTGCCCTTCTGCCACCCTTTCATCAGGGTCAAGTATTTCTGCTGGTATGATTGCATCTTTATTAATAGAGGTCTTGGCTGCTTTCTCCTGGCCAAGTTTGGAGCATGCACATGATGAGCCCTTTCATTTAACAAATCCGGCCGTGCAGTGCCAGTCCAGTTGTTTTTTGTGCTTCCATAAAATTAATACAGTCCATTCCTTTCAGTTTCTCTGGTACAGCAGAACATCTTAGGTTTTCCCTGCATGTTCTGTCTTCTAACTCTACCAGTTTTCAACCAGCTCTTCTTGAGCAGTCTCATACTCAACAAACCTTTTCTTCATTTCATTCTCTGATTTTTTTTTTCAGTTTAATCAGTTCATCTGAATAACTGTTTAAAGTGTCTTCCATTTTCCCAGACATTTGTTGTTTGAGTTGATGTACTCCTGCAGCATTTATTTTTATTGTAATCTGCTCTGAGCTCTTCATTATATTTTTTCTTTAGATTAATGGAAGCCATGTCTTGCACCAAAACTGGAACATGAACTGCTTTTTGCTGAGCAGCTGCAGGATTCTTCCCATTCTGTGCTTTCTCTTCACCTTTTCTAGCTGATTTGCTTTCCGGCTCTCTAAGTTTCTTCTTTGCTGGCATTCAGGCAGTGTACTTGTTAGCCAGTAACTGAATTTACTAAATTTGGTAAAATTACTTCCCCTATCTCTCGGTTTCTTTTTCATACTGAGAAAGGTGAAATTAAGCTGTTGATGAGTGTGCAGCTTTTTATGTCACCTTAAACTGGAGTTATTGGAGGCCATGTCAAGTCATTAAAAAATTATGGCAAACAGTCCAATTAAAATTAGTAACTTTGCAGACAATGGGCACTATCCTTTGGCTTGAGAGATGAGTAACAGTTGATTCAGTGTTCAGACTTCTTAGTCATTGAGCTGCTGATCTAAGAACTGTAATAAAGTGATCATTTAGACGTTTTGGACATTGAGTTCTTTGTCTGAAAACTGTAATCAAGTGATCAGTTTATTGAGGGATGTGATGTGACATTTAGATTATTTCCAATTAGTGGCTTTTGATGTTGTTCCTTATGTAGTTTTTAAGTGTATTATAGCAAAGAAAAAGATGGACATTTACATTTAAGAAGTATAGCTGTTAACATACTATTAAGGTAAACAGTAAGACTTTGGTAGTAATGCTATTTGGGTTGGCCACGCAAGCTATTGGAGAAATAATGCACACCCAGGCCGTGTTGGACCTGAACACCTCTGAAAGTGCATTATTTCACCACTAAAGCACACCCTGGAAGACATTATTTTGCTTAGAGAATGGTCTGTCTGATAAATTGTTTTGTATTGTTTTTATAACTATATTTTTTATATTTTTGATATAAAATAATTTTCCTCCTAATATTTCAAACTTTCTGTACCATACAGTATGTATCTGTTGTTGGAGTAAGTATTTTACTTCCAAATATAAGTTATGTAACTATTTAATGTCTGTACACACACGCACATACGCGCACAAATTCAGAAGCACAGAAAAAAAGAATCAGACACACGTACATAGAAACACACGTATATATTCAGAAGCACAGAATTGATTCAGACATGTATACATAGAAATGCACACATACACCCCCCCCCCCAGCAATTACAGATAGTTTATTGGGCAATTAGACCTCATGTGGCCCATTCTGAGCTGATAAATGCAAAAAAAAAAATAATGGACTGCTAAGTAGTGGAATGCCTCCCCCTTTACTGTTCCCAATCTTGTTGCATATTTTTGCTCTGTCTTTTGAGGAAAGATTCATTTTCTGGTAAATCTCTGAGGATTAACATCAGTCAGTGATGCCATACATTAGAGTTTCATACTTCTGTATATTTAATGAATGTGTGCTGATGGACTGCTTGTTGCAATCAGTGCTTTGTCTCAATTTCTGCCTGTCTGTCACTTACACTCTTTCTCTCTCTCTCACATGCATGTGCACACGTGTTCCTTTTCTTTCTTTCTTTCTTTTTTCAATTTTTATATTTTCTATACAACAAAATGCTGTTTATTGAGTGTAAAAAAATGGTCGTCTGCTTTTTTTCTGTCTGAACTTCAGAGCAACTTAATACGTGGCCCTGAAGCAGACTTGTTTTTAGCAGGAATTACCTGTACATTAACACCCTGCTGGAGAACGTTCATTCTTCAGTCAGAGTACAGAGTACACATTTCCCATTCTCTAAAAGTCATTAGTTTACAGTTTTGACCCAAAATAAAGGGATTTACTGAGTGGCATGAGCAAAAGAAATACTGCCAAAATCCAGAGTTATTGGCTAGCTATCTCCAACAAGTAGTGGTTTGTAGATTGGCATTCAAAAGAACGAGTCATTGAGTAGATGATTTATTGGCTTTTTAGATGAAAAAGGAATCAGATACTTATCAGATAGCTATATCTAGGTGGTGTTTCCATCATTTCCTGCGTAATTAAAAAAAAAAATCAAGTGTGTGTTGTATTAGTTTTGGTCTTTTGACCTTTTTGAGGAAGTTCTGATGAAGTCTGGTAAAAGTGGAGGGGAGATGCACGACTAAATAAGCAAGAGTTAAAAACTGCCAGCATTGTTTTAAAAATGTAATGCTGTAGGCATATTTGTTTTTGTGACTTGCTTGCATAATATTATTTATGTTTTTCCTAATGTTTGTACCCACCTTTTAATTAGGGAGACATTGAGGCATCTAACAACAAAATGCAATTTTCATGGTTTCAGATTCTAGTGGGGTTTCAGAGAAAATATTACCATAGTGCTGCTAATGCTTTGCTGTTGAGCCTTAACAGTGCTAAGTAATTTGGAGGCATGATGGAACCACATAGGGCATACTAATGTGTTGTTGTCAATCTATCCCCAACACACACACACATTCCATCACACGTACACATTCATACAGACCCTAGGACATTCACACATGCACACACTGTCTGAGCCCATGAGAGTCCCAATCATGCCACTGTGTGTGTTTGTATAATTTTATAATGCATACACATGCCAACGCTTGTGCATACAAGCACACATATATACATAACCTTACAGTACTTACCTGCTTCTGCCATAAACAGCAGTGGGTGTTAACATTATAAAGATGGTGTACATTCCTTGTTTCTGTCTAAAATAGCATAGTAGAATTTGTCTTTGAATCACTGTACCATGTTATTTCTGACACAGTGTACAGCTCTGGAACAGAGCTGATTAATAACTGACATTAGTCATGCCCCTGGACTGCCACATTTGGATGCAGTTATGGCCATCAAGATCACTGTAATGCTACTTTCTGAAGCCTTCATACTGTTATAGCACTAAAGGGGGTCTTTTAATCTCTCCCTCATAACAGTGGGCAGTCCTAGTAGAAACAGGACTTTGCAGTGCATGCTTTGCTTCTGAATACTCTCTTCCTACATGGTTTTAAAAATATTAATTTTACTTGGACAGTGTTTTGAAGGATTAGAGTGGGTACCTAGAAGGCCATTGTTTCCAGCAGTTAATGTTATCCATGACCAAAAAAATCCTTAAGTTTTATCTGTTTCTGTGCCACTCTTGCTAGGAAATATTTGTGTAGCTAATGAAATGAAAACCCTCCTATTGATGGACACTCTTTGTTTTTCCACTGTGTGTTATGCTTAAGCAGTTTTGATTCACTGAAGGTGAAAGGTGACTTTGGATAGTGGGGATGGAAAAGCTTTAGCCAGATATGGAATATGAGACAGTAAGACTATTGTATAGCTTCTGTTGGGATGCTTGGAGTGAGAATATTTCTCTTTTTGATTTAACTACTGATCTCATGAGCACTTAAATATTATTATAAGCCCCCTCATGCTGAGTCAAATATTTAAAAATGTATTTGTGTGTTTAAATGCATGTTTTGTGATATTTGTTTTGGAGAAGATCAGTTAGTGTTGATTTCTGCTGTCCTGTGTATTTATTACATAGAGAAACTACCCACTCAGTTAAGACATCTGAATGTCTTGGGGAATAATGATTTGAATGAGTTATATAAATTAAACTTTAAGAAATGCATAGAAAGCAGTAATATTTCAGGAACACTGAATTAGACATTTTATTCTACTAATTGCGATAAACTTATACTGAGCTTGCAGGGACTTTATTAAAAAAATAAATGCTAGCAAGCCGACACACGGCCAGATTAATATGTTAAGCTTTTTATTAGATAAGAGCTTTTACAACACAAGGTTGCTTCTTCAGTCCATTTAAAAGTACACTGAAAGAACAGCCTTTTATATTTAAAACAAATGACATAATCTCCAATAAAAGGCAAGATATCAATTTAAAAATCAACTGTGCATAATTGATAAACTTGGTTAGTTAGTCCACCAATCATTACGTGATATAAATTTTGCCCTATCAAAAATAGTTGGACTGTAGTGTCCAGTCAAGATAAGATAAAATCAGTATCATAATTGGTTAAAACTACCATAGCTATACATTGACCTAGCCCTATCAGAAACAATTAAAAAAACTCCAATATCCAATCAGGAAACAATAAAATCAAGCCATGATTGGTTAAAACTACCATAAGTATAACTACTGTGGATAAAAACCAGTACAAAGGAGGAAAAGTGCCCAAACAGTAACCAATAAATCCCTAAAAGCACTCTGATAGTCGTTTCCACTGCAAACCACAATGTTTATTCACATAGACACAGCATCAGCAACCAGAATGTAAGATTTAGCGCTGACATACAACCAGTACGTTTTCATCAAAAAACTTCATTAGATAACTATGAATATTTCACTGCTACTCTTATATAACCTTGTCAATAACTTAATTAGTGCAATTAAACCTTTGTTGAGTGACCTAATAGATGTAAATTTAAAATACACATTCTTCTGGCTTAAACTTGCACTCAACATGTGCTAAAATCATTCTTGTTTAAAATTCCTAAGTATTATGACCATAATTTAAAACACATATCAAAACAAATTAAAACAATATTATATGTTCAATACAAATATTCCGTACTAAAAAATGTATAGAAAAATGTTAAAAAAGTTAAAATGTGTATAAAGAATGCTTCCCTCTATTGTTCAAAAAGAAATATTGCACCATAAAAACTAAACCGTTAATTCATAGTATGGGAGGGTTCATGGGTATAAAAATATTTTTAAAAAGTGTTTTAAAATAAGACAATTGTCATACAATGAGGTAAAAATGGTAAAAAAAAAAAAAAGAAAATAACACAGCATACCGCAATAATTATTCAAATGCCACTACATTATAATTTAGATGATCTTAATTTTAATATTGGGGCCAGGGAGACTATGTCATTCAGACCTGGCCATCTATTTGCTTTCAACACCAACTGCCAGTATACCTCTATATACTCTAACTTAGTCTCCCAAGGGCCACCCCTGATGTCAACCAGGACCTCATCTAAAACAAAGAATACAAATGTGGCAAATTCACACATCTGTGTGCTTATAAAGTGCATTTCTCAAATTACACTTCCTAATGTTGTAGACATGTTCATATATCCTTTTCCTCAAACATCTTTCCATCTTGCCTATGTAGAAAGCTTCACATTTCCCACGCACTACAATATATACAAGCCCTTTAGTATCACAATTATAATAGGATTTAGATGTTATATACTTATTCCTACTACTAATATATATCTCAGAAGTGTTGGTTATAAAGGGACATTGCTGGCAGGCTCCACATTTATAAGTGCCTACTTTCTTTTTTCCTTTATTAGTACATTTGTTTTCCAAAAGGTCCTTAATTCATTTACCCTTCCTAAAAAATAACTTTAATGGCATGTCAAACTTAAGATTCAAGTCCAAAAATTTAGAAAATCTGTCCCATTCTTTTTTAACAGATTGATGAAACAAATGATCAATGAACAGCTCAAAATGTATCTAAAGTAACATACTTATTATCACATAGAATCTAACATGATTCATTATTGTGATCTTTGATGCCACAGTAGATATAAACAGTATCCCATCTTAATACTGCAGAACAAGCAAGGTTGCCTGATTTCTGAAGGGCCAGGTAGGGACAAAAAAAAGGTCTTTCACGCTAAGTGAAGACCAAAAAAAAAAAAAGTAAGCAAAGCAAAAGTGGCTCCGCTTTGTGATGTTTGATTGGCTCATATGTCAGTATATGAGCCAGTCAAAAATTTGCACAGCAGGGCCTCTTCTACTCAATGCGGAACAGCCTGCTGTTCTGCATTGAACAGAAGTGGCACCGTTTTGTGATTTTTGATTGGTCTGTATGCCGGTATATGAGCCAGTCAAAAATCACAAAGCAGAGCCTGTTTCTAAAAGGCAATGCAGTGCGGGACTCTGTATTGGTCTGCTGATCTCTGGACAGTCCCGCTCAAATAGGGAAGTCTGGCAGTCCTGCTTGTACTCCTTCCAAGTTGCAAACGGGGTGTAGAACTAGTTCATACACAAGGAAAAGGATTTTACACCAGACTCTATTTAGTACCCAGAAAGGAGCTATTGTAGAGACCAATGTTAGATTTGTCATACCTAACTACCTTTCTGAAAGTACCCAGATTCAAAATGCTCATCCAACAGATTACCCAGACCACTATTT
This sequence comes from Protopterus annectens, assembly GCF_019279795.1. NCBI lineage: Eukaryota > Metazoa > Chordata > Ceratodontiformes > Protopteridae > Protopterus > Protopterus annectens. The sequence continues at coordinate 420,503,589 of NC_056742.1, forward strand.
CATGGTGACTTTAGATCTGAAGGATGGTCGTCATCACATTCCATTTGCTCCCAACTTCAAGGTCAACCCACAAAAGTCCTATCTCACACCCTCACAAATAATTTTCTTCCTGGGTTGTATGATGTACAAAGAAAAATGTATGACATTTCTACCAGACAACAACATCCTGACTGTTCATAATATTTTCAGGGATTTGTCTCTTCAAGAAGCTACCTCCAGAAGAGAGTTTCTCAAAATTGTAGGCCTCACAGTATCAAAAGATCCTCATGACACTACTGTCCAGACACCACATGAGAAAGATGCAGTGGTACTTAATATTTGTTGAACCTAGCACCTGCATCCCTTGTGAGTTCCTGGTACCAGTGCTAGATTTTGTGAAATGAGAGTTACAGTGGTGAAGGGATTTCTCCAGACCACAGTTCAGTCAGTTTCATCAGATTTTGCATGGGAAACAGTGTCTAGAGGAGTTCTAGTACAAGGTAAATGAGGTCCTTTGGATGCTTCAGAACACGTAAATGTCAAAGAAATGTTAGCAGTGATTTAGTGCTTAAAACTTATTCGCCACTTATGGTCTTTGGGTTCCCTTTTATTAGTCACAGACAACACCAAAGTCATGCGAACAAAGAAGGGGGTACAAAGTCATACCCTCTTTACCAGTTAGCAAAGATGGCCTGGGCATTCTGTAATATTTCAGGCCTCATACATCCTTTCACAGCAAAACCTAATGACAGACAGACTGAGCAGATCATGGACGGACCCTCATGAGTAGAATCTCAAGACACAGGTCTGCTTGGAATTGGTCCAGATGTGGGGAACACTTAAAATATTTCTGCACTACTCCGTTCAAAACAGATAGTTGGAAAGAATGTGTTCAAGACCGCCATTCTTGGAGGATAGGAGCATTCTTGCTCCCTTGGCTGGGAATGTTGTTTAATGCATTTCCTCCCTTTCCACCAATACCCAAGGTACTTCTGAAGTTAAAACCAGAGGGATAAACACCACACCAGGCCCTCTGATATCGGTTAAGCACCGCCTATTAAGTCTCTTCCCATTGCAAGCATAAGATTTTCTAGTTGCACATTTTCTTGCCTCCTTCAATACCTGCTGCACATCCCTGTGCAGCAAGTGCCTAAAAGTTACTAAGACAGAATCACCCAGGCTGTCAGTAGCAGTTGCTCTAAGTTGGAGTGGACCACTTGCTCCTGGCATGGTGTTTAGCAGATTCAGAGTGCTAGGAAGCTTGTTTTAATTGCCCTTGGCCTATTCCATTAAAAGGGAGAAACAGCTTTACCTGGGCCAAAAGGAGGTCACCAGAATGATCTTTGGTAATTCTTTTGAAACTTAATACTGCTAGCTTTCAGCAGTAGGGGGTTTTACCTGGGAAAGAGTCAGATGACAAGAAATTATGTCATTCTGCAACCTATCCCAGCAGTAATATTTGAGATATTAATTTAAAAACTCTCTGAGAGAGAGGGACTGAGCATTTTGCATTCTGTCTTTGACCTGGCAAGTTATTAGGGTATAGTAATTCTCTTACATACAGTCAGGAATATGGCAAATTTAATTTAGATGTTTTTCTTTATTTGTTTGAGACTGTCCTGCAATGTTGTTTTAAATATTTCTTGTAATTTTGAACTGATATCACTGTAAATATATATACTGAGTATTTATTTGTTTTTTTGTTATTCATTATTAAATATATTTAAATCTTTCATTGTGGCTGATCTGTATAGAGATATTTAAGTTCTGAGAGTACTTGCATATTTATTTGGTGACACTATGTGGCCCACTCCTAATAGCCTTGTTCTTGGTCAAACTACCATTTGTATTGATAGTGACATTACACAGTAAGATTGGATACCCTTTGTTAAGGGCCTTAAAGAAGCCACTAAGGAGGTGGTCGGTGGCAGTGATAACTACTTTATAGTCTGGGCAAAAGGGGGCATAGCTAGTAAAACTGTACCAGCCTTTCCCAGGTGTGTGTGTTTGTATGTGTATGCATGTATAAATCAAGCCTCAAAGTAAGTGTGTGTGTGTGTGTGCGCGTGTGTGTGTGTGTGTGTGTGTGTGTGTGTGTGTGTGTGTGTGTGTGTGTGTGTGTGTGTGTGTGTGTGTGTGTGTGTGTGTGTGTGTGTGTGTGTGTGTGTGTGTGTGTGTGTCAGCTACTTGGGCAGGGACACAAAGCACTGGTTAGATAGAGAGGGTGCTGGAGGTCTTGGCTTGGCTACTTAGCTGAGATCTCAGCTCTATAGCTGTGGCAGTGGGGAGTATTTTTGAGGATCTGAAGAAAGAGGGAGAAACCAGCCCCGGACTGACTGTGGTATGTGTGTGTGCTTAAGGGAAATTGCACTTGATGCAGAGAGCTGCATCTGTAAATACTGTGTATGTACCTGTCATCCTCCCATTGTATGTCCCCCACTGGTGCTGGTGGTGAGGATTGAGGCTGCTTGATTACTGGTCCAGTGGTGGGGCATCACATTTATTGGTTGGCAGTGGTGGGGTATCCACATATTGGGATTCAGTGGTATGGATATTGTATTCCTGTAGCCTGTAAACAGTGGTCACTAAGGAAGGTGTTTGTACTCTCAATCAGCCACACAATGAACATTCAGAGTTTCACATCACAATAGTTTTATTTATTTTTTGTTAGCTTAGTTAGTCAAGGAGAGCAGGCAAGGATGTCAGTAGAGGAGTATGGCAAGCTGACAAGGAGCCAGTTGGCTGAGATGTGCCGAGACAAAGAATGGTGCATGCCAACCTGACTAAAGCATAAATGATTGCAGCCTTAGCCACAGCTGAATCACAGACCATCAACCAGGAAGACAACCAGACTAGCCTTGGGGATATACAATTTTCAGAAAATGGACAGTTCAACCTTTCCGCAGAGGACTTAAAAAATCCATCTGGAGTTAGAAACTTGAACTGGAGGGCAAACATTTGGAACTAGCATCAGCAGAGAGACAGTTGCAGGGGAAACAAATGGAATTAGAAGCAGCAGAGAGAGACTGAGATGTCTGGAAGCTGAAGAAAATGAGAGGCAGAGGCAACATGAAAAGGAGATTCTGACCCTTCACTAGGGTCATGGAGGTAATGGGGAAGGGAGTAACTGAACCCCAGAAGCAACAAAGGTCAGTAAATGTCTTCCACAATTTACAGAGGATGATAATTTTGATACTTTTATTGATATGTTTGAAAGGGTATGTAAACAGTATAATATTGGCAAAATGTTCTGGGTACAGTTCCTGACCCCTTTACTCCATGCTAAAGCTGTAACTGCTATTTCTAAATTGTCTGATACTGATTGCTTAAATTATAATACTGTTCAAAATTGTTTATTAGAGTGTTTTAAGTTACACCTGAAGCTTATAGAAAAAAAGTTTTGTGAGCATAGATGCAGGGCAGATGAAGGTGTGTGAATATATTGCTGAGTTAAGCACTTATTTGCATAGATGGATGTGTGGGTGTCAGGTCACCACTTTTTAAGGGTTGGCAGACCTTTTGGTGAGGGAACAAGCCCTTAGCACTTTACCTGATGGCATGAGAATCTGGTTAGCAGATAGGGAATGTAATACCACAGTTGAGTTGTGGAAAAAGGGAGACCTATACCTAGTAAACCAGGGAATCACTGCTCAGGAAAGGGATACCCAGTGCTGCTCATGAGTCTAAGGAAACCCATGGTGGGCAGCCTAAACCACCCCAACAGAGTCCGCCAGTCGCAGGGGAAGCCACTAGTTCCAATACATAGCCAGGGCTAAGGGTTAAATGTTTTAAATGCAACCAGTGGGGACATGTAGCATATAGATGTCCACGGAGGCAAGGTGGGGAACAAAAGGTGGGAGAACCAGTAAGTGGAAATGACAGAATGCCAGCAGTAAGTTGTCTGGAGACAACAAGGGTACCAAACTACCACAAGAGGTTATATCCTGTCTTAGTAGATGGAAAACAGGGCACTGCTAAGAGAGACACAGCCTCTGACCCAACTATTGTGAAGCCTGCAATGGTTAAAGAGGAGCACTACTTGCTTGGGCAGTCTACTCCAGTCAGAGCTTTAGGAGGGATGCCAATCCAAATACCTTTGGCTAGGATCACCTTGACTCGGAGGGTGGAAAAGGAAGCAAGCAAGTAGGTGTGTTTGAGGATATCCCTGCAGATGTCCTGATTGGGAATGATTTTGATAATGCAGTACCTTGTGTGCATGCAGTTACATGCAGTCAGGCTTGGAGACAAGCATGTGGGTCTGATAGCCTGGGGTGGACCCAGACAGACCGCACATTTGAGGCCAGGACTGGTGAGGTTACTAGAGAGGGAGCTACCCTGTAGCAGTGAGACTGAAGGTGAGCCACAGCTGCTTGTGGGTACTGATGTTCCCTTGGAGAAAGTGACTGCAAGGGCAGAGGTAACTAGTAGTACCCAGGCTGACAGGCAGCACTGTCAAACGATACCAGACTTCCTGTGGAAGGGGAGCTGGGAAGGGTTACAAAGAGGGAGTTGAGACAAGCTTAGCTTTCAGACCCTACATTACAAGGCCTAAGGGATGTAGCCAGAGAGGCACCTGATTCTCAAGGAAAGGGGGATCCGTATCCTGGGACAAAGGGTTACTGCATAGAGAGTGGACCCCTGAGGGAGGGCTAGAGGGTGAGAGAATACAGCAATTGGTAGTGCCCAGAGCCTACCATCTGGCACTTCTAGCCATAGTCAATGACATTCCCTTTGTGGGCTATATGGGCATAAAGCATACAAAAAGACGTACTATGCAGAACCTTTATTTGCCTGGGATTTCCAGGGATGTAACAGTGTACTGCAGGACCTGTGAGCAGTGCCAAAAGGTAGGCAAGGCAGGAGACAAGGTGAAAGCTCCTTTGATGCCTTTGCCTGTGATTGAGAAGCCATTTCAAAGGGTAGACATGGATATTGTTGAGCCTCTGAGTACTCAAGTTCCACAGGGAAGAAGTACATCCCAGTGGTAGTAGATTATGCTACCAGATACACTGAGGCAGTGGCTCTGTCCTCCACTGAGGCAGAAAAGATGGCAAATGCTTTGTTAGAGATTTTCAGCAGGGTAGGTTTGCAAAAAAAAAATACTGACTGACAGAGGTGCTACTTTCATGTCAAACCTGCTGGCTTGTCTGTGGAAGCACTGTGGGGTGAAACACCCAAAGACCACCCACTACATCCCCAGACTAATAGTCTTGTTGAAAGCTTAAACTACACACTAAAAAACATGCTATGGGCATTTGCAGCCACTTTAAGAGGGAGTGGGACAAATATTTGCCCTATCTATTGTTTCCTTACAGAGAGATGCCCCAGGAATTCACAGGTTTTTCACCCTTTGAGTTGCTGTATGGGTGTAGGGTGAGAGAACCTCTAGATTTGATTTGAGATGAGTGGGATGGTGAGTGTGAATCCTACAAGGAGTCTGTTGTGGCATATGTCCTGAATCTTAGGACTAGGCTCAGGGAGCTCGTGATTTTGGTCCCGGAAAACCTGGCAGAAGGCCAACAGCAGAAAAAGGTCTGGTTTGACGGGAATGCTTGAGCTAGAGAGTATGCTGTGGGGCAGTAGGTTGTGGTTCGCATTCCTGTCAGACACCACAAGCTGAAGGCAGCCTGAGAGGGGACCCTTCAAGATGGTAAGGAAGGTCAGTGATGTTACCTACATGGTAGAACTGCTGGACAGGAAGCAGGAGCATAAGCTGCACCATGTTAACTTAATGAAACCTTACCATGATAGAGAGGCTCTTGTGCTGAGTATTTGTAGTGGACGGCAGGAAGAGTCTGAGGGGGATCTGGTAACTTGATTTCCTCAGTAAGGCTCAGAGTGACACCTCAGTAGAAAGGGAAGCAGTGTCCCAGCAGCTAGTCCCTACCCAGGTTTGAGAAATCTGAGCAGTGTTACAGGAGTTTGGGGGGGGCATGTTCAGTGGGAAACCAGGGTGCACCCACCTGGTGCAGCACCATGTGGCTACAGGACACCAAAGGCCTATTAAGCAGGCCCCTTATAGGGTACCTGAGAGGGTCAACCAGACTCTGACGGAGGAAATGTTGGAACTAGGGGTAATCCATGAGTCCAGCAGTGCCTGGGCCTCTCCAATGGTGCTGGTACCAAAGAAGGATGGCAGCACCAGGTTCTGTGTGGACTTCAGGAAATTAAATAGTCACACAGAGTCAGATGCTTACCCCATGCCTAGAATGAAGCCCTAGAGCAGCTGTTTGGGGCTAAGTATCTTACCGCTATTGATTTTACTAAGGGCTACTGGCAGGTGCCCTTGACTCCCATTGCTAGAGAGAGGTCAGCCTTTGTGACTCCTTTTGGCTTGTATGAGTTTACTCCCTTTGGGATGGAAAATTCCCCAGCAACTTTCCAGAGGCTGGCAGATTGTATCCTACCAGGAGCAGGAGATTTTTGCCCTTGCTTACCTGGGTGATGTTGCCATCTACAGCCATTCCTGGCAAGAGTACCTTCATGTCAGAGAGGTGCTGAGCAGATTACAAAGGGCAGGGTTGACCATTAAGCCCAGTAAGTGTCAGGTGGGTTTGGCAGAAGTCTCCTACCTGGGGCATAGAGTGGGGAGTGGTAAGATCAGGCCAGAACCTGCCAAAGTGGAAGCAATTCAGGCATGGTCTGCCCCTGTTACCAAAAAGCAGGTGAAGGCATTTTTAGAGACAGAAGGGTACTGCAGAAAGTTTGTTCCCAATTGAGGTACCATAGCTGCTCCTCTCACAGACCTGGCATGGAAAAACAGGCCAGATAAGGTAGTTTAGACCCCAGCATGTGAGCAGGCATTTCAGAAGGTTAAAGGAGCTTTGAGAGGAGTTCCTGTGTTAGCCAGTCCAGATTACAGCAAATAATTTGTTGTGCAGGTGGATGCTTCAAACCATGGGTTGGGGCTAGCCAGGTTTCCTCAGAGGGAGAAGAGCACCCAGTTGTATATCTCAGCCATAGACATCAACCCAGAAAGGAATGCTATGCAGCTGTAGAAAAGGAAAGTATAGCCATAGTATGGGCACTGCAGAAATTTCGGCCTTACCTGTATGTTAGGAAATTCACTGTAGTTACAGATCACAATCCCTTAACATGGCTACATTGAGCCAGACAGCAAAATGGTGGAGCCTAGGGTTGCAGGCATACGATGTGACAGTGCAGAACCACAGTGGGGTTAGCAATGCCAACGCAGATGGCCTCTCAAGACAGGGAATGGGGTAAGGTTTTCCTAGATAGGCTCATCCCTCTCAAGCAATGTTTCTGAAGGGTCACTTGAAAAACTAGCTTGAGCCTTCGAGGAGGAAGAAATGTCACAAAAGGAAATACTGCCAGCCCATGGAATTTTGTAAATAATTATATGCCATTTTTGAATATCAACATGATTCATATAGGATACTTGTGTTACAAATGTATGAGAACTGTATGTCAGGTGTATATCAAACTTCTGGTACAGAAGTATGTGCTGAAAAGGTTTTTGTAAAGTGCTTAAAATGCAACCACAGCATGCCCTACTGGAATAGAACAAAAATTTACCTGCACTATTGTAACTGTTTAGATGTATATATTTTAACAGTGGAAAATGGAATACAAAAAGTTAACTTCAGAAAAATATCTGAAATTAAATTACTTTATGGCCAGGCCATAAAAAGATATTATCTTTCAGTTTCAGTGCAGCAAGAGACAGGATATCTATACTAGGAAGCTCTCTGTGCTGTCTTGAAGGAGAAATAATTACTAGGCTTGAGATGTGGAAGTGTTTTATTGTTATATGACTTCCAACAGCTGCACAGATCTGAGGAAAAGCTATTGTCTATGTATTTTCACACGTAGATGCTAAATACTGCTAGCTTTCAGCAGTGGAGGTTTTACCTGGGATAGAGTCAGATGACAAGAAATGATGTCACTCTGCAAACTATCCCAACAATAATAATTGAGATATTAATTTAAGAACTCTCTGAGAGAGAGAGAGAGAGAGAGAGAGAGAGAGAGAGACTGAGCATTCTGTAGTCTGCCTTTGACCTGACAACATCAGCTAGAGGATCCTTTCACCATACATCTGCCTTGCTGTTCTAATTAAGTAAGTTATTAGGGTGTAATAATTCTCTTAGATACAGTCAGGAATATAGCACAGCTTAATTTAGATATTTTTTCTTTATTTGATACTGTCTTGTGATGTTGTTTTAAATATTTCCTGTGATTTTGAACTTTGATATCACTGTAAATATATACTATTTTCTTGTTATTTTATTATTTAGTATTAAATGTATTTAAACCTTTCATTGTGGCTGATCTGTATAGAGATATTTAAATTCTGAGTGTACTTGCATATTTATTTGGTGACACTGTGTGGGGTCACTCCTAATATCCTTGCTGTAGGTCAAACTGCCATTTGTATTGATAGTAATATTACACAGTAAGATTGGACACCCTTTGTTAAGGGTCTTAAAGTAGCAGATAAGGAACTGGCAGGTGGCAGTGCTAACTACCTTATAGTCTGGACAAAATAAGTTCCACAACAAATCCTTAATAAAAGTTACTAGATCCACAAATTCCCCAGGTGATGCTCTGTACTTTAGCTATGTTGCCAAATTATGGAACTCCCTGCCTCAGAATTATATCCAACATCACCCACTTAAAAAAAACACTCAAATATCGTCTGTCCAACAAATGGCTATGCTTGTGTAATTCTGCAGGATAAAACACACTTTCCCCTTCTACTTCCACAATCCACTAACAATACACTTTCTTCCTTTTACTTTAATCACACTACAGAAACTGTCTGTGCCTCTCCAATTTCACTGAAAAATTGACTTTCACTCTTAACTGCTGTCCGATTTTTAGGCACTATACCCATTATGTCCTTGTATTTTTCCACATTAAACTAACTCTTGCTGTCCCATGAACCTTCTGCCTGAACTTAATCTTTAATTTCTTCTAACTAAATGCCTGTCTCCACTCCCATTCTATGGCACTATAAACCTGACCAATGACTTTGTCTCCCTCCCATTCTACTCAAATTGTAAAGTCTACGCTTGTTTTTATCTAAGTTTTCTCCTTAAACTATTGTATAAGATCTCATAATTACATAAGTGGATCAACGTTGTCCTTGCAATAATGTTCTCAAGTAAGCTTTAGTCTATTTGTGTCTTTGTAATAATGTAAACTTTACTCTGTTGTACATATTGTATGTAAACTTTACTGTATTGTACATATTGTGGAGCTTTTCTCTCCGCGCCTCTGCTGAAAGTGGGCTCACACCCAGTTGGACTTTCCCAGTAAACAAATGTAAATTAAAATAACCTCCATAGACTAATTTACATTCTGACCCTCTCTGAGCCACTTCAGTGCAGTACTTGATAGCCTGGCCCTCTGTCTCCACATACTACACATTCCTCACTTTTCATTCATATCTGCCAAAACAGTAATTAGAAAAATTCTCCCCAGATAATGCGTGTCTGCTCCTTCTACATCAATCCTTAATATGCCTAATATGCCATAATAATGCTACTCATAACCAACATTACCCAACTTCTCATTTTAGCATGTTCTGATTACTATAATTTTTCACTTTTGCACCCTTTACTAATCCCTATACAAACATACCCAAATCTTCCAATCAGCACCCATCAGTTACCTACAGCTATTGCAGAACATTACATTTTAGAGCCATTATACTTCATTAGTCCATGATATCTGCTTGAAACTTCAGGCAACACTACTCATATCTTACAAACATACATTGGAAATCTCTATAGCCATAGCCATTTGTCTACTTGCCACTACACTTATAATATCCAGAGAGATTCACTCTAACTTACGTGCCATCCCTGATCCCAAAAATCAGTCATTCCCTCTATCCCTAAGCAGAATCCAAGCACCATTACCTCTATACTTCATACCCTTAATAACCACTTATTGAAACTGTTATCTTAAATACATAGCACTTCTGTAAAAAAAAAATAACTGAGCTCCACTCATGGATATCCTTTCAAAGTCAAGACATTCTTGTTCTCACCTAAACCTTATTAAAACCCTTCTCTAAAGATGAATAATTCTATAAAGGAGAATTATAATTCATCTTGAATAAAATCGTTAGGGACAGTAATGCTGTAGCAAACAGTTTTTCATTTGTACTGAACAGGATAACAGCAGCATCTTGAGAATTGCAAACGCAAATGTAAAAAATGGCAGAGTAATGTTCAGTTTATATACACATACAAAGTACAAAATCAGTAGTTCCTCATCTTAGGTGGTTCTGTTGGAATATTTTTCCATATCAGAATTTACACTTAGCAATAAGCTCTCCTTTCATCATCTAAGTGATAGCTACTGTTCTGGAAGGTTTTTTCATCTCATGACAATTACTCCTTAGATTCCCAGGTCCCGTAAATTTCCTTAAGCTTGACAATAATCTCTTCATACACAAGTCAAGGTCAAAGCATAATATTAGTCTGTTTGTTTGCCTTCGACATTTCAAACTACTTTTTTAGTCATGCAGTTTTTGACAATGTCCTTTGTTTGCAATGGAGTGTACAAAACAAAGCATGACTGTGCTTCATTATCTAACATGATATCTGAAATAGTCTTACAGAAGATTACAGTTATTTTTCCTGTCTTTGCATGCATAGAAGCAATGTCTGAAATAATTTTACTTGAAGATATTCAGCATGACATGCACTTTAACATCCCACTTAAATTTTTACCACCAAGTTATGCAGTAGGTGGATTAGATACTCTAAACTGGCCATAGGTGTGAGTGTGTGCGCGCGCACGCGAGTGTGTCTTGTGGAAGTACTACTGTGGCAAAGCTAGCCGCCCGGTGGTGTAAACCTGGGCCATAGATGGTTGTCACTGTTGAAGTGACACCCTGACCCCATGTGCAAAAATGGGAAAAAGAGGTTGTGGATGGATGGTTAATGCACTAAAGACAGATTGTAAAAGAAAATGAGCAGATTGTGTACCTATCTGTACCTAAATACGTTCCTCCTAAAACCCTATCTTCACAATATCCCTACTTTTAGCAATACTAAATCTTTGTTGGCATACTTCAAGGGAACAAATCTATTTAGCTCTGTACATCTCCCTAGCAGTAGCTTACTTAAGGATATACTATCCTGGATCTCACAAATTATCCTCATACTTGGTAATCTAAATATAAACTGCACCAGTGCCACAAAGCCACACCAAGTAACCCCTGTACCATTATTAAACCTCTGCAACATATTGCATTTAAAAAAGCTGTCCTTCCAGATTCAGCAGGGCCACACATATCTCATTAATCATTGACTAGATTCAAACCTTCAAACCCAAGAGTATCTCTTCTTGGACAAAGTGACCAAATCTTTCCTCACTGTTTTCTCAATGTCATAAATTGCCAAGATTCATATAGAAGGAAACTTGTAAAGTTTAACCCTGCCTTGTGACTCACCATTAGCCTGACGAGCCTGGTCTGCAAGGCCATGGAACATATCATCGTGGAACTCATAAACAAAGACATTGGTAATCTCCAAACTCTGGACCCTACCCAGTCTGGATTTGTAAAAGGCAGATCATGTCTCCTAAACCTGATTGACTTATTTGAAGCAGTCAACAAAGCCATAGATGAGGGTAAAATGATTCACACAGCTTATCTAGATCTCGCCAAGGCTTTCAACACCATCCCCCACTCTGGAATTATAGATAAGCTCACTAAACTAGGTATAAATCCCTATGTCACAAGATGGGTTGCCAACTGGCTCACGGACAGAACCTACACTGTGAAAGTAGCGGATTCCAAATCCGACATCAGACCAGTGACAAGTGGAGTACCACAGGGTTCAGTCCTGGGTCATCTCCTGTTTGATATCTAATTCTCTGAAGTGCAGGTTAACACAGAAGGTCTTTGGCTAACAAAGTTTGCAGATGACTGCAAACTAGGAGCCATAATCGAAACTCCTAACAATGTGGACAAACTACAAAAGGGCCTCACTGAGACAGATACCTGGTGTCAAAGCCATGGCCTGAAGCTCAATGCCAAAAAGTGTATTGTCATCCCCTTTGATAAAAACTCTGTACCCATGAACTACCACATAGCTGGTAGTCTACTTAATGCCGAAAATGTGATGAGACCTTGGGACACAGGTGGACAGTAGTCTCTCCTTTGATAATCACATCGCCACAGTGGTCAGGAAGTCCTTCTATGTGGCTCATCTCATCACAAAAGGATTCTCATCCAGAAAAAAGAGGTAATTGTTCCCCTCTACTCATCACTCATTAGACCCATTGTAGAGTACAACGCCCCTTTTGGTATGTATCTCACAAGACATCTACAACAACTGGAAAGACCACAGAAATACCTCACAAAGAGGATTACTGGCCTCAAACAGATGCCCTACGCAGACCGTCTCAAAAAACTACAGCTTTACTCCATCGCATATCGCCTACTCAGGGGTGATCTCTGCCTAACATACAAAGCTATGTCCAACCCAGAGCTGCTGGACATGCTCCACTTAAAGAAATCCCAATCCCTCCGAGCTACACACTCTAGGGACCTAAACCTTGTCACCACAATAATCAGAACATGCTGGAGGGATAGATTCCTGTCCCAGAGACTTCCCATACTCTGGAACAGACTACCTGTCTATATCAAACAGAGCTCCTCATTAGCACTCTTCAAGAAAAATCTTGATGATTGGATGGGAAATGGGAAATTCACCCCGGGGATCACTTCTGTGGCTCTGCTCGACAGGAGCACAGGAAAATAATTTTCTTGGGTGGTGAAAGCCAGGGTGCATTTTTTGGCTAGGCTTGTATGGCCCCTAGGGCCGATAGCCTAGTACCTACCTATGATCCTATGAACCTTTGCCACAAAGTAGCTTATGAAAATGTTATAGTGCCTCGGGGTGTTGTCATATTTCTCAAACTCCATCCATTTACCAGAAATACAGGATTCTTCACATTCAGACTATTGTTAACAAACACAGAAGAAGAAAAAAAGACTACTGCTACTACTGTAACTTGTAGAACAATCACCCTAAACAACCTCAAAACTTTCTGGTCAGCAAATAAAACCTCCTGAACCCTGGAAATGCATCCCAAACCAAAAGCATGCCTAATGAATTGGAACCCTAATTAGCTCACCTCTGTAATACACATTTCATCCGTGCAGCATCCTGTCTTCTCAAAACGTCAACTGCTACCGATTTCTTACAACTTTTCCCAGTACTTCAAATTCACACTCCTTCTCTTTAAAACTGGTACCTATTAATGACGTCAACAAATTTCTCCAGTTGCTTAATCAAATTGCACTTGCAGGTGACAGTCTTTCAGCTGAATACAGTAAACTAACATCAGTTGCCCTGGCCTCTCCATACTCATTAATAGATCTATAACATAATCTTATGTCTAAAATTCTGGAAGCAAACTTTCATAATTTCCCTGCATAGGGATGGTAACTTTAACTCAGCTCAAAAACTACAGATATTTTACAGCCCCTACCATCTCATTCTAAAGCACTTGAAACATGCATTCGCTCATAACAAATCCAATGCCTACTTGACAAAACCCTACTAGTTCCCATGCAACATGGTTTCCATCCAAGCCCACAGCACCACAACTGCCCTGCTATCTTTCTTCAGCACTGTCAGCCTGTAGTAAGTGAGTAACCAGTTAGTCTTTAAAACCTTTCTTAACCTCTCCAAAGCATTTGACAATCTTACACCCTAAAACTGCTTCAGACACTTGGTGATCTAAATCTCTCAAGGGCAACCATGGTGCAGTTTATAAGCTACCCAAATCACAGTGCTTAGTGTGTCAAATGGCAAACAGCCTACTCTGCCTTCCTCCCAGTCAGCACTTGTGTCCCACAAGAGTCCGTGCTTTGAACTTTTTTCTTTAACATTTTTATTAATAACGTCAATATTACTTCAGGCCCTTCAACAATTATTCAATATTACAGTCCTCTACCCAGAAATTCTACTCCTCTCTTACAACAGTCAGACATAATACTCCACTCCTAAAAACAAAAAAATGTTGTTTTTTCTACCAAAATCCTTACCTGCAGACTCAGACAGGCTCACCACAATTTCCTTTCAAAACATGACTCTTGATGTAGTCCCCAGCACCAAGCTCCTTCGAGTTACCATAGTTAACAGTGTCAAATTTCATCTACATGTTAACAGTTTATTAAAAAGCACATCAAATACAAAGTTAAACCAAAGCAAACTGAGCCATTTCAAAACCCCCACTACCTACTTTTTACCAAGCTTACTCTATACAGTACCCTTCATTCAGCACAGCTGCACCTGCTGGAGCAATGATTCATAAACTTGCTAAATTTGCTGATGCACTTCCCAGCAGGGCTTATCATTGGCACATCACGTAAGATGCTTAACTCGATCAAATGTTCTAACTGTCTGAACTATACCCAGCTAAAAATTGCCCATTTCTTCCTCTGTCAGCACTCAAAACACCCATCAATAACACCACTGCTATCCCACCAGAGAACACCACTCCCAAGGCTGACTGCTAGCACACTAACATTGGTCCCAGAATACTTCTGGGTATGCTTTGTACTCATCCAATATTGCCAAACTGTGGGGTGATATCTCACTTACTCTGAGACAGCTGGAAAATATATGTGTCTTCAAACCGAACCTTCAAATACATTATCTCAGTACCTCACTAAGTATTTGCCCAAGCCCACCTGACTAGCCACGAAACCTATTATTATCTTCCTTTACTTTATATTCCATATTATTTGCCTTTGTGTGATCTCTTATTTATTTATTTTTGTATTTATTTATTTATTTATTGAGAATTGTTTACCAGAAAAGTCCACTGGACCAAGCTAGCCCATTTTAAGTGGAGGCCCGGGGAGAAAAGCTCCAAAGTACATACATAAGATACATAAAATTAAAAACATAATAAATAAATAGTACCTAAAAAAATAATACAAGAAGAAAGAAAATAGAAAAACTTATTAGAAAGTTTAAACATTTATGTATTATATAGTATGACTGAATATAACGGTGTATAAACAGAAAAATAAGATACAGTAAAAAACTGGTAAATACTACAGAGCATAATACAGTGCTTTCTGAAAAAAAGCACGGTTATTTTCAGAAGTAAGAGTGCATCATTTTAGGCATTATTTAAATCACGAAGTATAGGTTAGTGATATGGGTAAGAGTGTGTGATGGAATGGGATAAAGAAATAAGTAAAGGAGAAACACAAAAGGAGGTATATGGGGAAGAGTAGAAACTGAAGGTCAGTAAGAAGACTAGGAGAGAAAGGAAGATTAGTAAAGTAGTAGGAAAGTGAAAATAGGGAGAGAAAGGTGGGGGAAGGGCTAATGAGTTCAGTGATATCAAGGAAAAGATTCATTAGGAGTTTTAAAATCAAAAAGGAATTACAAGGAAAAAAGCTGGATATAGACAGAGTTTGGGGTGTAATTAGCAGATTGAGTTTAACTAATGGCTGAGGAAATTGAACAGTTACAAATCCACATGGAAGAGAAATGACTGTGCAGTGCGCTTTTGGTCGTAGGCAGATAGATGTTGGTACGTTATTCCATATTTTGGAAACGGTCCAGGAGTATAATAATTGACCTGCAGGTAGTTTGAGTTTGTGTACTTGGAGAAGATATTGGTGTTCATAACATAGAGGACGAGCTGGATTGTACAGGGTAAAAAGGGAGCCGAGTTCTGGACAGTCCTGAGGTTTATGTATTAGTTTAAGTGGTTGCGAGTTGGAGGAAGAATAGGTAGTAGGGGAGTTCAAGCCATTGTAGTTGCTTTAGGGGCAATACAATGGTGAGTAGAATGGTGACTATTTGTAGCAAATTTAGCAATCTTGTTATAGCATGTTTCTAATTTAGCCTTCAGGGAAGACTACAGATTAGTTAATAAGGGAGCACCATTAAGTTAACAAAGGTAGAAGGTAAGATAGTGCTAACGTTTGCTTAGAAGGGAGGGAGAAAAATTTGTTATCTCTGTAGAGTAGTCCCAGTTTTTTGTGGATCTTGCTTATATTATTTTGAATATGACGATTGAAATTAAGGTTGTCATCAATAATTACTCCTAATAGCTTATTGTGTGTTATTAACTCAATTTTGGTGGAATTAAGAGAGAATATTTCAAAGTCAGCTATATTAATGGGTGAATTTCTCTTGGGAGTGAAGATCATAAGTTTGGGTTTTTTGGGGGGGATTTAGAGAAAGGTGATTTTTGTGAAGACAGGTTTCTACTGTGGTAAATGCAGCTTGGGTGATTTGCTTTAGTGTGTTTGAGTTGTGGGCAGAGCAGATTATTGTGAAGTCGTCTGTGTACTGGACTAGGGAGCCCTACTGGATAGCTTGGTGGAGATTATTAATAAAAATGTTAAACAGAAGAGGGCCTAAAATTGAGCATTGGGGTACACCTGTAGGGTTGTGAATGTAAGGAGAAATGTAGTTCTGCCATTTAACAGCATACTGTCTGTTAGGAAGGTAGCTTTTAACCAGTTAAGAGACTGGGGAGATAGGCTAATACTGGAGAGCTGGGAAAGGAGGATGGAGTGGGAGATGACAGGAAATGCTTTTGATAAGTCCAGGAAAAGGGCTGATATAATGTTTCCAGAGTCTCTGGCTTTGTTAACTATGTCTAAGAAGGAGATTAGTGCAGTGGATGGTGTTATGTTCTAGACAGAACCCATGCTGAGTAGGAGAGATAGGTTTGTTTTAGAAGGTAGTCTAAAAGTTGTTTTTGAACACATTTTTCTAGAATTTTTGAGATAGGGTAAGTATAGCAATGGGTCAGAAATTGGAGATGCTGGCTGAGGGACCACCTTTATTAAGTGGTAATATTATAGCTTTTTTTTCCAGAGGCCAGGAACGTAAGATTCCTGTATGGATCTATTTATCAGAATGCTAATGGGATATGCCACTGAGTATACCATGAGTTTGAGGAATTTGGCAGTAATACTGTCAGCAGAGTTGCAGCAGGGTTTGTATTTTAGAAGCAGTTTTTTGATATAGGAGGTAGGGACAGGAGAGAGAATGAAATGTGGCTGAGGGATCAGTTGTATGCTATTTGGTAATAGAGTGTCAGTGGATGGAGAGGGGTGGTGAGTAGAATATGAAGTTTTTGGAGAGTTCTGAGGTGGTATATAAGATGGAGAAGTAGTGGTAGGGGTGTTTGGGAGATGAAGGGAAAAGGCAGAGGTAATATTGGCAGTAGTGTCAATAAAATAAGAGTTAACGATACTTGCAATTTATTCAGGAGGCTTGGGGTGTGGGCCGGGATTGGGTTTGGTGCCAGGATTCAGGAGATTGTTGACAGAAGAACAGAAAACTTTGGCATTACGGTTTCATTTAATTTACTGGTTGCAGAAGTAGTGCTGTTTAACCTTAGAGATGAGTTTCTTAGCTTGGTTACTGAGCTATTTATAATGAATAAGGTCAGAGATATTCTTAGATTTAAACCAAACTTTCCATGCTTTGTCCCTGTTAGTCATGATTTATTTAGTAGCTTTAGTTATCCCAGGGGAATTACTAGTTTTAGTTCTTTTAGTCCTTGAAGAGGCTAGGCTATCTAATATTTTTTGAAGCAAATTATTAAATTAGAGCAAAGTGTCATCCAGAGGGAGAGTCTTAAGGGCATTCCAGTTCATGCTTTTCAGTATGCTGTTGAATGTGTTGGGGTTAAATTTAGAAAGGTTTTGGACTAATTTAGTATTGTGGTCTTTTGGGATGGCTGAGCATGCTTGGATTGTATAGGCAAGAAGATGGTCACTAATAGAGTTGGATATAGTGCCAGATGTTATGAATTTGGTTTGATCTGAGACTAGAATCCAGTCTTGGATGGACCCTTCATTGGTTTTGTTGTTGTACCTAGTAGCAGTAGTAATAAGTTGGGTGAAGTGAAGTAGGTTTATGCTGGCAGAATACTGATTGGAAGAGATAGAGGACCATTCAATATTCATGTCCCTGAGGATAATTGTTTCATTTTTTTATAGTATAGGACAGCCAAGATAAAATAACTTCTAGGGGTGGAATGCTATTTCCAGGAGGGATGTATAGGACAATGATACAAATTTTTTTTGAGTGGTTAATTTCAAGAAAGGAGATCAATATCTCAACATTTTGGAACTGAAGGATTTGGTCTTTGTATGGAGAAATACTGAGGGTGTTGGGGTAGATGAAGGCCACACCACCTCCTTTTTTCTGTAGTCAGTCTGCCCTAATAATACTAAAATTTGAAAGAAGAAGTTCAGAGTCTTAAGTGGAGGATTTTAACCAGGTTTCTGTGGCTGCTGGGATGTCAGTTTTGCTTTGGGAGAGGCAGGCATGCAACTCTGCAGTTTTATTACAGATACTTTGGAAATTAAGAGCAGTTATGTGAAGTGACTTGGAGCATTTGGAAAATTAGAGTTTGTGAGGTTGGAAGAGTTAGAGGGTCCTGGATTGGGGTTGATGTTACTGGAGAAGGTAAGGATCGAAAGGATATGAGAAGAATGGTGAATGACGTAAGACAATTTAGAGATAATGTAGTGAATAGAGTGGAAGTGGGAGTTATGTATATAATGTAAGGTGCAGTTTGAAGGGAATAGGTGTAGTTTAGCATACAGAATAGGATTTCAGTGATAAAGGCTAGGGCTAATGTCTGAGTAAGTATTAAATGGGGTACATGTATAGCAGGATGAAGAGTATGTTTTAGGAGGCAGAGAAAGTGGTTTTAGTGCTGTGGCTTTTACTAGAGTTGTAAGGAGTAGAGAAAAGGGATAGGGGATAAAGTTCGATAACTAATGGGAGACATTTGTGATATAATGCAGAGATGGGAAGTGATGAAACTGCATTGAAAGGAAGTGGATGGGAGGAGAAAGGAAGAGAGAGATTGGTTAAGTGTGGAGGGGTAGTGGTTAGAAGAGTATAAATGTAATGAAAGAGGGGATGGATGGGAATGGGGGTAGGGTAGCAGAGTGAGCCTGAGCATATTGAGGGCAAATGGAGTGTGTAGAGCTGAGAAGGGTCTGCCAGAAGAAAAATTAAACAATCTTCAACACCGGTATAAACTGGATTCTACCAGGAAATGTAAGAACTGTTTTCAAAAATACATCACAGATATTATAGGAGCAGCTGTCTGGATTGAATTAGCACAGAAAGAGCATATATATAAATAGCAAGTTGGTCTAAATTAATTACTGGATACCTAAAAAACACTGGCAACTAAGAACCCCTGGATGAAATGTTCAAAAATTAAAAATTAGGGATGTTTTATTTTACGTCATTTAAGGGAGGTATATGTTAAAAACATCAAATAGGTCTTGGGGCGATAAATTATATTGCTGGTGTGTAGTAGAAGTGGCAGTTGTGGTGATCTGTGATAGTTTCCTCTTTACTGCACAGCTGTCTTCCTCCATCCTGATGGGCTATTTCATTATTATTTTTAAAATTAAGGAAATGAATAGCATAGTGGGGGCTTGTGTTTGCATATAGCCTTACTTCTCTAAATACACTTGTGATGCAATCTTGTTGTGGTGACTTCAAATATCAAAGGTGAGGATTGGCAGTTTCAAAATGGGAGGGCATACCAGACTGACTCCTACATTTACACCTAATAA
>NC_056742.1:420828149-421023149 GCF_019279795.1 Protopterus annectens
CTCTTCTACAACATCAGTAGAATGGTTTGGAGGAACAGGTATATTTCACAGGAGATACCATTGCTCTGGAGCAGACTCCCCAGTCACATAAAAAAGTCATCCCTGTCCATTTTCAAGTGCAATTTAGATCTGTGGATGAGAAACAGAAAATTTACACCAGGACTGCCTCCTGTACTACTAATGGACAGCTGTAGCTACTAAATGCTGTATCCCATGCACGATTCCCCTCAAATTATCTATGGTATGATCCCAGTTATTCTCATTAGGGATAGTATTATTGACCATGGGATGAGTAAGGCCAATCTATAACCAAATGGGATAGGTTATTTCAAGCACAAAAAGGGATATTGACTATGCTTAAAATGATTGAATGGAGAGATAAGTCAGCAAGCAAAGGAGAGTAGTATTGCTGGAACTCAATTCATAGGTTCATAGGTAGGTGCTAGGCTATCGGCCCTGGGGCCTATACAAGCCCAGCCAAAAAGGTACCCTGGCTTTTGCCACTAAGTCTGGGTATCTTCATGAGGTGCACCCTATTTTTTCAGAAAATCTCACCAAAATAACACTGATATATAGACTGTATTTTATATAGCATATATCATGGACAGAAGTAGGTTAAAAAATAAAAAAGACAGATGGGTGCAAAAGACATAGGATAAAAAAGTTCCCAATCCTGTTAGGTGCATTGGTGCCAGGACTGGAAAAAATGACAGTGTAGAATCCTCAAGACATGGAAACATTCCTACAGTGGGGATAGCCCCCCCCCCCAGTTGTAGAAGGAAGTAGCAGTTCACAAAAATCCCAAAAACTGATGGGCCAAAAAAGAGCCATAAAGACGGTAGAGTGGACTATTGAGGATAAGAAAGAAATTATGTATAGTTACTATTATGTAAGAAGTCCAGAATTTCCAGACAGAGGTTATGCACAAAACTTGAGAGAAATTAGAGGAAAGAAAAATACTTCCACAAGAAAAACTGTCAGAAGCTTCAAATAAAAAAAATCATTAATACAACAGATTTATTAAAGACATTATATAGACCAAGAAACCTTGATCCATTTGGAAAAAGAAGCATCCAGTGGGAAGTATAAAGAACAAAATCTAGAAACTTTTGAAAGGTAGAAAAAAGAAATATGGACATGGAAAAGAAAGAGTGATCTCATATGGTGCAATATTTATGCAAAGGAGAAAGGCAAATTAACACAAAAAAGGCACCCCAAAGATATTCAAAGAGAATACAGGCAAAGGCATCCAGATGTAGAAAATTTCGCAACAGAAAAATAAGTTCACAAAGAAGTAACGTAAAACAGAAGATTAGTAAAGTAGAAGTTAAAAAAAAGTAGAAGTTGAAGTTATGGAATACTTGAGAAGTAAAGGATTTAGTGTTGAAAGTGTAACACAGGTTTCATCACATCGTGATGGAATGAGTCCCTAAAGTAGAGAGAAACAGGAGCATCAGCAGACATCTGAAGAAGAAATATGTATATGGGAAAGAAAAAGATTTAATATGGTGTAATATTTATGCAAAGGAGAAAGCAAAACTAATCAATACAAGAAGAGCAGCACCAAAGATATTTTAGAGAAATACAGGCAAAGGCATCCTGACATGGAAAATTTTGCAGTAAAAAAAAAACAAACAGGAAATGTAGAAAAAAGGATTAGTAATGGAGAAGTTAAAGAAATAGAATGTGAGCTTATGGAGTAGCTGTGAACTGAATGCTTTATTGTAGAAAATCTAACTCATAAAACACCACAGCAGTATGGATCCCCAAATTAAAGAGAAACCAGTGGAGCGAGACACATCTGATCAGTTGCCATATGAAGAAACTTTGGAGCCTTCCATTGGAAACCAGTACAAATATTCAGTTGGAGTTGCACAGCAATGGGAGGAACAGGAACCTGTGGTAACTCTGACACAGTCAGTGTTGTGGAGTGATAAGCCATTGAGTTCCCATATGAAAAAGCAAAGGGTGACACAGTAAGAAACTGAAGAGAATGTGGCACAGGAAGATGTTTTGGAACTTTCGATAGAATGCCCACAGGATATGGAGAACAAAGAATGTACCTTCGGTTTAGAAGAAAATTATCAAAAATTGCTGTCCAGGACCAAGAAGGAGCAGGTGCCCAATCGGAAGCAATCTCTCCGTAGCCTGAACAAGCAAATAAGAGCACTAGTGAAGTCTTCTAAAGCAAAGACAATCATAAGACCTTCTTCACATATGTCCGCAATCTCAAGGAAAGCACCCAGATATGTTCAGAAATGGTGGTCAAGGACACCACATATACAAATACTGTAAATATAGCCAACCTACTGGCTGACAGATTCAGTGAAAACTTCACCCCTATGTCGTCCCCATCAGTAAATCAGGACATCCCCAGTACCTGCCCCCCTCCCCTTATCCCTAGGGAACAGGTCTTCACTGCCCCCTCAAAGGCAAAAAATACAGCCTCCATGGGACCTGGCAACATCCTAGGCCGCATCCTACATGAACTCAGGCATAAACCTGCAGCACCATTAGGCACCCTATTCAAACAAAGCCTGAGTACCGGCTTTGTCCCAGCTGAGTGGAGAACAGCCACTGTCATCCCTTTACACAAAGGTGGAGTGTCCACCAATCCGGGAAATTATAGACCCCTCAGCCTAATTAGCCCGATCCTTAAGGCCATGGAATGGATTATAATGGACCTTATTAACACGGACATTGGCAGCCTCCAAACCCTCGATCCCACACAATTTTGCTTTGTCAAGGAGAGTCATGTCTGTTAAATCTGGTCGACTTCTTTGAGACAGTTACCAAAGCCATGGATGAGGGGAAGATGGTGCACACCGCCAACCTTGACCTGGCCAAAGCCTTTGACATTATTCCCACTTGGGCATAATAGATAAGCTCTCTCAAGTAAGCATCAATCCAGATGTTATCAGAGGAGTAGCAAACTGTCTCACTGATAGAATCCACTTAATCAAAATAGGGGACGCCACCTCAAGCGGTAGACCTGTAATGAGTGGTGTACCCCAGGGATCGGTCTTGGGGCCTCTGTTATTCAGGATATACTTCTCTGAGGTGCAGGCCAAAACCAGTGGGTTATGGCTGACCAAGTTTGCAGATGACTGCAAGCTGGGCATGGTTATCAATTCCCCAAGTGATGTTGACGTCCTTCAAGAGGGTCTCACCCAAACAAATGACTAGTACCAGAAGCATGGCCTCAAGCTGATTGTCAAAAAATGCGTCATCATCCCCTTTGGGAAGAGTGACGTCCCCACATATTATCACATTAATAACTTCCTAAGCACGCAAACAGTGTAAGGGATTTGGGCACCCAGGCTGATAGCAGCCTGACTTTTGGCCGCCATGTAGTTTCCATTATACAGAAAGCTTTCTACATGGCCCACATCATAAGTAAGGGTATCTCATCCAGGGATAAGGAGGTCATAACATCCCTGTATTCTTCCCTTATAATGCCAATTATTGAGTACAATGCCCCCTTCAGCATGTACCTCGCAAAGCACATGCAGCAGCTGGAGAGACCACAGAGTTTCCTCACCAGAAGAATCCAGGGTTTCAAACATCTACCCTACACAGATAAGCTAAAAGCCCTGTCAATCTACTCTGTTTCATACAGACTCCTCAGAGGTGACATCTGCCTGGCATACAAAGCAATCTCAGACCCTGCCTTGATGGGACTACTGCATATCCGCAAGTCAAGCTCTACTCGAGTAACCAACACACATGACCTCAACCTGGTCTGTGACATCAATAGGACTTGTTGGCAGGACAGATTTGTGTCCCAGAGACTCCCCATCTGTGGAATAGACTCCCTCTCCACGTCAAGCAGAGCACCTCATTATCCCTTTTCAAGCGCAACCTGGATAACTGGATGGGAAACAGAAAGTACACCCCTGGGATTCCACCTGTGGCCCTGCTGGACAGGGGCTTTGGGTGCTGACTTGTCTAAACATGGGCTAAACTCTTGGCTAAGCTTATAAGGGCCTCAGAGCCATCAGCCCAGTAACTTCCTATGATCTAAGAGAAGAGTTGCTTGATTTAATAGAGATGGACAGACATGTTAAGATCAATGCAAGAACTAGACTACAGAAAGTCAATAAAAGCCCAAAATTTTGAAGTCTGATAAAACAAATGAACACAGTAATTAGGACTGTCCATAGAGATTCATGCCCTATAACAGAAGTAAAGGGGATATACTATTGTGCAGATAAATTAATAACAGATAGTCTTACCACAAAGACGCAGGGTAGTAAGGGAAAGGGAGGAGAGAAATGTACTGCCATCTTGGAAGTATCAAATAATGAAAACTATAAAGCAATTAAAACAAGAAGTGCCATTGTTAGAAGAGTAAGGAAGAGGGAACAGGTCAACAAAAATACTCAGAAAGATAGACATGATAAAAATAATGCACAGTATCATAACAGATCAGGAGCTGTTGTGCACTTTCACAAGTAATAAACTAAAAATATCAGCACAGGCAGAAAAACTTAGAAGATATGCAGATAAATATAAAAAGAAAGTACAAAATAAGCAATTTATTGATGACTCAAAAAGTTTTATAGAGAATTGAGAAACAAGGCAAAAGGAATTGAAGCACCACCAAAAAAAGAAGAAATAGATACGTTTTGGAGAAATATCTATGAAGATCCTGTGGAACATAACAAAGATGCTAAATGAACAGAAGAAGTAAAAGAATAAAACGTTCAAATGTACAGGATATGAAATGGGATGAAGTATTGGCCATAGAGACTGAAACAAAGTTAAGAAAAGCTCCTAATTAGAAATCCCCAGATGCAGTACCTAACTTCTGGCTAAAAGTATTAACATCTTTACATGAAGATTTAGCTACGAGTAAGAACCATTTATATGCACACCCCAAACAGACACCAGCCTAGTTAACAACAGGAAAAACAATACTCATACTTACAAGTTAACATGCAAGCTGTCCTAAAAACTGTAGACCAATAACTTGACTTCTGTCGACTTGTAAACTATACAGTGGAAATGATGCTGACAGAGTTTATAGTCATTTAGATGAAAACTCAATGATGGCAATAGAACAAAAAGGGTAATAAAGGACAGTCATATGGAACAAAGGATCATTTGTTGTTAAAGTCATAATGGAGAACTGTAAAATGGGAAGAATCTAAGTATAGCATGGATTGACTGCAAAAAAGCATTTGACAGTGTACCACGTTAATGGATAAGAGTGCTTAATAATTTATAAGATACACCATAACACTGTCGATTACATTACAGTGGCCATGAAACAGTGACAAACCACTTTGCAGTTAAGCCATCATAAAGGACAAACTGTTATTCCAGAGATAAAAATTTAAAGGGGGATATTCCAGGGTGACTCTGTCACCGCTGCCCTTTGGTCTTGCCCTTAATCCAAATTGTCTACTTAACAGATTAGCTCATGGCTACAATTTGGCTCCCGGAAAACAGCAAAGTATAAAAACTTTTCATCTTTTTCTCTTTGTAAATTATTTAAAACTCTATAGTTCATCAGATGAAGAACTGAAAGCACAACTGCAAGTGGTCAAAACTTTTTTAGAAGTAATACAGCATGGTTTCAGGCCTCACCATAGTACCACAACAGCTCTTCTATCCTTTACAGACTGCATTAATAAAAACAGGAATACTAACCTTCTATCTTCTGCTCTTTTCATAGATCTCTCAAAGGCCTTTGATATGGTTAACCACCAAATACTATTAAGTATACTTGAATCACTTTCCCTTGATCATCAACTAGTAAAATGGTTCCAATCCTACCTTGAAAACAGGAAACAAGCGGTCCTGTGGGAAAACAATCTAGCTTTTCAGCTTCCTATCACCCTTGGAGTCCCTCAAGGATCCATTCTTGGACCTCTCCTTTTCACAATTTTCATTAATGATCTAAAAACTTCCCTTCCACAAACAACATGCATACAATATGCTGATGATTCAACTCTGGTATGTGCCGCATCCTCCCCTGCTGAATTACAGGCTAACACACAAACTGTCTTTACTTTAGTGGAAAACTGGTTCCATCAATGTTGTCTCCTCCTGAACCCTAAAAAAACTAAACTACTGCTATTTACTCCCACACAGAAATCCCACTCTATCAATTTCACAGTAAAATCAAACAATGGCGCATTAATAGCCCCTGAAACCACCACCAAACTCCTTGGTGTATTAATAGACAACCATCTCACCATTGACTCACACATTAACGCTAGTATTAAATCAGTAAATAGAAAACTTGGATTCCTCTACAGAATCAGACCATTTCTTACAGAGTCAGCAAAGATCTCTATTGCACAAACTCACCTTATTTCCACCCTACTCTACGCCTCACCTATATATATACCAACCTATCCAAAACTAATCTAAATAAACTAGCAACCACCTACAACAACATAGCTAAATTTGCCACCGGTGCCCCCTTCTGTACTCACCACTGCCTTAACCTTAAACATCTCGGATGGCTAGAAGTACAAAACCAACTAGTTTACCAGCAACTCATTTTTATTCACAAGATTTTACATCATCCTTCAAACACTCCCATACTATGTAACCTAGTAAATTCTTATAAAAACCTTCCTACCCTAAGATCAGCTAAAAAACTGCAAGTCGCCACTACTAAATCCTTTAACAAAGCTGGAGACTGCCTATTCTCAAATGCAGTTGGCAATTCCTGGAACAAACTTCCAACTGAGATCACATCCCTTACTTCCACCAACCTTTTCAAGAATCAGTTGAAAAACTTTATTAAAACCAAATGGCTTTGCCCCTGCTCTCAGCCTGACTGATACTTATTCTCCTCTTTCTACTCTAACTCTCAAACTGGATTTCTTTTTGCTGAAGCTCCTCTACCTTCCATATATGGCATGTTTAAACTTCTTGCTCTCTTTTTTGTATCTCCCCACTATGCTATATGAAGTTCTATGGATATTAAATATCTTTTTGCTTTTTCTTATATACATTTTTATTTTTATTTTGTATTTTTATGCTTACTGAAACTGAACAAGAACTATTTCTTTTTTGGCTCTCTACAAAAAAAAAAAAAAACATTTTATTTTACTGGCATTCAATTGTTTACTCATGTAATTATTCTTGTATTTAACATTTTTTTTTCTTGGGGACTATACAATTATTTTTTTGTAATCTCTATTTCTTGCGGATTATTTGTATAAATGTTTTTTTTTTCTGTCCTTGTTATTGTCTCGGAGCTTTTCTCCTCTGGCCTCTACTGAAAATGGACATATATCCAGTTAGACTAGCCCGGTCAACAAATGTAAAATAAATAACTACATAAATAAATATAAGAATGTCATTTGACCTTGATAAATGTGTAAAAGCAATGTTTAAAATAGGAAAGCTGCAGCACAAAAAAGACATTGGTTTGGTACAGGAATGCGATATAAAAGAACTTGAGCAAGACGGAGAGTATAAATATTTGGGAACTGATGAAGGATCAGCAATAAAACATGAACAAATGTGAGTAAAACTCAATAAGGAATATTTTAGAAGACTTAAATTAATACTGAAAACATCACTGACATCTAGAAACAAAGTTCAAGCTCTAAACCACTGTGCTCTTCCTGTCCTAACTTACAGTTTTGGAGTGATTAACTGGCCCCAAAAGGTGTTAGGTTAGACAGGAAAACAAGACTGATGCTTCATGCTCATCAAATGATTTATAAAAATCAAATGCATACCAATATTATATATTCCCCATTCTGAAGGAGGCATGGGCCTCCTTGAAATTGATTATATGTACAGATCTACAATCATGGGACTGCATACATATCTGCTGACCTCACAAGACTCAAATGTAGTGTAAGTTTTGAAACATGAGAATAAGTCTAATATGACTTCCCTGCTTAGTCTGGCAGAAGCATATTGGCGTCAAGCAGGAATGGAAATCAAACCAGAAGTAGATAAAAATCAGGCAGCAACAGAATGCGCCAAAAAATAAAAAATGTAAGGTGAAGGATCAGTTGAGAAGACAAGAAATGTAGAAAATGCATAAATAGTTGCAAGTATAGAAAACTCTTGGAGCAGCCTGATGTTGAGCAGGATCGAATGCAGGAATGGCTAATGAGCGGTGAATTTAAACCAAAAGACAAAAGGCAGCCCAAGATGGTGGACTACGTACACATTGGTGTACAAAGTCTATTGAACATGTGGGAGAAACAGGAATATGTAGGTTTTGTAAAACAGAATTGGAAGCAGTCACACATCTTGTTGCTGGTTGTGATATACTAATGGCAAAAGGAGTATATACTGAAAGGCATAATAATGTGGCAAGACTGTTGCATTGGGAATTGAGCAAACATTATAATAATGAGGTATCGGAAGACACTGGAAACATGAGCCACAAAGCATCATAGAAAATGCTGAAGTTAATATCACACGGGATCATCCATTACAAACAGTTCAAAAAATAGATGTGAGAAAACCAGATATAGTGGTCCATGAAAACAAGACAAGAGTAGTATCAATCATTGAAATTGCTACACCCAGTGATTACAGCATCTTATGTACATAGAGAGACGAGGTCATAAAATACCAGGGTTTGCAGGCAGAAACAAGGACAATGTAGAAGGATATTCAGACAGTTCCAGTAGTAGTAGGAGCAACGGGCCTTATGAAAAAGAATTTACAGTCATACTTAGATATATTGCTGATGCATGTAACTCCATGCAATTTGCAGAAAGAGTTATTACTGGGCACATTGCAGGTGCTACTAAGGGCACTTCTGGCTAACATCAAAGACTGAAACAATACTAATTTCATGAACTTTTAATCATACTTTAACTTAGGAATGGGGTCCATTCCCATCATGGTATTAGAAACCCAAAAGACTCGGAGAAATTAAAAAAGAGTGAGTGCATAGTTGTATATGCCACTTTGGAGACAGGTCAACGACTTAGGTTTTTTTTGCTTCCTCAACAGGTAATGGTGAAAAGTTGCTGTGCAGTTGGTTGTACATATGGTAGGAACTACCATGGCAGTTTCTACTGTTTCTGACTTAATAAGGAATGATAACAGCAATGGGGCAGCAGCTGTGAAATGTGCTGGATGGAAGGCAGATCACACATTTGGATATATGCAGAACATTTTGATACAGCTCAGTTTGCAATCCTACAGTTGGTGTTGGATTCCACAGATTTTATACCAGGGCAACAGAGACTGAAGGGCCAGTGCATCCTCGAGTATTTTTCCTTCAAATCATCAACTTCACAGAGAAGTACATCTGCATTACACAAAAAGCACCATTTGCAGGTATACTCACATTTCCCATCCTGATGTATGACCTGCTAGTAATATGAATGACAGCCATCCCTGTTCACGATTCTTCACTTGTTGCCAATGTAATTTCCCTTAACATAGTTACTTTCTAATGCTGGAGTGATTACATCACCTTATAAAAAGGTCAAAACAAATGATCATCATGTGATAACCATTACAGAAGAAGCCACTGCAAGCAGAAGATACACTCACATAAATGACATGCTACCTCATTTTCCAGAGGAAAACAATGACTGTGTGGAAGTGATAAACAGTGATTTTGACCACAACTACTGTGCCCATAAAATCAGTGTCATACTCCAAACATGATCTTGTCTTATTATTCAGACAATGATGTTTCTGGTGTTATTTCAATTACCAGTATTTGCACCTCAGTGACAAAGTGATGCATTCTTGTATCATTACAGGAACTGCGATCTAGATGTACACAGACAAATTTGAAGTGTACCAAGAGTGGTCTCCCAATTAAGGAAAACTCAAATATTGCAACTTGTGGTGCAGAGGGGCATTCAAGTTAATCTGTATTCTGTTCCTATGTGCTATATTTAGGCAAAACAGACCAATTTTTAAGTGCAGCACAGAGGACAACACAGCTCCAGAACAGACACCATGTCACCTTTGGCAGGACAGTACAGAGTCCGAATCTGATCCAGAAGGTAACAGTGACCAAGAATGGACAGCAGATCATGACAGGCAGACAGAGCTCCAAGAATGGACAGCAGATCATGACAGGCAGACAGAGCTCCAAGAATGGACAGCAGATCATGACAGGCAGACAGAGCTCCAAGAATGGACAGCAGATCATGACAGGCAGACAGAGCTCCAAGAATGGACAGCAGATCATGACAGGCAGACAGAGCTCCAAGAATGGACAGCAGATCATGACAGGCAGACAGAGCTCCAAGAATGGACAGCAGATCATGACAGGCAGACAGAGCTCCAAGAATGGACAGCAGATCATGACAGGCAGACAGAGCTCCAAGAATGGACAGCAGATCATGACAGGCAGACAGAGCTCCAAGAATGGACAGCAGATCATGACAGGCAGACAGAGCTCCAAGAATGGACAGCAGATCATGACAGGCAGACAGAGCTCCAAGAATGGACAGCAGATCATGACAGGCAGACAGAGCTCCAAGAATGGACAGCAGATCATGACAGGCAGACAGAGCTCCAAGAATGGACAGCAGATCATGACAGGCAGACAGAGCTCCAAGAATGGACAGCAGATCATGACAGGCAGACAGAGCTCCAAGAATGGACAGCAGATCATGACAGGCAGACAGAGCTCCAAGAATGGACAGCAGATCATGACAGGCAGACAGAGCTCCAAGAATGGACAGCAGATCATGACAGGCAGACAGAGCTCCAAGAATGGACAGCAGATCATGACAGGCAGACAGAGCTCCAAGAATGGACAGCAGATCATGACAGGCAGACAGAGCTCCAAGAATGGACAGCAGATCATGACAGGCAGACAGAGCTCCAAGAATGGACAGCAGATCATGGCAGGCAGACAGAGCTCCAAGAATGGACAGCAGATCATGACAGGCAGACAGAGCTCCAAGAATGGACAGCAGATCATGACAGGCAGACAGAGCTCCAAGAATGGACAGCAGATCATGACAGGCAGACAGAGCTCCAAGAATGGACAGCAGATCATGACAGGCCGACAGAGCTTAACAGTCAACAACTGAATGAGGCCAAATAAGCCCTCATGAGAGGTTTGAATTTTGTCAGATTTTCCAGTCACTGCGTAAGACTGAAATACTTTTCAACACCTTTCTGTATTTGCAGGTACAAAAAGTTGAAGAGTAAGTTGCCCACACAGTAGCAACACATCTTTCTTGTGTTTGTGAATGCACCTATTGCATGGTTTGCCATATGCATGATATGCCTTGGCTCCTGTCCAGTGTACTTTTATAATTTGTTAGGCTCATTTGCAGTGTTGTTGCAAGTGTGTGAAAATGGTCACTACCAAGTACTAGACACACAGCCTTATCTTGGAACCATGGGAGCTGGAAATCTTGTCTTAGCATGTGACATCTTTTTTTTACTGATGCAGACATAGAAATTACTGAATGTGTTCCACACAGTGAACATGGCCACATCCTTCCAGTGAACATACCACTTGATAGAGACCTGCTACCTTGTCCCTTCAGTAGTTCATGTCTGGCAGGAAGAGTAGCAAAAGTTGCTGCTTGCTCTCTCTGACCATGCAGTGCACTTAGGTGGCAATGCCTGTTGCTGTTCCCCTGGATACACTGCCAAGTATGGATCATATTCCAGGATGGATATGCAGGGAGGGAAAGTCATAGACTTTCAACTAGTGCAGGTAAGAGGACACTGATATTTACATCATACAGTACCTCATACCATAGTATGCATGCTTAAGGCAAAATATCTGTTATTTGTGTATTACTCTTCAGAGCAATGAAGTGAAAAACTCAAATGCAATGGAATTAAAAGATTTGAAGTGATCACTGTCAATTCTGGCTTCCACATAGCCAGTATTACAACTGACCTTCATTGTGTGGTACGGAAGTTCTTGTGCATCAGCATGCTAGATGTGAAACACTGGTTTGATTGCAGGCACATTGCAAAGGATAGGCATCAGGCAATAATTACTGTTGTGAAAAAATGTCTGACATTGATGTAACTTGAGACATTGTGACAGGGTTTCTCCTGCATCTGACACAGGTATCAAGAAAAAGCTTGACCAAAAATCAAAACTGCATGGATGTGCTTTCCTCGGTCACTTGGCTCAGGCTGTCGGCATTCACCTGTGTTAGTGCGCATCAACCAGTGCAGGGAATGGACCCCCTAGTTCAGGCTAAATGGACTTCTTTAATCATGTCTACAACATTCATGACGATCATGACCCACTCTTGCCTTGTTGTGAGCATGGTGACCTGGAGGAGCAGATCATGGGTGCTGAAATGTAAGGCAATGTAAGTAAATGCAGGCGTTATGTTGATGTGCATAGACATGTAAACATTTGTTAATGAATTTCATACCTTTTTGCATTGCTGTTCTTTTCACTGCAGATGGTGCACAAGGAGTTGGAGGTGAGTGTAATGGCATGAAACGTTTGTGATATCCCCCAGACAGCTGCACTGGAAGCTTTTCATGAAGTCGAGACTTTCTTTGCATCCAAGATGCTCCACTTCCTTTACCAAAGTATTCTGGTAAGGTAATCACATGCTGTGAGAATATGTGTGTTAAGCTGAGAAATGCAAAAGGAGAAAGGAAAACTAACGGTCTTTTACACCAACTTGTCTCAGGCTACTTTTGGCTGCTCTCCATTTTAATGAAAACTCCTGTCAAAAGCAAAAGCACACAGTTTCAGTTGATCTTCAGCGTGTAGTCGTACCTGATGAGTCGTAGCAGTGAGCCTGTTTTGAAGAAAGTAAAGACATCACTGACTTATGGTAAACAGTTGACACTATACAAGCAATTTGATTGCATGTGGCAGTCTGTGTCGATGATGTGGTATGTCTAATATGTGGCTGTCCTTTTCTGCAGCTGTATAATGTTGTTTCCATTGGGAGTCATGGAAAGCTAATGCATACCATGTTTAGGAACGTTTTATTGATTCTACTCTTGTACTCTTGCAGGTTACATCAGTACTTTAAAAGATACAGTTTTCAAAAGGCAACAAAGATTCCCAATATATCAAGTTGTAATTCTAGGAAGAAGACACCACACAGCAGCAGTACCACCACTGGCACTAAAGTATCAGCATTACAGCAAGTCAGAGTTACTGTCAAGATTTCAAGCAAGGTAGGTCAGACCACAAAAGGGGTGTTATTCTTCATGCAAGGATGGTTAAGAAAAGCTAAAACCAACACTCATGCCCACAAACAGCAATTGGTATGCAAGGTAAGTTACTCTTTTATGTAAAAACAAGGGTGCACTTGATTATTGTCCTAGTTAAGAGAAATCTCCAACTCACCTGTATAACATCTGTCTTTTCTTCTGTATTCAGATTTTGAGGCATCATTCATTCATCATGACTGAGAAAAGTTATTGGAAGATTGATCACACTATGATGTATTCACGAGTAAACATCTACATATGACTCGCTTCTGTAATTTAGTAACCATGAATGTCAGCATTCTGCAAGCAATGTTTCTCAGCAAAGACAATGAAGTTCAATACTTGTGGCAGAGGAAATGTCACTGACTCATCTTCGGCTTCAGAGAAGTAAAGCAAAAATGGCAAAATAGTAGACAGGGTACCAATCAGTGGTCTTTATTATGCTTGAACTTCAGTTAATGACGAGCACATGATTAAAGGACAGCAAGTATGCCTGTAACACTGATTAAAATCATAAACATTTCATGTAAGCATCTGGAAATGCGTATTTACAGGGAGGCAGTTTATATATTGCAATATCTGAAGACAATGGATAGTACTTGGACATTCTACAGCCACTCTTCGGGGGATGCTTGCGTCACAAAAGTTGTGATGGGTCAGTTACTTTCCCTGTTAGCTATCTCATCATGGGTAGTAGGCTGCTATACCTACCAACAGATGTAGAACAATGCCATTAATTCTGTTGTGATGATACTGCAATTATGGCACAAGGCACAACCACTAACAGAACTGTTATTCCATTGTTTGTACTCATCGTGGCTAAAAATTACCAATAGCTGGTAGAGGCTGCTTTTGTTCTGTGCCTTAGGGCAGCAAATATGTGGCATTCTGCAGGTGTAATCAGTGTATATCTGGGCACTATGACAGTAGTCTGGTATATTTTTTATAAAGGTTTATTACTGTGGACATAAAAATACATTTCAATTTCTGACTCGCGTCATTTAAGTGCTGCCCTGATTGATTAAAACATAACACGGAACATTAGACACAGATAAGAGCTGCCTAAAATCAGGGCATTTAGTGCTGGTGAAACAGGGTGCACATTAGTTAAAGTTATTGCAAGAACAATCCCAGTAATGCAAAATGAGACACTGCAGTCTCACTGAAGTACTTACTTGAAATATTACCAGGTACAGACTGTAATGACTGTAGTTGTATTTAGGAATGAAAACAACATACATTAGTGCAATACAGTGAGCATATATGTAGTCCTGACTTGAGGATAATAGGTTATCTAGATGTTTATGCCCACTACTTTGGCACCATACCAGTGGTGTTCACCCACACCACAACACTGCTGCTCCCACAGCATAATCACAGTTAGGATGTCACACCACAACACTGCTACCCCACAGAATAATCACAATTAGGAAGTTGTACATGATCCTTGATAGGTAATGACAATGTCTCCCCACTTGTAAAATCTAGCCTACCACAGTCTTGGCTAAAAGAAGTGTTAATTCAGTGCTATATACAGGTAGTAAACTTGATGGGTAGACTGCTGCCATACCTGCTTGTCATAGGCTGCTCATCTCCCATGAGTCCATCTACCTCAGTTTATTCCCATAAAGATAACATTAACACATCTTTATCCAGGCACACATTATGGAAGCCTCACAAATCAGTAGTGCAGTCAGCTGATGGTGAGTTTGCAAACTTCTGTCTGACAACTTTATAAGATCAGCAACTGCGGTTTTCAGCAACTGCCACCATCTCACAGTTTCCCCACATGCACCTGTTAGGTTAGCAGGAAATCAATCATCAGATTATGAACAGGTAGATGAGCTTGTACATAGGGTTAAGTGCATCTATCCCACACTGAAGTACAAACGGTCAATGTTGTGACTGACCTTTACAGGTATACTTCATGCACCTGAGTATGCACAGTGACCATCAGTCAGTTCCACTGTCTTGCATTTAGTAAAATAAGCCACTCTTTTATTTCATTGATAAGTGTGAATATTTTTATTATTTCACTCTCTTTAATGTAGGGGCAGTGCTTTTTATATTAACTTGTAATGTCTGCATGCTGAGCTTCTTGACAACACTAAGTTCTCAAAGTTCAAATAAATGGTCTGCTCTATGTAGCCAAAAGTGTTCCTAAAGAACAGCACTACCAGGTTATACCTCATACCATGCTTTTCAGCCCCAAAACTTGGACCGAACCAGAAAAGGAGGGGGAGTATCAATATTCGTCAAAGATATCTACACCTCCAGGTTGGTGGCACAGCACAAAGCATCAGAGACTATCCATGTGCAACTAACAGTGGGTAAAACTGCCTTCCAGTTTATAGCCTGCTACAGACCACCCTCCCAAACCCAGGAACCCCACTCGGCCTTCCTGAGAACACTGGAAAATATGAAGGTCTCTCCAAACACCATTATATTGGGCGACTTCAACTACCCAAACATAGACTGGGAGCATTACTCTAGCTCCAACACCCTAGCTCAAAGGTTCCTAGAATTTATAAACTCAAATGCTATGGAACAACTTGTTACCACTCCCACAAGAGGGGAAAACACCCTGGACCTGATCATCACCAACATGGGGACTCTATGCTCCAGACCAGAAGTGTATCCCTCACTGGTAAGATCAGACCATAAACTAATCTCACTGGATATTCACATCCCGACCCCACCCCCTGCCCAGAAAACCACAGTGAAAAACTTATCTAAAGCAAATTTCACACTCCTCAAAACCGAGGTGGAATCCTTCAAAGCCCTCCCAGGCCTGTGGAAAATACGACCCAGACCGCAGAATCCTTTATAAATGCATTCTATGAACACCTTCAGGAATGCATGGATCATGCAATCCCAAATAAAACCAAAAGGCAGACATCCTGTCTGGTGGACCCCAGCCATAAACAAACTATACAATAGAAGGAGGAAGCTACTACATGATAGAGCAAAATCCCAAAAAGGGAAGGCATCTCTGATCACTGTTAGCAAAAAACTACGGGCACTCATAAAATCGTCTAAGGCCAGCTTCAAGAGAAAAATTGCACAGGGCACTAAGGATAATCACAAGGCTTTCTTTAGTTATGTTAGGAACCTGGGTGGGAATTCCCAGATGTGCTCAGAATTGGTCCAAAATGACAAAAAATACACCGAACCCACAAACATTGCCAACATCCTAGCTGACAGGTTCAGTGCAAACTTCTCCCTCCCCTCCCCACGAAAAGGGCAAATATCTATCCCAGCAGAGTGCTACCCCCCCTGACATCTCAGATGCTCAGGTAAGAGCCGCCCTCTCCAAAACAAAAAACACAGCATCAATGGGACCAGACGGTGTCCCGGGCTGCGTCCTACATGAACTCCAAGAAGAGCTAAATCCAAACATAAAACTACTGATGTTAAGTTGTCTATCTCGCCTTCATTCTTACTGGATGGGTTCGGAGCTGACCTCGGCTCCGACTCGGCCACTCTAAAAGCTCGAGAGTTTGCTCCACCGGCTCGAGGCTCCCCTTATATCCCACAATGCTAGGCGAGAGTTACCTCAGATCTCGTTTGCCGCTACAGCTTCGAGGTTGGTTTTCTACCGGTTCTTGGTAAGTGACTTTTTCTTGTGTAAATTAGTCTATCTAAACCCCTTTAATTTTAATATTTTTACTTATTTCCCTTAGTTTAGAGAAATTTTTATCCCCTTCAAAAAAATTCCCGTTTTTTTCCCTCAAGAACTTTAGGTTCTTCCCTTGGGCCTACTGGCCTTTTCCCTTCCCTAGTGGAGTGTGTGTGTATTATTTTAAAAATCCTAGTTAGTGGTTTTTTATTATAATTTAACTTGACAGGGTGTAATTAGTGTGTTTGTGTGTGTGTTTGTTTACACCTGTTTAAAAATGTCTAAAGAAGCAAAGGTCTCGTTCAAGAAGTGTGATGCGTGCTGTCAGAAAATGTCTCTGACAGACGCTCACACTTCTTGTGTCTGTCTGGGGCCTTTGCACCTGCAGGACTCCTGTGCTGTGTGCCATGGCTTCAGCCCCAGGGTCCTGCAGGAAAGAAAAAATAAATTGATATTAAGAGGCTTACTCAAGCCAGAGGATTCCCTATCTGTTTCAACAGGGAAGCTCTCTAAGGCATCTAGGTCTTCGGCTCCGACTACTGAGCCGAGACCTAAGGTTTCAACCTCTGCCTTCATCGGCTCTGGCTGGAGCCGATAAGTCTCAGTCCACAGTTTCTGTGGCTCCTCGGCTCCGGCGGAGCGAGGTAGTAGATTCCGTGTCGGCTCCGACCAGACCCGGAGCCGACAACTAGAAGAGGTCCAGGTCACCATCTCTTGGCTCCGTTCATTCGGCTCCAGGATCTCCCCTGCTGTCTGAGCGGGCCAAAGATCTCACTCCTCTAGGTCATCGAGGCTGTCGGATCATGACCTTCAGAGGGTAGTGAGTCGACTTCTTAAGTCCGAGGCACTGGCCCAGATGCTTCAGAGCCCGACTCATCAGTCGATGCCTGCCCCGGTCCATCAACATATTCCTCCTTCGACTCTCTTGAGCTCGGGCCGGGTCGCCGGAACCGAGACTGTGATAGCGTCGGAGCCGATACAATTGTCTTCAGCTCCGTCGTCGGCTCCGATTTCTTCCTTGGAAGAATCTCGGCGCTGGACTTCCCTCGTCGGCTCGAGGGGTGAGTGGCATCGGACCCTTGTCCGACCCCCTCTCCTCTCGGTGCTTGGCTGGTGAGTTCGGCTCCGACATCGGCCTCGGAGCCATCACTGTCGGTGCCGAGGGGGGTTCTTAGCTTCTCGGAGACCTCTGGCTCTGCCTGACAGGGGTGCATTCGAGGTCATGCGGAGTGTGTTAGAGCCTGGCTCTACTCCACAGTCGGCTCCGTCCGCCCCTCCCTCACGGTGCCTCAGGTTAAGTCGACTCACTCCCTCATCCCGGACCGCAGAGAGCCAGCTCCTCAGGAACCCCCTGTGGGGATTTCATCCTCTTCCGAGGCCTCTCCTGATTTGGCAGAAGAGCCCCTCGGAAGAGGAAGTGTAAGAGGAAACACATTGACTCACCTGAGTCCATCACGTCAGACACAGATTTGGATGATTCTGAGGGTTCCCCCCGTTCCCCTTCTGAAGATGTCTCATTTGCAGACATTCTGGAGATCCTGGAACAGACGGGAAATTGGCCACCCCTCAACCCTTCGGAGGACGAATCTGTGTATCTTGAGGCGTTGGCTCTCGTCCTTCCACCTCCTGGGTGTCCCCCTTTGACCCCCTCATGCAGGTGGTTGCTAAGAAGGCATGGGCGGCTCCTGATTCAGTGGACCCCACTCCCAGGAGACCCTCCAAGTTCATAACAGCACAAGCAGACAAACAGTTCTTAACAAAAGGAGTTTCTGTGGATGCTATGGTGGTAGCTGCTGCCACTAAGAAGGAGCTAGCTGATCCTTCAGTACCTGTCCATCCACCTAACAAGGAATCTAGGTCCATGGACAGGTGCGGAAGCGGATGTTCTCGTCAGCGACATTTACCATGCGTTAAGCTGAACTACCTGTGCCATTTTACTCGTCTTCAAAGGGACTTGATCAAGGAAGCGAGTGAAATGTTAAGGACCCTACAGCTGCGGGTTTCAAGATAAGATGAACACGCAGCTGGCTACCCTTAACTCCATAACCAACTCCTCCATGCGCCTTCTTTCTACGCGGTTGATGGAGCGAGCAGAGCCGCAGGGACAGGTGTGGCCTTACGTAGGCATGCCTGGATGCGGCTATGCAATTGCGGACCCCTTCAAGGCGTCTTTCACTAACTCCCGTTCGATGGATCATCCCTCTTTGGTCCTCAAGTGAAAGAAACCTTGATTAGGTGCGAAACTGATGGCAAGACCCTTTCTGCCGTCGAGTCCGTTTTCTACTCCTTCTAGGCCTTACCCCAAAGGCCAGAAAGGTGGAAAGATGTGGTTCGTAAACAATCTCAAGGGACCGGACGCAGAGTCGTTCCCGCCAGAGGCAGAGGCGGAATAACAATGGTAGACGCCCTAGGGGCAGGGTCCGCAGAACCAGGGCAATCGGGAAGCCTTCCCTGACAAGCCCTTTCAGCATCCCTGAGGTGTTGCCCGGCTGCCCATCTTCGGAGGGAGTCGGGAAGATTGTCACTGTACCCAGAAGCCTGGCTATCCCTGACTCAAGACAAATGGGTACAGTCCATCATTTCCGAAGGCTGTTCTATCCCCTTCCTTCGCATTCCAATTCAGTCAAAAAAATCCCTTCCAGATGTTCCACCCGCTCAAAGGGATCTTGCAGCTTTGGAAATTTCCAGCCAGTTCCAGCAGACCAGCAAGGATCCGGAATCTACTCCAGGTTCTTTTTAGTTCCAAAGAAAACAGGGGACTGGAGACCAATTTTGGATCTCAGTGTCTTGAACAAGTCAGTCAAGAAAACAAGATTTCGGATGGTCACGCTGCAGTCCATCCTTCCCCTTTTGGGCAAAGGAAACTGGATGTGCTCTATAGACCTTCGGGATGCGTACTATCACATAAAAATGAACAGACGCTCCAGAAGATTCCTCCGCTTCAGGCTGGGAACCAGTCATTTTCAGTTCAGGGCCCTGCCCTTTGGTCTCACCACTGCCCCCCAGGTGTTTACCAAATGCATGGCAGTGGTAGCTTCTCACCTGAGACGACAAGGATTCCAGGTGTTTCCATATTTGGACGACTGGCTCCTCACAGCTCCCACCAAGCATCTCCTTCTGATGGCCAGAGATTACACTTTTCGCGTTTGTCAAAATCTGGGTATTTCAATAAATTGCGAAAAGTCTGTTTTGTCGCCTTGTCGTACTATTACCTACATAGGCAAATCTAGATACAGTAAACATGTCTGCAAGACTAACACATCAGAGAATAACAGACATTCACAAACTGGTATCACTCCTTTTCAACAACAACAGAATCAAAGCCAGGTTAGTTCTGAAAGTGTTGGGAATTATGGCAGCGGCCATACCTCTGCTTCCATTAGCCAGATTCCACATGCGGATCCTTCAATGGATGCTCTTTACTCAATGGTCATACCAGCAACTTCCAATGTCTCACACCATTATGATCACGCAAGCGTGCAAAATCATCTCATGTGGTGGATGTCTTCCCCTCAGCTCTTGTTGGGAAGACCCTTTGTTCCACCTCCTCCGGTTGCTACTCTGACAACGGATGCCTCCCTGATCGGGTGGGGGGGCATTATCAGGGCAGGACGGTCCAGGGCACATGGCAACCAAGCGAATGCCACTTGCACATAAATGTTCTGGAGATGAGAGCAGTGCTTTTAGCGTTGCAAGCCCTTCAAGACTCTCTTCCCTTGGGAACGATTGCAATCCAAACAGACAATATGTCTGTAGTGTGGTACATCAACAAACAAGGCGGAACCAGGTCATACCCCTGTGTCGAGAAGCACTCAGACTGTGGCAATGGGCGATTTCTTCTCAGCGGTTTCTGATAGCAACGCACATCCCGGAAAGTCCAATCAAATTGCGGACAAGTTGAGCAGAGCCATACTCATGCCTCACAGTGGTCTCTGAAAGACTCTGTAGTGAGAGAAATTTTTTCTCAAGTGGGGTCAGCCTTGCTGCGATCTTTTGCTACTCCCAAAACAGCAAGTGCAGAGAATATTTCACTCTATTCCCTTTACCAGGCCAACCCAGCAGAGACGCTGTAGTCCAAGTTTGGCCCGGGGACTTCTGTATGCATTTCCTCCCTTCCCACTGATCTCTCAAGTGATACAGAAAGCTATCGCTCAGAAGGCCTCATTGATCCTCATTGCTCCTTACTGGCCTCGACAAGTGTGGTTCCCCTTTCTACATCGTTTTCTCTTGGGCGACCGTGGAATCTGGACCTAGTTCCAGATCTTTTGATCCATCAGTCGGGTCAGTTTCATCGCTCCCTCCCCTCTCTGAACCTCACTGCTTGGTTCCTCCAGTTCCAACCTTAGCCAGGCTTCCTCAATTATCTCACACTGTTAGAGATATTCTGATAGCTTCCCATAAATCTTCCACTCGGAAGATTTATTTGAGTAAGTCGCAACGCTTCACATATTGGGCTCAAGGAAAGGACATAGATCCTTTCACTGCTTCCATCCAATTAGTCCTTGATTTTCTAGCTGAACTCTTCCATGCAGGTTCATCTCCTTCTACACTTAAAGTTCAATTGGCAGCTATTTCTAACTTTCATGTGGGTATTTCTGAATCTGCCTTAATGTCCCACAAGCTTTGCAAAGCCTTTTTGAAAGGAGTTTTTCTTCTCAGACCTCCTATAAGAAATCCTCCTTCTCCTTGGAACCTAAATTTAGTTCTTGCTTCCTTGATTCTTCCCCCTTTCGAACCTGCAGTCTCCTGTTCTTTAAAATTATTATCATGGAAGACTCTTTTTCTGGTAGCTATTACATCAGCTAGAAGAGTTTCAGAGCTTCAAGCACTCAGCTGTCGTCCTCCTTATCTTTTGTTTCATAAGGACAGAGTATCTTTACAAACTAACCCGTCCTTTTTGCCTAAAGTGGTCTCGACGTCAAATCTAAATCAAAGCATTGATCTACCTGTCTTTTTTCCAGAATACTCCAATAGGTCTGAACAAAAATTACACTGCCTGGATGTTCACCGTCAATTGAGGTACTACTTGGATAGAACAAAACAGTTTAGAAAATCTGATCAGCTGTTTGTCTCCTATGCGGAAAGCAGAAAGGGAGTTTCAGTTTCAAAGGTATCATTATCCAGATGGCTAACATCTTTGATCTCCCTTGTATATGAAATTAGACATCAAAAGCTGCCTGTTAAACCTAAGGCTCATTCCACCAGAGCTTTGGCTACTTCTTTAGCCTTCCAAGACAGACTGCCTATTGACACCATTTGTGCAGCGGCTACTTGGGCTACTCCTCACACTTTCATTTCTCATTATAAGTTGGATTTAGCTTCTAGGCATAGAGCTAACTTTGGTTCCACTGTTCTCAGGAGTCTGTTCCGTTAGGCCACCCGGGACAAGGTGCTAGGGACGCGGTCCCATCCAGCAAGAATGAAGGCGAGATAGACAACTTAACATATAGAAGTTATGTTCTTACCATAACGTTCCATGTTAGTTGTCTTCTTCGCCTTCTTCTTGGTCCCACCGTCCTTCCCCCTGGCCTGGACAGACCTAGAGGAGTTGTGATTGTGACCTCTCTTTCTACCACCTCTTTCTTAGACATATGCTATTTTGCATATTTCCTGGTTCAGGATGTAGGGCACCCTTCTTTCTTCCTGTTGTTAGAGGTGGACTCTGTTTTACAGTTATACTGTTACTATTATAAGCTGGGGTTAGCTTACAAACGAGATCTGAGGTAACTCTCGCCTAGCATTGTGGGATATAAGGGAGCCTCGAGCCGGTGGAACCAACTCGAGCTTTTATAGTGGCCGAGGTCGGCTCCGAACCCATCCAGCAAGAAGAAGGCGAGAAGAAGACAACTAACATGGAACGTTATGGTAAGAACATAACTTCTATTTCAATCTCAGCCTTACCACAGGATATGTACCCAAAGAGTGGCGTACAGCAACAGTGGTCCCTCTCCACAAAGGTGGTGCCTCAACGGATCCTGGAAACTATCGCCCCATAAGCCTGACTAGCTTGGTCTGCAAAGCTATGGAAAGGATCATCATGGACCTCATAAAAAAAGATATTGGGGACCTACAGACACTGGATCCTACCCAGTTCGGCTTTGTTAAGGGCAGATCCTGCCTCTTAAACCTGGTCGATTTCTTTGAAACAGTCACCAAGTCCATTGACGAGGGGAAGGTGGTCCACACAGCCTACCTGGACCTCGCAAAAGCCTTCGATACAATACCCCACTTGGGCATTATAGATAAGCTCACCAGCTTAAATATAAACCCCTATGTCACTAGATGGGTTGCAAACTTTCTCAAGGACAAAACCCACATGGTTAGAATTGCTGGAGCCATGTCAGACTCCAAACCAGTTACAAGTGGCATCCCACAAGGCTCAGTCCTGGGACCTCTCCTGTTCGGTATATATTTCTCGGAGGTACAGGCCAACACGGAAGGACTGTGACTGACCAAGTTCGCAGATGACTGCAAACTGGGCGCTATAATCGACTCTCCAGCTGACACAAGCATCCTCCAAAAGGGCCTCATAGAAACAGACAACTGGTGCCAGAGCCATGGCCTCAAGCTAAAAAGTGTATAGTCATCCCCTTTGGCAAAAACAAAGTGCCCACAAATTGCCACATAGGTGGTAATCCATTAAGTACAGAAGAAGTAATTAGGGACCTGGAGACCCAAGTTGATAGCAGTCTCTCATTTGACAACCACGTGGCCAAAGTGGTTAGAAAAATATTTTATATAGCCCACCTAATCATGAAGGGATTCACATCTAGATCAGGGGAGGTCATCGTGCCTCTTCACTCATCCCTCATCAGGCCCATAATTGAGTACAATGCCCCTTTTGGGATGTACCTTTCCAGACACCTGCAGCAACCGGAAAGACCCCAAAAGTATCTCACCAAGAGGATCAAAGGGCTCAAACAGATGCCATATTCTGCCCGGTTAAAGAAACTCCAGCTCTACTCAGTGGCATACCGCATGCTCAGAGGCGATCTGTGCCTGACGTATAAAGCCATGTCCAACCCGGAATTAATGGACATGCTGCACCTCAGAAAATCCAAATCCCATCGAGCGGCCCGACTTCGAGACTTGAACCTCAGCACTGAAATAAATAGGACATACTGGAGGGACAGATTCATAACCCAGAGGCTCCCTTCACTCTGGAATAAAATCCCAGTCCAGGTTAGGCAGAGTCCCTCATTGACTCTCTTCAAGAGGAATCTTGATGAGTGGATGGGGGATCGTAGGTTTACCCCGGGTATCACTTCTATGTCACTGTTAGACAGAGGCATAGTATACTAACCTCGAAAAAGGGCATAGCAAAATTAATTTAAAATGGGTGGTGAAAGCCAAACACACTCTGGCTAGGCTTATAAATGCCCTAGGGCAGATAGCCTAGTATGAACCTATGAACCTAAGTGTAAAAGACATGCTGTTCTGCAATAACTGTTGTTACACAGGTAGATTTCATGCCATTCAGTGTCTAAATGGGTTTTATTACTCAACATGAGCAGTCAGTATTAATTTGTAAACAATTGAGAATATCTCAGTAACCACTTCAGCTGTACTGGATAGAGATGAGGTATCAGTGCAGTTTTGGCCATCCTGTATGCTTTATGATGAAATATTTCTGTACCTGGGTTGTTGCATATTTTCTATCACTTAAATGTTTCAGCAAAACACATATACTGTAATTGTTCACCTATTCAAGAGCTATCAAG
This sequence comes from Protopterus annectens, assembly GCF_019279795.1. Taxonomy (NCBI): domain Eukaryota; kingdom Metazoa; phylum Chordata; order Ceratodontiformes; family Protopteridae; genus Protopterus; species Protopterus annectens. The sequence goes on from NC_056742.1 coordinate 420,852,615, forward strand.
TGATGTATGACAAAAGGGGACAACATAGTGCTGTTTTGTGCTGTTGCTGGGTCTATGCAAGTTATGCATATAATAATTTCACAATATTTCAAAACAATATTACTTTACAAAACCGTTTGTGTTTGTAGTAGAGGTAACAGTGTGTGACTTAACGTCTTGTATAAGATGGCACCATTTGTTCACCTGTAGGTCATAGCTTTTATGAAATTAATGCTATTATGAAAATATAGGTAATAGTTATAACTGCTTTGCCAAAAACACATTTATATCTCAGCATGTCTTCACATTACCTACTATGTTGTAATGTCATTATTTACTAACTGCTTGAATGCACCTCCCTCAACAAAAAATCATCACAGTGTATTTCGGCATTGTTAATGTGAACATGGAAATATGTCATATTTTTTACTACTTTTTGGAAACATTCCTTAACTCCCATCTGTGCATATCCCATGCTGACCATTTCACTGCCATGCTTCCCAAGTCACCTTGTTGATGCCACCTTGCTGCCTTACTTTTATGTGTGTATGTGTACCAGAAATTATATACTGAAAACAGCGACAAGTGTACTTGTTTCAGAAGTATAGGGAAGACTCTTGTAAAGAAGAGGATACTCTTAAAGGATACGCACGGACTTCACCTTCCTGACAGTTATACTGTTGTAGGAAGCAATGCAGTAACATGATTGCACAGAGTTTCCATGAACAGTTCTGGATAGGCTGCTGTATTGACAGGGATTGGGTGGTATTGGCATTTTGTCAAGTTATCCCTATTAATAGGAAGTTAGCCTTAGAATAGCTCCTGAGTCTTGCATGTTTAGCTGGGGTGACAGAACTGATTTGTAATGTAAAGGAGAAAGCTTTATGGTCTGACCTTACTAGAGAGGACACTAGACTAGGGGGAATATAAAGTTTGCTCATGTTTCTAAGTACCATGTCCAGTGTGTTTGCACTCCTAGTGGAGTATGGGCTAACTTGAACAAAATGTCTGTGTTTATATGCTCATAAAATGCTAGTGTGTCAAGCAGTAGTTAGACATTTTGTGCATCCACTTGTCATTGTATATTATGAAGCAAATATGAACTTTTTCCATATAATAGCCTGCATTTTTTCATTATTGGACCCTGTGCACCATTGCCTAAAAATCCACTAGTCCAAATAATGCTTGCATTGTGTTACAGAAGCATTCTGCTTCACTGTGAATCTGAAGCCAGCTACGCAGAAGGGGTTGTCTGACACACAGCACACTGCTGTTCCTCCAAAATGTTGTTTGTTTGTTTTAGATGAGATTTATTTCCCCAAAGTGGGTGATTCTGATGCTATCTGTTTTGTGGATGTGCAAGAGGGGCCATCAGAAGCCACTGAAGTACTATACAATTGTTGCAAATGACTGGGCATGTATGTATCGAAGGGTCCATTATACTTAATGGTCTGATGTGGGCAGATTAGAGAAGAACAATGGCGCCTTTGTGCCCAGTTGCCATACTCTTGCTTATAAGTTGAACATTTAATGAAATCCTTACCACCATAGACACATGATGGTCAAATACCAGGGTACTCTGTACATGCATTGCCAAAACCCTGTCCACAGGGTCTGCTAAGGATGTATTACTGATGTGGTATTTTCAGTGGTAGCTGCCTTCCCAGATAATACTATTATGTATTTCTTACCAGTGAATTTTATTCTGTGGCTTTAGCACCACTTATTCTTGTGTGTTGGGCCTCTCTGAGGTTGTGTCCAGGGTATGTCAAGGCCACCCATGACTATTCTTTTGGGTTGCAGGGGGACTGTCTGCATAATTTTTAAATGTCTCGTGGTCTTATATGGGTCACACAGGAGGACCTGTACCTTGCAAAAATATGATATTGGAATTTACCTGGGTGATTTAGAAGTGAAGAAATTCAATTGCTTCATACTGTTGAACTATCATTAAAGTGTGTTTAATGTTAGTTGAACTCCCCCACACACTTTTATCCCTTACTGTGCAGTGGCTGGTCTAAATGTGTGGAAGGCATTACAGCCCTGGACTGCCAGGCTAACCTCCTTAGCTTTAGACCTTCTCTCAATAACTACACAAATGTCTACATTCTACCATCTGAGGAAAGCTCTTGGCCATGTGCATGAAAACCCTTAAATGTGCACTTGTTTGTGTTTTATTTATGTTGAATGATTTTGATTCATCTGATTGACAATTTCTAAGGAGGGCACCAGAAGGGGAGGGAGTTAGCCAGTAATCACAGCCTACACAGGACATGGGCAAACCATGCATGTCAAAATCGGTGTGGTCTGTTAACCATTTCATCACAGGTTGACAAATATCTCCCCTTTGTAATAAACCAAAAAACAAAGTATATTATTAAAATCAGTTGTCCTCTGTTCATACTGAGTGATCATCCTTGGAGAATGTGGAATGCTGCTCAATCCTAATCCAATAACGGACTACACATTTAAGAGGCTGAACATATGTGGGTCTATGTGTCTGGTGCATAATATGTGTGGTGGGTGTAGTGTGTGTGCATGTGTGTTTGGAACCACCTGTACCATCTTTGTAAGTGCTTGTACGTGAGAGCTCTGTCTCCTGTGATACTGTGTAAATACAGCTCTCCTATAACATCATTTCATTTAAGAATTAGGAGGTTGTGAGTAACAATGAGACAAGTGATACATTGTCTCAAGATGTGCATGTTCACCAAGCTGACATCAGAGATCGTAGGAAAGTGCATATCCAGGGTCACAGTTCCTTATAACATGATCTTCAAATAAATGGCACAAAGTTTTATTTTATTTTATTTATTTATTTTATTTAACATTTGTTGACCGGGAATGTCCGACTAGGTTCCACAGAGCCTGTTTTCAGTGGAGGCCCGGGGAGAAATGCTCCAGATGCATGTCTTTGGAATGTGAGAGGAAACCGGAGTACTGGGGAACCCACGCCTAACACAGGAGAACATGCAAAGCCAAGCTGTGAGGCGACAGTGTTAACCACTGCACCACTGTGCCGCCCCCAAAGGGGTTCACAGTTAGATACCTTTGGACACTGTAAGAGTATAGAAAGCAGTCGACACTATTTTAAGAATAAACTCATGGGACAGTATTCTTCATCACACAAACTATTTGGTCTTGATGCAACAAAGTGTAGAGGAAAGTTGAGAGGTAGTTTGTAAAAGCCGGAAATAGAAAAATGTAGTTAGTAAGAGAGGTGAGTTATCCTCAGCATTATGTTTACAGATCTCTTTATTTCTTTTTGTGTTGGTGTTATAATCACTGCATCATGGATGTTGTGAAAAAAATAGCCCTTACTTTTGGGGAAACCATTGTGTTCACTGAATAGCATAGTGTAGTCCTAGATGCAGGTTTCATTCTATAGAATTGAGAAGTACTTCATTTAAGTCAGTGTGGCTAATGTGAACCCCCCTTAATTTAAGTACACCACCATGATCAGGAGAGTATACAGAGAAAGAGGTTGGCGGAGAAGAAGTGGGATTGTAAGAGAGATGAAGAAAGTAGACAGGAGTATAAGGAGATGAGGTGCATGGCAAAGAGAGAGGTGGCTAAGGATAAGGCATATGAAGGGACCGAGCTAGTAAAGATGTGCAGCAGGTAAGGGTGATAAAGGATAATGAGGGAAACGTACTTACAAGCGAGGAGAGTGTGTTGAGCAGATGCAAAGAGTACTTTGAGGGGCTGATGAATGAAGAGAATGAGAGGGAGAGAAGGTTGGATGATGTGCGGATAGTGAATCATGAAGTGCAGTGAATTAGCAAGGAGAAGGTAAGGATAGCTATGAAGAGGATAAAGAATGGAAAGGCTACTGGTCCAGATGGCATACCTGTGGAAGCATGGAGATGTTTAGGTGAAATGGCAGTGGAGTTTTTAACTAGATTGTTTAATGAAATCTTGGAAAGTGAGAGGATGCCTGAGGAATGGACAAAAAGTGTTTTGGTACCGATTTTTAAGAATAAGGGTGATGTGCAGAACTGTAGTAACTACAGAGAGATTAAACTGATCAGTCACAGCATGAAGCTATGGGAAAGAGTAGTGGAAGCTAGGTTAAGAAGGGAGGTGATGATTAGTGACAGCAGTATGGTTTCATGCCAGGAAAGAGTACTACAGATGCTATGTTTGTCTGAGAGTGTTGATGGAGAAGTACAGAGAAGGTCAGAAGGAGTTGCATTGTGTCTTTGTGGACTTAGAGAAAGCATATGACAGGGTACCTAGAGAGGGGTTGTGGCATTGTATGAGGAAGTCGAGAGTGTCAGAGAAGTATGTAAGAGTGGTACAGGATATGTACGAGGGTAGTGTGGCAGCGGTGAGGTCTGCGGTGGGAGTGATGGATGCGTTTAAGGTGGAGGTGGGATTACATTAAGGATCAGCTCTGAGCCCTTTCTTATTTGCAATGGTGATAGACAGGTTGACAGATGAGATCAGACAGGAGTCCCCATGGACTATGATGTTTGCAGATGACATTGTGATCTGTAGTGAGAGTAGGAAACAGGTGGAGCAAACCCTGGAGAGGTGGAGATATGCTCTAGAGAGAAGAGGATTGAAGGTCAGCAGGACTAAGATGGAATATATGTGTGTGATTGAGAGGGAGGCTAGAGGAATGGTGAAGATGCAGGGAGTAGAGGTGGCGAAGGTGGATGAGTTTAAATACTTGGGATCAACAGTTCAGAGTAATGGTGAGTGTGGAAGAGAGGTGAAGAAGAGAGTACAGGCAGGATGGAGTGGGTGGAGAAGAGTGTCAGGAGTGATTTGTGACAGACTAGTACCAGTAAGAGTGAAAGGGAAGGTCTACAAGAGGGTAGTGAGACCAGCTATGTTATATGGGTTGGAGACAGTGGCATTGACAAAAAGGCAGGAGTCAGAGCTGGACGTGGCAGAGTTAAAGATGATAAGATTTGCACTGGGTGTGACGAGGGTGGACAGGATTAGGAATAAGTATATTAGAGGGTCAGCCCAGGTTGGAAGGTTTAGAGACAAAGCTAGAGAGGCAAGATTACGTTGGTTTGGCCATGTGCTGAGGAGGGATGCAGAATATATTGGGAAAAAGATGCTAAGAATGAAGCTGCCAGGTAACCGGAAAAGAGGAAGGCCTAAGATAATGTTTATGGATGTGGTGAGAGAGGACATGCACGTGGTTGGTGTGACAGAGCAGGATGCAGAGGACAGGAAGAAATGGAAACAGATGATCTGCTGTGGCGACCCCTAATGGGTGCAGCCGAAAGAAAAAGAAGACCATGATCTGTAGGTCCAAGGTTAGAATAAATACCACATGCATATAATCAAGCACATACCTAAAGAAAAAGTCCGGCCACTGAATTACCATTGAGCAGCTAGACCTTCTATTGTACTTGCTGAGTGACAGAGCAAAATACAAAAAAAATCAGAAATGTTCTACAGGGTCCCCTTCAGAGCATCAGAATTGCAGAACATCGAATCTCTGATCATCGAGGACCAGAGGATCGAAGTTCTGAAATATCAAACTCAAAAAAAAAAAAACTGAAATGTAAAAACTTCTTATTTCATGTGTTTGCAGAGGCTCCCCTGCACCTCCTGCTAATTAAATATACCAACACTGAGATAGCACTATAATGAAGAGAATGGTACCATACAGCATGGAACGGGAACTTTACCATTCTCTTCACTATAGTGCAATTTTGGAGTTGGCATATTTAAGTAGCAGGTAGTGGGGGGTGCAGGGGGGGCTTGCCCCCTGCAGAAACTTACAAGAAGACTTTTTATCTTTTTTAATTTGTTCTACTTTAATGTTCGATGTTATAGAACATCTATCATCTCATCCTTGATAATGTGTGGTTTGATGTTTTGCAGCTTCGATCATTTGAAGTAGACCCATTCTAGAAACTAAGGTATCAGAAACATACCTGATTTTCCTTGTATTTCTGCAGTGTCCCTTGCAAAATCTCAGCAGCATACCATTCAAATGTCCACACTTTTGTCTTATAGTTTAGGTTTGTCCCTCATAAAAATTGTAGTTTTCTGAGAAGCCACTGGGGATTGAAGTTATTAAATAAGGATGGGCATTTGTGGTTGTGGCTTAACATCATTCCAAAAATGCACAATAGCATGATTGTCCAGGGTTTTCATGAGCAATTCCACATAGACTTTGTGCTGACAAGATTTTGGTGGTATCGAAACCAGTATTTAAGATCTGGCCTTATTTTCAGACTTTTGTCCCTCCATTATTTATTTATTTCTACTTTGATGACCAGGGATGTCCACTGGGCTCAGGGAGCCCGTTTTCAGTGAAGGCCCAGGGAGAAAAGCTCCATGTTACAAAGTTTAGATACAGATACAATATAGAAAACAAATTATGTTATGTTGGACTTTGTCCAGATTTCTTGCATTAACAGTTGTTGTTTGTCTTTCGGCTTTTCCCAGTTAGGGGTCACCACAGCGGAACTCCGGTCCACTAATGATTAACAGTATGTTGACAAAAAAAAATTGGAAAAAAAAATTGTGAACCATCACTCGGTATTTTCATGGTAAACATATATATATATATATATATATATATATATATATATATATATATATATGGGTCTAGTTCATATGACCTAAATTTCATTTGATTGAAATTAATTTGACTGAGACCAAAACACTGAAAGTTCAAAAGACTGAAAACTTTTGACTGAAACTCATAGCACTGACACATTAAAGTAAAAGGTATATGCCCTTTTCCTCACTGTAGTGCGATCCTGGAGTTAGTATATATAATTGGGCGGGTGGGGGGCACAGCCTCCCACATAGTTTAAGTAAATATTGTTTTCTGCAAAGAGTTATTCATTGCAGTTATAAATATCCATGTGTATGGTTTAAAATGTATAAAGTATGTGGGGGGCTTCACCCCCCCACACCTCCCAATGGGGGGTTGTGCCCCCCCACCCACCCTAACTATATATACTAACGCCAGGATCGCACTACAGTGGGGAAAAGGGCATATACCTTTTACTTTTAATGAGTCCGTGTTATGAGTTTCAGTCAAATGAGTTTTCAGTCTTTTGAACTTTCAGTGTTTTGGTCTCAGTCAAATGAATTTCAGTCAAATTAAATTTAGGTCATATGAAGTAGACCCATATATATAGGTTTACCATGAAAATACTGAGTGAAGGTTCGGCAGCTGAATCCCGTCTTGTCGAGCCTTCAAGTGTGCAAGTTCCCAGTCAGCGAATGCACTGTGTATTCGCACATATGTGGTTAATGTGATTAGTAGAGATCGTGGTACAGTATGGATCAGGAACTTTACCTTTTTCCCCCCAGATTTTTCTTTTGGGGAAACTTTACATGCCTTAAGGGAACATTTCCACTGGGAAAGTCAGGATTTTTCTGAATCTAAAAAGAGACTTAGGGATTTCCTTCTTCTTCCTCAGCATAGGCCTTTGGCTATTCCTCCTGTTCTAGACATTGTTGATGATGTTTTTTCAGAATCTAGTATGGCTCCTGATTCCCTGCCTCCGGCTCCTTGTAAGCCAGACAGATACTACAGGGTTCCTGACTCCCACAAATTCCTTTTCAAAAATCCTGTTGCAGATTCTGAAACCATTTCTCAGGGTCCCAAGGGCATTAAGGCTTCTACAGCTAAAAATCCTACCCCTTCTGATAGAGATTTCAGTGCGCTGGATAGATGGGGTAAGAAGGTTTACACTTCTGCAACCTTGGCAATCAGGGCTTTAAACTGTCAATTTCATATGCTAAAATATCAACAGCATATCATGGGACTGCTTAAACAGAAAATGATGTTAATTTCTGACTGTGTGGAAAACAAAGATTTACCGGATTTATTGCATTCAGCTAAACAAATTGGAAAACGTACTTTGCAATGTGGATTTGATTCTTTGGAGGCCTCCTGCAGGGCTGCTGTAACTGGGTCTGTGCTAAGAAGGCATGCTTGGCTCAAAGAGCAAAATCTGCCTGATCATGTTAAAGCAAAATTGTTGGATGCTCCTTTGCAACAGGACCGTCTCTTTGGTAATAAGGCTGAAGAAGTTTTAAAAAAGATGGAAGATAAAGCAAAATCTATGCAAACTGTAAAAGATTTCTTACAAGTGCAACCTCCAAGATTTAGTAGGCACTGGCCTGCTAAGCACTGGTCCTTTCCAGTTCCTTCGAGAGCCACTCAAGCCAAACCCAGACATTCCAAAGGCTCCAGGTTTCAGTCACAAGGGACTTTCAGAACAAAACAATGGGGGTGCCTCCACTTCCAAATCTGGAAACAACAAGACACCCCCCCATGGTAAGTAGTCACAATAACTTCCCTTTACCAAGCACTTACCTTTTAGCCGTCCCTTTGGGGGGAAAACTGGCTCTTCATGCAAGAAACTGGCAACTTATAACCCAGGACAAATGGGTTCTAAATATAGTATCCCAGGGATACAGATTTCATTTCCACACGTTGCCAATTCCAAATGGATGGCCAGACCTGCCCCGAAATCAGTGGGCAGAGGCCCAGAAACAAGTACTTTCCCTCATGAGCATCGTGGCTATTCAGCCAGTACCAGGAGAGGAAAAGAGACAAGGTTTTTATTCATGACTTTTCCTGGTACCCAGAAAAGACAAATCATGGCATCCAATCCTGGACTTATCTACTCTAAACACCTTTCTGGACATTCCAAAATTCAAGATGCTGACTCTTCACCAGTTACTTCCTATGCTAGGCAAAGATGCCTGGTTGGCAACTCTAGATTTAAAAGAGGTTTACCTGCATATCCCAATCAGGGAATCTTGCAGAAGATACCGCTGCTTCAAAGCAGGCTACTTGCATTACCAGTTCTCTGCACTGCTCTTTGGCTTATCTACTGCGCTCAGGGTCTTTACAAAGTGCCTGGCTCCAGTAATTGCATTTTGCAGGCAAAGAAGAATTCAAATATATCCATACCTGGACGATTGTCTAATTCAGGCAGAAAACAAGGACACTCTTCTAAATCATCTGGCGTTTGTAAAAAGGGTTCTAACTTGTCTAGGGTACACTATAAATGAAAAGAAATCTCAACTGGTACCCTCTCAGAAAATTACATTCCTGGGTGCAAACTTGAATACAACTGCCCAGATGGCTTACCTTACACCAGAGAAGCAAATTCATTTGGTGACTTACTTCAAACAGGTGGCCACAAAAACCCTGCTTTCTGCAAGGCAAATACTGCAAGCCTTAGGGTTCATGGCCTCCTGCATTCTTCTAATTCCATATGCAAGACTGCATATGAGGAAACTTCAGTGGTACTTCAAAAGTCTATGGAGTCAGCATTGTCACAGCCTGGAAACAATGATTCCTATCATACCTTGCCTGCAACTAGAGTTCCTATGGTGGGCAGAGGCCTGCCACCAAAACAAGGGACTGCCATTCACACCACCCCCTGCCACCCAAACCCTAACTACAGACGCTTCAGACTATGCTTGGGGGGCACATCTGGCAGGGAAGTGCATTCAGGGCAAATGGAGCCCAAATCAAATGCACCTTCATATCAATCAAAAAGAAATGCTAGCTGTACAGAATGCACTGACAGCCTTCAAAGACTACCTTCATCCAGGACAATTACTAATACAGACACCACCACGGTTATGTGGTACATAAATAAGCAGGGGGGTACACACTCCTACCCCCTTTGCAGACTAGCCATGGCATTGTGGAACATGACCTTGACGTTTCAAGTACAACTACAAGCTCAATTCCTGCCAGGACAGCTGAATACTCTGGCAGACGAACTAAGCAGAAATCTCATGGACCCACACGAATGGAAACTGGAACCACGGATTTTCAACATGTTGACATGCAAATGGGGGAGCCCAGACATAGATCTTTTTGCCTCACCCCAGAACTATGAGTTGGACAAATTTTGCACAAGAATTCATCACAAAAAAGCCTGGAAAGTGGATGATCTAACCTTCAACTGGAAAAACCTATTAGTCTATGCCTTTCCCCCTCTGCCTCTGCTCTCCAAAGTTCTACTAAAAGTCATACGGGACAAACCAAAAATGATTTTGATTGCACCAAACTGGCCTCGCCAGCACTGGGTACCCACTCCTATGCAATGTGTCACACCTTCCACTGTGGCACCTGCCTCAGACACCTTACTTACTGTCTCAGCAGAACAACTAAATTCTGCACACTCATCTCCAAACTCTGAATCTTGCAGCATGGCTAATCACCTAAATTCACCCTTACTATCCCTCAGCAAACCTGTGATGGATGTCATTTTGGAGGCGAGAAGGCCTAGTACTAGAAAATCTTATGCTGACAAATGGAAAAGATTCTGTGCCCGGAATCAGTCTCAAGGGATAAGCACAGCAGTGCCCAGCATTCCTCAGATTTTACAATACTTAACTGAGATGTTTCATAAGGGCCTGTCCTTTTCTTCCATAAAAATCCAAGCCTCAGCCATTTCAGCTCATTACAACACAGAACCTCCCCTCACTCAGGAGAGCTCCAACCCCTACCTGGGACCTCAGTTTTGTATTGGAAAAGCTCACTCTCCCTCCTTTCGAGCCAGCTGCTACTGCAGAATTAAAATTTCTCTCCTGGAAAACAGCTTTCCTTTTAGCAGTCACTTCAGCTAGAAGGATTTCCGAATTACAGGCTCTTATGGCAGTGGAGCCTTTCATCATTTTTCTTGCGGACAGGGTATCTCTCAGGACCAATCCATCCTTCATGCCTAAGGTGGTATCCAGTGTGGCTCTTAATCAGACCATACATTTGTCAACTTTCTTTCCCAATCCACAGAACAAGGGGGAGTGGATTCTGCATTCATTGGATGTACACAGACAACTTAGATTTTACTTAAACAGGACAAAATCTCAAAGAAAATCAGAACAACTGCTGGTGGCATTTGCTGCAGGGGCAGAGGGAAAGGCTGTTTCAAAGCAAACCATTTCCAAATGGATAAGCCATTGTATTCATTTCTGCTATATGCACCATGGAAAAACTATCCCCCAGGGAATCAGATCCCATTCCACCAGGGCTGCATCTACTTCTACAGCCTTTCTCAGAGGTGTTCCTACCAGGGACTTTCTAGAAGCTGCTACCTGGAGCTCAGTTCATACGTTCACCAAACATTACCATTTACCACTTTTCTCTAAATCCAGAGCTGGCTTTGCCACTTCTGTCCTGCAGGGCCTTATAGATGGTCCTAATGCTGTATAATTCCTTTCACCCAACCATTGCTTTGGGAATCTACCCAAATGTAATGACTGCAACAGTGAAACACGAAGAACATAGCACAGTTGTGTACACTTACCATAAATGTAGATGTTCGAGTGTATTCACTGTTGCAGTCCTGGTTACCCTCCCTCCAGCCCCCTATTTTTCTTTGGCTATACCTCTACTTTCTTTCACTATGCTTAAAAGCCCTTTTGGTGTATTTGCTTTTGGGATTGGAGGTGTATTTTCTGTGTGTTAAATTTTATTTGCTCCCCATTTGGGGGGCACCTGACATCTGGGGCAAGAAAAAACTAATGTAATGGCATCGGCTGCATGTTTTGTACCCCTGACGACCTGACGTCATGGAAGAAGGGACAGCAACTGACACAGGACCCAAGACTTTGTTAATCAGGCCGACTGAGGGCAACCTGCCAACAGATTACCCAAATGTAATGACTGCAACAATGAATACACTCGAACATCTACATTTATGCTAAGTGTACACAACTGTACTTTCTGACAGGTGCAGGGGAAATGATATGTCGAATAGTGTTGAATCGAATAATCGGCATGTGATTTGACAAAGTGACCCATTCAGTGTTCCATGTTTGACATTGTTTTTCATTGTATTGAACATTTTTTGTTTTGCTCATTGCAATTTTGATAGTAGACCTTTATATATATATATATATATATATATATATATATATATATATATATATATATATATATATATATATATATATATGTGTGTACACACACGCGCGTATATATACGTTTCCACTTTATATTCTCGAAATACTGAAATCTCGAATTTCAGTATCTCAAGACCATAAAGTCGAACGCTTGAAATCCTGAAACTCCAAAACTGTGAAACACAAAACCGCGAACATTAACACACTATACACCACACAACACATACACCATGCTACCTACAGTATAACAAAAAAACACACACAAACACAAAAACACAAATCAACAAACCTACATTACATATAAGCAGGGTGGGCAACCCTCCCTGCACCCCACACACCCCTACTTATATATACTAACTCCGAGATCGCACCAAACAGAAAAGGACACCAAACTCACCACTAGACACTCTACAGTAACCTCGCACACACACATCACAAATATACAACCACCACTTTCAACACTTAAACACTCATACTTTTACCTGCCTACCCTAACCCACACATAAAACTTCCAAACACACTCACATACACTCAAACAAATACCTAAACCCTAACAAAATACTCACATACCTTACATACCAGCCAAATCCACACACTAAACCGTACATGCTACATCCCATGACAAATACATTAGCACCATAACCATGAATTTGACATTTCCGGATTCTCAGTTATGGAGTTTCGCAATTTTAAAAATTCGACTTTATGGTCTCGGGATACTGAAATTCAAGATTTCAGTATTTCGAGATTATAAAGTGAAACCATATATACATATGTCTATAGGAGGAGAGAGACAGAAACATAGAAAGAGATATATGTGACTGAACTAACATAAATTAAGGTCTGACAATCTCTAAACTACAAAAAATCATTGCACCTTGCAGTCAAGAAGTAAGCTGGATTTGTCAACAAAATCAAAACTATGACTTGGAATTCTTAAAATTCACAGACATAGACTTACCATTGTCTGAATTCATACACTGTTCCCTATTCTCCTCAACAAATGCCTCTCACTCTGACTTCGAACCCTTAGAAATGGGTTCCTCGGTAACCCGCAAACTTGCCATAGGTTTAAAAAAATAGAACTTGATGTGCCTATAAACTGAGCATGGGAAGACTTCATCTTCTGAATAGTCACTCTCAGAAGACATTGTTAAGAATAATGTCTAAATCAGAAATAATTTAAAAATGCTTGAGGAATACTTAAAAACATGACCAACAGAAGCAAGTTTAGAAAATAAAAGCATCCCTCTTCCCTTCACTACACTACACTCATTGACGTCTTGCAACACAAGATACTCATTTCCTGTTCTGCAGATGAATACAGAAAGGAATCATCTGCTGGACATAATCATATATTTAATTTTAATTTTTTTATGTAATCTTGAGTTACTGGGAAGTTTGCACATAAAGGACAGCAGTGCAATCAATGTAGGCTTGCATAACAGCCAAAGTAATATTTTATTGCCTAATGAAAATCAGCCATTTGCACTTGATCTTTAAGTATTAAAGAATATTTATTTCTGTATGAAAACTAGACTGGTGCTACCTTGTAAGAGCCCATTTAGGGAGGAGACCCTGACAGAAAAACTCTGAGCAAAGTCACTTTAAAAATCTGACTAAATAAGAATATTAAGTTATATACAATCCACTTGCTCTTTGATTTTGGATTTTGGAGTTTGCTTGACTGAACTTGGTTTCATTTACTGTTACAGTTTATATTCAGACTGTTATTTCATCTGGCCCGTGACTGCACTGCTACTCGTATCTTTTTCTGGACTTATTGTTTGACCTGATTGTTAATCATTTTATGTGTAATAGTTTATTATTTTAATACAGTCTCTCTGATTTTGGGTATTTTTGACTTACTGTACTTAAGTTGATAAGCACTTCAATAAAAGTAAAGTTCAAGTTGGAAGTAGACATTATTATATTAAAAATCAAAAGGGTAAGGTACAGCAGAAAATTATCACAGTATAAAATACCTTGCCTTCATCGTAGTGTTTAATAAATATACACAGCTGTTGTCGGTCTTCAAAGTCTTCGGACTCAAAAAAATTGAAGACGTCATCAACTTCAGCTCCACTGCCTTCGGAGTCGACAGTCTGCTCCTTTTGGAGACAGTCCCCTGTCTTGTCTCCGAAGCTCCGAAGACTCCTATTCTCCAGTTGGTACCACCTTCAGTAAGATCATCTCGATCATCTATCAGCCTGTTGAATCTGGACTTGGATTGTGTGGTACAGAAGCTGTTCTCGGCACCAGCATTAGCCAAAATGTTATTGGCTTCGACCCAAATGGCTTTGGAGCTGAAGACCATTGCACCGACTGTTACTATTCCTCCTCCTAGCCATGCTGGTCCTTTGGAAGGAGGCAGACCTAATGTTAGTGGAACCCTCGGAGCCAACACCTGCTCCAGTGTCTTCGGCTCCATGTACTCTGATGTCTTTGGTGCCAATCGAAGACTCTAGGAGCCAACACTCTCTGATCGGGTCCAGGGAGGACAGTTGATCCATGTACTCTGATGTCTTTGGTGCCATTCGAAGACTCTAGGAGCTGACACTCTCTGGTCGGGTCTGGCGAGGACAGTCGAACCAACTTGTTGGTTCCGACTGTGCCTTTTGAGGCCTCAGCTTGGATGAGCTTGGCTCCTATCTCGGGCTCGGAACCCACTGTCCTGGTGCTGGTGGTGTCGGCGGTTTCCTCAGATCTGTCAGCTCCCTCATATCAGAGCAGAGGTGCTTTCAATGCCATGAGGAGAGTCATGTCTCCCAGGACATCCTCGACCTCGGGTCTGCCCTCCTCCTCAAAAGTGCCTGTGTCTGCATCTGCATTACACGTCCTCACCAAGCGTAGAGACCCAGAGCCTCAGGAAGCCCCCAGTGGGTGACCCCTGCTCTTCAAAGACCTCACCAGAGATCCCCACTGATGAGGTTCCCAGAAAGAGATTGTGCAAGAGGAACCACCTAGACTCCCCGCAGGAATCTCTCACATCGGATACTGACTTAGATGAGTCAGAAGGGTCCCTGCAGTCCCCCTCTGAGGATATCTCATTCGCTGAGATACTTGAGATCCTTAGGCAGAGGGGTGACTGGCAGTCCAAAAGCCCTACTGAGGAGTCTCAGCCCTCCACCTCTTGGGTGACTCTGCCCTTTGATGAGCTGATGCAGCTGGTCTCACGAAGGGAGTGGGAGTCTCCAGATTCTATTGAGCCTGTCCACAGGAGGCCTAATAAATTTATTTCAGCCCCAGTTGACAAAACATTTTTAACTAAAGGTGTTCCGGTTAATGCCATGGTGGTGGCGGTGGCCACCAAGAAGGAAATGTCTGAGACTTCCTCGTCTATCCATCCTCCTAACAGAGACTCCAGGATTATGGATAGATATGTGAGGTGCATGTTCAGTTCAGCGACCTTTGCTCTCCATTCGCTGGAACTTCTTAACCCATTTTACTAGTTTGCAAAGAGATCTTCTTAAGGAGTTGGGAGATGCTCTTCAGTACCTGCGGCAGCTTCTGGCAAAGTTACTGCCAGCTTTCTACCCTAAATTCTATCATCAACTCATCCATGCACCTCATATGTTATGCAGCTGATGGAACGAGTAGGGCAGCAGGTACAGAAATTGCTCATAGGAGACATTTCTGGATGTGCTTGTCTTCCTTCGTGGAACCTTTCAAGTTTTCCTTCGTGAACACTCCCTTTTTGGGCCTAAAGTGAAGGAAACCTTAACCAGGTGTGAACAGGATGGAAAGACTCTGTCTGCCGTCGGGGTCCATTTTTCCACCCCTACCCGACCATATGCTAAAGGTCAAAGGGGAGGAAAAATGTGGTTCCAAAAAGCCTGAGGAGCCTTTCAGGACACACCTGGTGAACCCCCCCTCCAGGGGCAGAGGAGGGGGTAATAATGGAAGACGCCGCCCTCGTGGCAGAGGGGGTCCGCAACACCAGGGTGACAGAGATCACTTCTCTGGGACACCCTACCAGCGTTCCTGAGAGGAGGCCCGACAGTCCTGCTCTGGAGGCAGTTGGGGGTCACTTATCTTTGTACCCAGCTGTCTTTTGTTTTGTTGAGCCAGGCGTCTGGGTACAAAGCATCATTTCCAGAGGATACTTCATACCATTCGCCACACCCCCTCCAATCATAAGACAAATCCCGGACGTTCCACCCAGTTACAGGGATCAAGCAACAGTAGAGGTCCAAACGTTGCTAAGAAAAAGAGTCATCCAACCAGTTCCAGCAGACCAGGCAGGATCTGGAACTTACTCAAGATTCTTTTTGGTTCCAAAGAAGATGGAGGACTGGAGACCCATATTGGACCTCAGCAGACTGAACCAATACATAAAGAAAGAGAAGTTTCGGATGGTCATGCTTCAGTCTATGCTTCTCTTTTTAAGTAAAGACAATTGGATGTGCTCGATAGATCTCAAGGATGCATACTACCACATAAAAATGGCCTGACCATCCAAGGATCACCAGCGCTTCCGGCTGGGAGCCAATCACAGTCAGTCTCGAGCCCTGCCCTTTGGTCACACTACAGCCCCAAGAGTGTTCACTAAATGCATGGCAGTGGTCACGGCTCACCTGAGGCATCTAGGATTCCAGGTGTTTCCATACCTAGAGGATTGGCTCCTTACCACCACCACCACCAGGCATCAACTCATTCAGGCCAGGGAGTCCACTCTGTCACTCTGCAATCATCTGGGCATTACAATCAACTCAGAAAAATCTGCCTTGTCACCATCGCAGCATATTGTTTTTATACGGGCAGAATTGGTCACCACTTCTACCACTCTAAGGCTTCCAATAGAAAGAGTCTCTTTTCTTCGTCAACATGTCAGCATCCTGATATCAAAGGACAAAGCACCAGCATCGGAAGTTCTGAAAGTATTAGGCATGATAGCAGCAGCAATTCTAGCCATGCCACTTGCTCATATGCACATGAGAATACTTTAGTGGCTATTGTTCACTCAATGATCTTACCAAGAGCTCCCCATGAATCACGCCATAACGATCACAAATTCTTGCAAGAAGGACCTTCAGTGGTGGTTGACCTCACTTCATGTCACTATAGGACGCCCATTTGTGCTACCCCCTCCAGCAGCCACAGTGACCACGGATGCTTCCCTGATAGGGTGGGGGGGGGGGCATTTTCAGGGAAGGACTGCCCAAGGTACATGGACCGATCAAGAGACACATCTGCATGTCAATGTCCTGGAGATGAGAGCAGTACTTTTGGCATTGCATTACTTTAAGGACTCTCTCCTTCTGGGTACGATTGCGATTCAGACAGACAACATGTCAGTGGTCTGGTACTTGAACAAGCAAGGAGGAATCAGGTCTTACCCTCTTTGTTGCGAGGCTCTCAGAGTTTGACAGTGGGCTGTTTCCCCTCAGCGCTTTCTGTTGGCAATGCACATCCCGGGGAGATCCAATGTGATAGCAGACAAACTGAGCAGGTCAATCTTGTTGCCCCATGAGTGGTCCCTCAAGAAAGAAATTGTGGACAGGATATTCTGCAGGTGGTTTCAGCCTTGCTGCAACCTTTTTGCCAGTCACATAAACACGAAATGCAGAAGCTACTTTGCCCTTATTCCCCCTCCGGGAGAAGAATGGACGCACTCGTGCACGATTGGTCTCCGGGTCTCCTCTCTGCATTTCCACCAATCTCGTTGATACCCAAGGTTCTACAGAAAGCAAAATCCGTGGGAAGGACCATCATTCTTATAGCCCCTCATTGGCCTTGTCAGATTTGGTTCCCCTTCCTTCGACCTCATCATTTGGAGGATCCTTGGATCCTGGACCCAGTTCCAGACCTTCTGACACACCCATCGGGAGACCTTCATCCTTTTCTGCAGTCCCTGAAGCGGACTGCTTGGCTGCTACAGTTCCTATCATAGTCAGGTTCCATAACCTTTCCAATGAGACAAAACAGATCCTTTTGTCCTCTCACAAATCTTCTACCAGAAAGCTATATCTTAGCAAATGGAAGAAATTTTCTATATGGGCCTCAAACAATAATATTGATCCTTACCAAGCCCCTATGGCTTCCATTTTAGAATTCTTGACTATGATTTTTCAATGAAGGAGATGCAGCAGCAACAGTTCAGGTACAATTGGCTGCTATTTCTAATTTTCATCTTGGATTTGAAGGTTTGAATATCATGTCTCACAAGTTATCCAAAGCATTTCTCAAAGGGACTTTTCATATGAGACCTTCTGTGAATTCTCCCCTATTCTCCATGGAACCTAAATTTTATGCTGTCACATATAATTCTCCCGCTATTTGAGCCATTCTGTGGACCTGGTATCCTGCAGGGTCCTCTCAACCTTTTTGGAGATACCCAGGTCCCCCTCTGTAATTTCCACTCCCTCTTCCAGAAGAAAATGTGGAAAGAGTAGTGCGAAAAATTCTCTTGACATAGAGCTTCATCTTGTGATCTCAAATTTTTGTCTTGGAAGACCATCTTTCTGGTAGCTATTACTTCTGCCCGTAGAGTGTCAGAGCTTCAGGCTTTATCCATTAAGCCTCCCTATTTGATGTTTCACCCTGACAGAGTATCACTTAGAACAAATCCCTCATTCTTGCCCAAAGTTTGCACTGAAACCAATCTCAACCAAGTTATTGATTTGCCAGTTTTCTTCCCCAATCATTCTGACAATTTAGAGTATATGCTACACAAACTAGATGTTCATAGACAGCTCAGATTCTATTTGGATAGAACAAAAGATTTTAGGAAATCAGACCAGTTTTTTGTTTCATTTTCAGATTCCAGGAAAGTGAGACCAGTGGCTAAAACTACTCTGTCTAAATGGTTATCTGATTTTATCACCTTTGCCTATTCAGCTGCCAATATACCTTTACAACACAAGATTAAAGCTCACTCAACCAGAGCAGTTTCTACATCATCCGCCTTTTCTGCCAGACTTCCTATTGATAATATTTGTGCAGCAGCCACTTGGTCAAAACCTCATACTTTTATCACTCATTACAAAGTTGACAGGGCCTCCGTTGGATCCACTGTCCTGAGAAATATTCTCCCGTGAGCCACCCTAGATTGATGGTGCTTGGGACACTACCCATCAGTAAAGAATGAACGGCGAGATTTGAATAACTTCACATAAAGAAGTTATGTACTTCCCACATTCCATGTGAGTTCATCTCGCCTTCATTCTTATGTCCCTCCCTCCTACCCCCTCCTGGGCTGATAGATGACCAAGATGCTGGTTCCATCCTGGTTACTCAAACCTTCTCTTCCTTTTCTCTAGGAATGTAAGAATGACATATGGTATTAGTATACGCAACAAACAAGATCTGAGGTAATTCACAGGTGCATCATGGGATAGGGACTTGGCCTCGAGCTATTTGAAGACCTTGAGATTTGCAATTGGCCTCGTCTCCAAACCCATTAGTAAAGAATAAAGGCGAGATAAACAATTCACATGGAACGTTATGGTAAGTACATAGCTTCTTTGTAAAGCTGTAGAAGGACTATAATAATAATAGTAATAATGATCCTATTTGCTAATTAGATAGGCCCACTGGACAAACAGTCCCATTAAAGGGTCAACCTGAGTGCAATGTCTGGTAAATTGACTTGCTCAAGTTTACACAGTAGACAACTGAGGTCTGAGGGAATTGAACCCTGTAGTACAGGAGCTACAGTTTACAGCCTTAAACACTGAGCTAAATTCCAATATATTTATATCCCATAGTAATTAGTCATGCCTGTGAAACTGAATCTGTTGTTAGACATTCACTCATTAACAGTGTTTTATTTTCCTTCAGGAATTCCATGTATAAATGAGAGTTTTCTTCGATACAGAGGGATGCTGCAAAAAGAAGTTTTATTTTCAAATATTAGGAACTTGAAAATACTAAACAGGAGAATCTGTCTGTTCAAGACTTTGTATCTGATGTCAGTTTTCATTATATACTCAACTAATGGCTTCAGATCCGATCCCTCAGATTTGTCTCTGCTGTTTCTAAAGCTTGTGGCAACCAAAAACTTTCAAGCTTCTCCCTTACCCATAATGCACCAACCCAAGTACCTCAGATCTCCTTTGCCATGTTACGTGAAAGATGTGGTGACCATTATTCTCACGCAGATAAGTCTTACATTTTTGAATTTGACATTTCTTTCCAGTTAAAACCTCTTTATTCTCAGTTTTTTACTATCCCTTACATTATTGCTTACATTTATATATTATCTCCCTCTCTTTTTCCTTTCTTACTTGCAGTTGTACCTTGAATACTATTGTTTGTATTCTTTTGTAGTGTCTATACTCAGCGTAGCTTCTTTATTTACCATTGCTGGTAATATTTTCTATTTTTCTCTTTCTAGTTTTTCTGTTTCCAAAAAGAAAATGTTTAAAAAAAAGTTTAGTCCTTCTTTACTGTTTTCTTGTTAATAGTGTGTTTTACTATCATTGCTTTGTGAGTATGGCAGAGAAAGGCCCAACAGGGTTTAAAAAAATGTCTCAAATGTGAGCACAAGATTCCTGTATCCGATGCCCACACTTTGTGTGTGTTGTCTTGGGCCTCTTCATTTACAGGAAGACTGTGCTATTTGACATGGTTTTAATCCCAGTGCCCTTGTCGAAAGGAAGAATAAATTGATCCTAAAAGGTTTACTTCCTTCCACTTTTCGAGAGGTTTTTTCTGGAGCTTAATCTAAAGAGTCAAATCTCCTTTTCCAGATCCATCTTCTATTTTCTCCTGGGCCATGCAGCATTCCAAAAAGGGAACTCTTTCTGATCCGACCCCAACATCTGTTCCTAAGCAGAAAAAATTGTCAGCTCAGACTTTTTTTGGATCCAACAAAAAAGTTACTGGATCTCACCATTCCTTCCAGTATTGTTTATCTACCAAGGACCAAATACTCACATTCTGTGGACCTGGTATCCTGCAGGGTCCTCTCACCCTTTTTGGAGATACCCAGGTCCCCCTCTGTAATTTCCACTCCCTCTTCCAGGAGTTTAACAGAAGAAAATGTGGAAAGAGTAGTGCGAAAAATTCTCTTGGCATAGAGTCAGATGGATGCCTTACCAGCACCTACGCCTTTGGGTCAGGATGGTCACTCTTTTACGACAAGCCCTTTACCAGTTCCTCCTTTGACTCTAGTATCTCAGAGCCCTTGTATTTGAGTCATCCAGCTCCGTCTGCTTCACATCCGAGGTCCACTCTGAGCACTTTGTTTCTGTCGGATCCAGAGAGCTCTCAGTGCGGAGGCTTCCCTGTTGGATCTGAGGTTTTGGAGTTGACTCCAAAGTTGCTGGAGCCATCTCTGCACCTCAGAGCCTCGGCACAGGTTATCTCGACTCTGGCTTTTACCTCGGGGGGGGGGGGGTTGCCTTCAGAACAGGGAGAGACACCTGTCCAAAAGCTTAACGTTTTGGATCTGAGATCTTCTCCCTCTCTGGGGCTGTCTGCCTTTGAGGCTATGGAGAGAGCATTGTCTGCTTCAGGAACTCCAACGGATCCTACTCCCTCAGATCTTCAGTCTGCGTGATATCTCTGTGCTCAGTCTCATCACTTTTTTCCACAGGGACAGCCAGTACAAAAACTCCAGGCTTCCCAACATGGTAGCCTGACTTCTTCATATACCTCCCAAGAGCATCCCACTAAGGAGGCCCCTAAGAAGAAGACATGTAAGAGGAAGCACTTGGACCCCAGAGTGTAGTCTATCACAGAAGACACGGACTTCGATGAAGGTGAAGGGTCCACATGGTCACCTCCTGAAGATGTCTCATTTGGAGACATCCTTGAAATCCTTAAGCAGAGGGGTGGCTGGATGCACAGCAATCCTTCATCTGAGGAATCTGTATTCCTGGAGGCTTTCGGTACTGACCTGTCTACCTCCTGGGGGACTTCACCTACCAATGAGCTCATTGAGTTGATCTCGCAGCAGGTGGGGAAGGATCCCTACACTACTGAGTCTGTACCTCAAAGACCAGGCACAATTATGGCACCACTAGTAGACAAAACAATTTTGGGGAAATGGAGTGCCTATTGATGGCCATGGTGGTGGCAACTAAAAAGGAACTTGCCGAGGAGAGTTCCACTGTTCATCCCCTAACAAGGAGTCACAAGCAATGGACAGGTTTGGGAAGTGTGTCTATGCTTCAGCGACCTTTGCTTTAAGGTCTCTGAATTATTTGGCACATTTCACAAGTTTGCAGAGGGATTTGATTAAGGAGGTCTCAAATACCCTCACAGGATCTCTTTCTGAAGAAGTACAATCATCTGTGACTTCTCAATTGGCTACCCTGCAATCGATTTCCAATTCTTCCACGAGGCTCATTTCACACGTAGCTAAAAGAACCTCAAGAACATTGAGTTCAGGCATTTCCATAAAGAGGCATGCCTTGTGTGATTTTGTGGAGCCCTTTGTCTTCGTTCGTCAGTGCTACTTTTGACAGCTTGTCTTTGTTTGGCCTCAAAGTGAAGGACACATTATCCAGGTGTGAGAAGAATGGAAAGACCCTTGTGCCATGGGTGTACATTTTTCGATCCTTTTCTAGGAATCAATGAGACGATCAAAAGATATGGTTCAAGAAATCCCAGGGACCTTTCAAGGAAACGTGGAGGAAGTTTCCCCAGGGATAGAGGGGGGAACTCTAATGGTAGACGTTGCCCCCACAGCAGAGGTGGCCCACAGAACCAGGGGTCCAGAGATTCATTCTTTGACAGACCATTCCAGCAATCCTGAAAGAGGCCTGCTTGCTGTACCCTGGAGGCAATTGTGAGTCGACTATCCCTGCACCTATAAAAATAACAGCAGATACTTGGGTGCAGAGGATTATTTCCAGAGGGTATATAATACCCTTTTCTCTGCACTAGGCATTCTTTTTAGTGCCAAAGAAAACAGGGGACTGGAGACCAGTTCTGGATCTCAGCGAATGAAACCAGTCAGTTCAACACACCAAGTCTCAGATGGTCATGGTTCAGTCTGGGCAAGGACGACTCATGTGCTCTGTAGACCTTCTGGATGCACACTATCACATGAAGATGAAGATCCAGAAGGTACTTATGCTT
Organism: Protopterus annectens; assembly: GCF_019279795.1. Lineage (NCBI taxonomy): Eukaryota > Metazoa > Chordata > Ceratodontiformes > Protopteridae > Protopterus > Protopterus annectens. The sequence continues at coordinate 420,875,490 of NC_056742.1, forward strand.
CCAGCTGGTTATCAGTCATTACTAATTCAGAGTTCTGCCCTTCGGTTTCACCACAGCCCCCAGGGTTTTCACCAAATGTATGGCAGTAGTAGCAGCTCACTTGAGACTGCAAAGATTCCAGGTATTTCCATATCTAGATGACTGGCTCATTACTGCTCTGACCAGGCATCAATTAATAAGGGCAAGAGATTAGATTCTCCAGGTGTGTTCTGTCCTGGGGATAACCATAAACTATGGAAAGTTTCAACCAGATCCCAACTCAAAGTTTAGAATTCATAGGAACACTACTCAGTACAAAACTGGCCCTACCTTCACTACCTCCCTCAAGAGTTCAGACCATAAAATCACACGTCAGAAAAATAATCTGCAGTACGAAACTTTTAGCCTGCGTGGTCCTTCAAGCTCTGGGATCAGTGTCAGCAGTAATAACACTAGTGCCTTTAGCCATATTTTACATGAAGATTCTTAAGTGGATGCTAGCCACACAATGGTCAATACTTTACCAGCCCATGTTTACTCTGATTTGAATTAGTCACATATGCAGGAGAGGTCTTAGGTGGTGGATTCAGTCAGATTAGGTTCTACAAGGCCATCCATTCATTCCCTTCAGGCCAAGGCAATAGTGACCACAGACACTTCTCAGTTGGGGTGGGGCGGGCATTTCCTGGAGAAAACAGTCCAACACATTGGGTCCCCCAAAGAAGCCAACTTGCATATCAGTGTTGTAGAAATGAGAGCAGCGCTTTTAGTGTTGCAGGCCCTTCAGGATGCTCTCCTTTGGGGATAATTGCAATTCAAACAGACAATATGTCAGTGGTTTGGTACATCAACAAATAAGAAGGGACCAAATCTTAACCCTTATGTTGGGAAGCGGTCACAGAGTGTGGCAATGGGTGAGCTCATCTAACTACTTTTTCATAGCAATGCACATTCCAGGGAAGTCCAGTGTGATAGCAGACAAGATGAGCAGATGCATTCTTTTACAGCATAAATGGTCTCTCAACAAGAACTTGGAGAAAATGAGTTTTCATTAGTGGGGCCAACCTTGCTATGATTTTTTTTTGTTTCTCTCCTAAACAACAAATGCAGCAGCTACTTTGCCCCAATCCCCCACAGGGGAAATCACCAAGGGATGCTCTACTTCACGACTGACCCCCCCCCCAGTTTACTGTCCGCTTATCCGCCAATCCCACTAATTCCAAAATTCCTACAGCTCACCAAGGGATGCTCTACTTCACGACTGACCCCCCCCCCAGTTTACTGTCCGCTTATCCGCCAATCCCACTAATTCCAAAATTCCTACAGAAAGCTGCCATGTTGAAGAGCAAAGTCATCGTCATTGCACCTTACTGGCCTTGACGGATTTGGTTCCCCTTCCTTTGGCCTCAATTACTTCACCATCCTTGGGTTCTGGATCCAACTGCAGACCTCCTGTTTCACCTAACAGGCATGACCCATCCAGGCATATCAAACCTAAGGCTGACACCCTGGCGTCTCCAATTCCTTTAATAGCCAGACAGCCTATGCTGTTTTCCCCAGTCCGACATATACTTTTATCTTCCCATAAACCTTCTACACGTAAGCTCTATTCCATTATATTGAAAAGGTTTGTTTACTGGGCACATCAAAATAATGTTGATCCTTTTTCAGCTCCAATACACAACATCCTTAAATTTTTAGCCCTGCTTTTTAAAGAAGGAGCTAGTTCCTCAACACTTAAGGTTCAGTTAGCAGCAATATCGAATTTTCAGGTCTATATTAAATCAGTGAATGCTTAAAAAAGCGAACGCTGATTTATCGACCCCATGTAATTGAAAGCTTACAATTCCGAACACTCAGAACAGTGATATTTTTTCCCCAGGGAATAAAATCACTGTTCCAAAAAAAAAGTAAATAAATAAATAAATAAAAATAAAAACTTCAAAACATTACATAAAGTGGGAGGCTTCTTCCCCCACAGCCCCTACTTAAATATACCAACTCTGAGATCGCACTACAGTGACGAAAACTGCAATGTAACAGAGGTGGCCAAGCAATTTATTTCCCAGGTAAAGAAATCACTTATATGCTGTTTCGCTATTTTGCTATTTCATGCTTTCAAGTTCGATCTAGAAGCATTTGAAGGATTGCGTCTTCGATTATATAATGGAAACCTGAATTTTCACATTGGATTTGATGGTTCCTGTGTTGCCTCTCATAGGGTCTGCAAAGACTTTTTGTGAAGAACTCTTGTTTTAAGACCTTCTTTTAATGACCCTACTCCCTCATGGGACTTGAATCTGGTACTGCAAGCACTTACTCATTCCCCCATGGAACCAGCAGCTAAGTGTGACCTTAAATACCTTTCTTGGAAGACAGTATTTCTGGTAACCATTACTTCTGCTAGACGAATTTCAGAGATTCAAGCCTCATCTTCAAAACCTCCATAGAGTTGCACTGCAAATCAATGCATCCTTTCTTCCTAAGGTGGTGTCAGAATCGAATATCAATCAGCCCATTAATTTGTCAGTATTCTTTCTTAAATTTGCTAATAAAGGTGAATACATTATAACATTTATTGGATGTTCGCAGACAATTATTTTTTTACCTCGGAAAAACAGGCCAATTGTTTGTTTCGTTTGCAGAAGTTCAGTTGGGAAAGCCAGTTGCCAAGGTAACTTTAGCCAGATGGCTGACTGTATTTCATTTATTTGTAGCAATTTCAGTATTATCTTACCAAAACTATTACGGACTCATTTGACTAGATCCATGGCAACTTCCTCAGTTTTCCATTCTAGAGCGTTCATGGATGTTATATGTGCAGCAGCAACTTGGGCCACTCCCCATACCTTTGTTACTCATTACAAATTGGATTTGGTCTCTAGAGGTAGAGCATCATTTAGTTCAATGATGCTCAGGAATATCCTTCCTTGAGTCCACCCAAGATCTTAGGTAGCTGGGAAAATTGACAATATCAGATAAAGAAGTTATGTACTCACCATAATGTTCCATCTTGTTGTCCATTTTCATTCTTCCTCAACTCTCCACCTACCAACCATCACCCTTTTAAAATGTTTGGAAGAACGAGTAGTTAGAGGACATCACTGTCCTTTATTTTCAGTTCCATATATAATCTTCTCCTTATTTCACTGCATGTAAATCATTCACTCCTCTTTCTCTCTATGCACTGCAAATATTTCTTTCCTAGTAAAAATCAGCTAACAAGATCTGAGGTACTTGGGGTTGGTGCATTATGGGTAAGGGAGAAGCTGAAGAATTTTTGGTTGCCATGAGCTTTAGCAATGGCCAAGTCGGATCTGAGAGATTGGCTCCAAACCCATTATTTGAAGAAGAATGAAAATGGACAACACAGATGGAAAGTTATGATGAGTGTGTAACTTCTTTTTTTAGTATAGTCTTATTTCAGAACAACTGTTTATTATCTTATGGATATGTGTATTAAGCTGCTGCAACATTAGTTGTTGATTTTCATCTCTTGTACAATCACTGCTCAAGCTATTGCAGCCATATGAATATATTTTTCATTTTTTTCCTTCCATCCTCCACTGACCATCGGCTCCCTTTAGCTGCCATACTGATCTGTTTGCTCCTCTGGCAAAAGCTTTGTGACCCGTTTCTTCCTCGGGCAAGGACTGGGTAAGCCAGGGCATAGACCATCAAATATACAAATGGATTGTGTTTTTTAGTTCTATCCTTCCCCACACATGCCCAGTTAGTTCTCAGGAGAATGTATAATGTGCACTCTGCAGGACTGTCACTCACTTCCATGAGTGAAATAGCCCACAGATTACATCTTCTCCTGGAGGAAGAACATTGTGCATGTTTCTCTGGTCTTTACCAAGGAGCTGTTGTAGTTTGTGTGTTCCTGAATGTATGCCTCGCCCTTTTCACTGTGAGAGAGAGAGATGAATGGGCAACACCTTTTTATTCCTCTCCCACCCCTGCCAGCTGCAATAGGTGCCTGAGCAACTGCTTGAACTTGGGTTTCCTGGGACATAGTCAAGACTTTATTCCTATATACCAAAAGTGTTGATCTGCTGCCATACATCTATTAAAAGGATGGCTTATTTTAAAAGTAAAGCACACCAAACTGCTACATTGTCCAGGGAGGCTACTGTATGCCTGGAACAGTCCAAAAGCACACAACAAAAATGAAATCCAGCAAAGAGGGTAAGTCACTAGCTGATTCTAGACAAAGGAGCAAACTTAATTGCTATAGTACTTATGCAAAAAAACTCAGTTATAATTTAGCATTTGTAATCACTTTTGATTGGAATAAACATCACCATATAAGATGGCTTGATGATTGTTACTGGGGCATTCTACAAGTAGATTTGGATTTAAATAAAATATTGTGACACCAATGTTTCACTTATAGAAGTGGAGACAGTAGCAGAATATATTGGTTTGTATAAAAGGGGTCCAGTAATACCTTAATGCAAAAAAAACCTTTAGGTTATGGATACTTTCCATGTGATAGCTCTATATTTTGTCGGCATGTATACAAAACAAAGAGTTTATGACAATCAACTCTAGTCGGTTATGTGAGACTAGAATGTTGTTTACTTGTAGAAGTAACTAGATTATTTATTTGGTTGAATGTACTTGTTCAGCTTTCTGTGTAGGCAAAACTTCCAGTATGTTTAAAACCAAGATGTCCTAAAACTATAGTGACAAAATGTCCAGTTCTTTATGCAAACATACAGTGAAACATCCAGGGGCTAAATTGACATTTATTGTTATAGGTCAGTGGTGCACAACGTCTGGCCCGTCATGCAGCGCCATCCAGCCCCCAGAGAGTAACCAAAATTTTTAAAACAAAAGTGAAAAAATGCTATGCCTTACTGCAGTGCTTTACTTACCTAACTGACTGCAGTTGCGCACACCACTAATTTTAGCCGCTGAAGTAACTACCGTTGTCACTGATGAGTGTGTTCAAAATGTAATCACATTTAATGTGAATACTCTGACTCATTTTACTAATGTACTGTTTAGTGTAGTGAAGTCTATGTTGCAGTTTACTGCTGTCTTAAGTAAAAATGCCAGTCACTTCTACCTATTGTTAACTCTTAATGACTTCCTATGTTTTGAAGTGGCCCGCAGATGCATTAAGAATTTGTGTAGTGGCCCTTCCCACAAAAAGCTTATGTCCCACTGTTATAGATAATGTTTGGATTAATGTCACAAGCATAACTGATTTGCATTCTATTCCTATCCAAAAGAGCAAATATGGATCATAATTTCGGGTCCACTTTTTTATCCAGGATTAAATGAATGCTTTTTGTGACATTTTAATCTTTTGCCAGTAGCTGCTAGTCTAATACAAATTTACAGAAAGTAAAAGGTTATTTTATAGATTATTTAATATTTAAAATATGTGTTTTGAAGTACAGCAGTTTTGTTAGGATGTTTTATTATAGCAATAACCACGCCTGGGTGTGGGTAATGCTGGATTTACCCACGGTTGGCGTGGTTTGGTCCCAAGGGGGCAAAGCCCGAGGGACCAAACAAAGACAACCGTGGGTAAATTCAGCATTACCCACACCCAGGCGTGGGTTATTGCTATTATACAATGACATTATTTAAGAAAAGAAATAATCACTTTTCTTAAATAATGGCATTGTATAATGCCTCTTTGCTTCCCTTCCGCAGCTGTCTGGTGTTCCGCGGCAGTTCTGATGTACTGCGCATGCCTACGCAGTACATCAGAGCTGTGGGCAAAAGCAACGGAGAACGCAAGATCTCCGTTGCTTTTACTTTCGCTATGTTAAATGGGTTTAACATAGCGAGACAGCTTTAAAATAAGCAACGGAGATCTCCGTTGCTTATTTTAAACTGTCTCGCTATGTTAAACTCATTTAACATAGCGAGACAGTTAAAAGCAACGGAGATCGCAAGATCTCCGTTGCTTTTTACTCACTGTGTCGCTATGTTAAAGGAGTTTAACATAGCGAGACAGCTTTAAAAAAAGCAACGGAGATCTGCGTTGCTTTTTTTAAACCTGTGTCGCTATGTTAAACTCTTTTAACATAGCGAGACAGTGTTTTATACTAACGGAAAAAGTCCGGGTGACCGGACCTTTTTCCATTAGTATATTGAGGGATTTACAACGGGCACGCTGGTTGGGCTGGCCAATCAGCGTGCACATTTTAGAGGAGGCATTGTATAATTATTATTTAAGAATCATTGTGTATAGTTTTGTATATTTATTTAAGTATTATGATGTCACATGATTTTTATGGGTTTAAGTTCAGGAATTTCATGTTATTTGTACATAAAAATATAAATGTGTGTGTGTATTTGTGCATGTGTATATATATATATATATATATATATATATATATATATATATATATATATATATATAGTTTGCTATCATTTGATTGAAAGTTCATTTGTCTAAATCACAAATGGTCAAATTCAGTTGACTAAAAATGCTTTTGGCTGGATCACAACTGATAGAAATGTGTAGGCAGCATACAGCGGTGTCATTAACAATCATAGGAGTTATTAGGAAACTGAGTCTAAAAGAGTATGTATAGATTGGCATTGGCCACTGTCTTGTCGCATCCCCAAATCTGTCAATGTTTGTTTGTGCACCAGTGCTGATTCACTGTGTGGGGTGGTTTTATTTATTTATTTGTATTTGTTGACCAGAAAAGTCTGACTGGGCAAAACACATTTTCAGGAGAGGCCTGGGCAGAAAAGCTCCACATTTAAGTTACACATAATGTACATTTATAATTGCAGGGTAAAAGCATCTATATATGACCTTATTTACATGATTTTTTATTTTTTTATGTGAACATAACATTTTAACGCAAAAAAACACACAGATGTTATGTAGTCCAATCTCGCCTACATTCTTACTCACCGACTCGGCCAATTTTTTTACTAGCTCGAAGTCTCTCATTGGCTGGGCCAAGCAGGTATCCCATGCTGCCCTGCTCCGTAACCCCAGATCTCGTTTGCCGCTCGTGTAGCTAGGACGTGGTCTCGCTTGGCTGTGGCTAAGTACCTTTAGTTTTTTTCAATTTCTCTTGAGAAATTTGCTGTTTTCAACCCAAAAGCAACAGTGGAGTTAGTATACAGCTAACTGGGTGGCAGGGGTAGGGTGGGGGTTAGCACCCCCCCCCCCACAAAAACATTTTTTTATGCTGGAATGGCTGTGTATAATGTTTTCGATCAATTGTGATTCACTGAAATGCATTTTTGATCAAATTACATGAATCCATATGTGTGTGTGTGTGTATATAATTATATATATATATATATATATATATATATATATATATTTATATATATATATATATATATTTATTTATTTATATATTTTTTTCCCCTTAGGCCCTTGTTCTTCTGCAGATGTATTCACTATATTGTAGGAGATTGTTGAGCAGGTGTGCAAAAGCACAGTTCAGCAGACAGGAACAGTGCTTTCTAGGCTTTGTGGCACCATCTCATTCCTTCACTCTCTACCTGGCACATGCCATACCACTGAAAGTTTGGCTGATATCACTTTTAATCACTGCCTGTCAGCCCTCCAACACAAGAATCGCACAATAGTTGTGCCACAGGCTTTAGCCATTGGAAGCCAACTCCTTCTGCACCCTCAGCTGTCACATAGTCTAAAGGGATGAAAGTCCTTGTACTAGAGATTGATCTGGCTAGTTCTCTTTTCCTTCTAGTAGTTTTCCCATCCAGAGAAGCCATTCTGTGGAGAATATGGCTGATGACATTTACTCTGAATTTGCATCGTCTCCCTGCTAGTTCCCTTCAAAAGTGTTGTTTCACTCGCTATGGAACGAAGGAAAAGAAGCGCTGCGTCTTCCTTTTTGTTAATACCTGTTAGTAGAAGTTTAAGTTATTAAATATATAACCAATTACAAATTAAATAAATATGACAATAAAATGGACAAGGAATAAGTGTCTATTAATTGAAACATATAGCTGAAAGAGTAAGTTAAACATCATAATCGTAATCATAAGTAAACTGCTCATAATGCTATAATTAATTAGGCTATTTGTAAAGCAGTATAATTTAGTAATTTAAACAAAATAAAAAATCAGATTATAAAATTAGAAACAGATTCAGATCCTTCAGTACTGAAGACAACAAACCATTTCTGACATCCACTGTTAAACTGTATTCTGTTATCACAGGTATCCCAAAGCATTTTTTGTTCTTTTTCTCAAATCTACCTATCATAGGTTTCAGAAGTTCATATATTTGAACACGCTTCCCATGGATGGAAATCAGAAGTTTGGCATGAGGATTATTTTGCCACCTTTAGTCTGCAGACTGTTAATTTGTCACATATTTCTGATTTCTAGACTTTGATGGTTGATCGAATCATAGAATTAATATCTGTCTAATGGGTCTATATCACTTCATCGAATGGTCAATTCAGTGAATGGCATTTCATTAGAAATGCTGTTTGTCGAATTACCCTCGTGGGGGCTGCACCCTCACACCCCACACTAGTTATATACCAACTCCGAGATCACACTACAGTGGGCAAGGTCAAACATGCCAATCCTCACTGTGTCTCGATGTCTGTATGAATAGTTCGACAAATGGCATGTTCGATGCAGTTGCGCTGTTTGATTAATTGATTTTTTTGCTTTACTGATAGAGACCCCTGTTTAATATATAGCTAATTATCAAAACTATATTCATGAAGGCTACAACCACTAAAAATAATTGAGATGGAAGTTTTGTTGTACTTCATGAGATTAACTGTCTTCCTGGTCATTTGTTTATTGAGATGAAAATAGTTACAATTTAAGGCAAACTGTGTCACTCGAGGAGAAATTTTTAAAACTCTCCACAGCTGACCATCAACCTCCTCTAGTTCCTGTCATTGTAATCCGTGTGTGGCTGGAAGACCTGTGTATGTAGATCATGACGGTTTGCTAGCAGGATTTAACAGTTTTTGCAGTGTTGTGACTAGTAAGGAATGTAAATGACAGGAATTAACATATAGACTGACTCTTTTGCTGTGTCTGAAATTTTGCTTTTCTTTTTCAAAGTGAATAATAATTATGAAGCATCTGTAAATGATAGGTATACTGTCACAGTTACACTTGTTCGATGAATGACTAGGCTTTATAACTGTAAATCTACCCTCTTCATGATAATACCATTATTTGCAAACGGGCGAAGGAAGAAGTAACTTAGTTAATGTTTGTTGTTCCTATGCCATGTAGAAGTCATGACAGTAGCATACACTGTACTTTATTTGAAATTTCTTATGATTAATTCCTTGAAGCTGTCCATCTATGGTGAGCTGGTTTGTTGTTTATTAATATGATTTGTAATGAAAAGGTGGACACTTTTTATGGGAAGGAGTAGTACTAAAAAAGGCAGATCATGAGAAGGGAAACACAGAGATGTTCTTCATCTCACATTGCTGCAGAAACTTTGATTTTACAGGATGGCACCTCAGGAGGGGCTGCAGGGCAGAGGGGCCTGCCAGGTTACTATTCTCCCTTCTATGCCTAAGGTGGTTAGGCCTTCTGCTACTCTTTCTAAGGCTCCTCTAAGGCAGGTGTCTTGCCTTCCTCTGGTGTCAGTTCTGGTTCTCTTTCAGTTCTGGTGCCTAAAACATGCTTAAAAAAATGGAGGATTTGATTACTTTTTATTTAGAGGGATTCTATCCCCCCCCTGAAAAAAGGCCAGGATGGAGGAGCCAGTTGGAAAGTTTGAGCAGGCCTCAGATGATTCAGAGTCTTTCTGCTGAAGACATCAAGATTTCCCTCCTTATTCTGATTCTGATGCAGAGGATTAATGGTAGCACTGCCAAGATCTAGACCACACTCATTCAATAGATACTACTCATATCTCAGAAGGAGTTTTGGTGTGGGCTCATGTGTCTCACCCTAAACAAGGATCTCTCGTGCCCGACCCAGGCGGAGAAGATGATTCTGACGACAGATGGGGACAACACCCAGGAGGGGAAATGGGTGCAAAATGGGTGCAAACAAAAAGCCTGTCAAACTCCAACATTTGCATATCAAACTGAAGGAAGTGTTAAAATCCAGTTTTGCATTGATGGCTTTTCAAATTTATTTACTTCATCCAGGGCAGGTGTTGATTCAAACAAACAACACTACTGTCATGTGTACATCAACAAGCAGGGGACCATTCTTACCCTCTTTTTGCAGGCAAGCGATGTGATGTGAAACTGCTCTCAATCTCACACCTCAATCTTACAAGAAGGGGTTTTCAGAGCAAGCACAGAACTCCAGCTTAGCAGATGTATTGAGCAGACAAATCCTGGAATTGAGGTGGAAGTGTGTATTTCATGTATTTCTACATAGTCATGGGGAACTCCAGACATAGATCTGTTAAGCTTTCTCCACTAAATTACACTAAATTACCAGTTTTGCAAAAAAATGTTTCATCACACAGCTTGGAAGGAAGGTGCCTATCATCATTCAGGAACAATCTGCATGTGTATATGCCTTTCCACTCTGCCTCTTCTTCCCAAGGTACTCTTGAAGGCCAGACAAGACAAGCCAACCATGATTTTGATCTTCCATGTCAAGAGATTCAGTCTACATCATCTAAGCCTGGCATATTCTGTTTTAGAGACTCTGAGGGTCTCAGCTTCCACAACAAGTTTTGATTTTACTATATTGTATAAAATCTAATTAAAGTGTATCTTCAGAGATTTGTTTGAAGAAAAGGTAGACAGACATTTTCTGAAGAAACAGAATTTAGTAATTGAACACCGATGTTCCTCTGAAGTGCATAAAGATGAGATTACCTCTGCCTGTACTAGGATGAGAACCAGCTTTACGAGTGATGTCAGTCTTATGAGGTATGAAATAGAGTTGGCAGAAAGATTGTGAAGTAAAGAGTATGTCATTCATGCTTATTTGTTCTTCAGTTTTCTTAACACCTTTTTACTGGTGTCCCTACTGATGAACAGGCCTTTCCCAATGTGTCTTAAACCCATTCCTTCCCATGTACTGAGTATCCCCCAATACAGAGTTGAGAGATGACTGGGAGAACCATCAGTCAGGTAACAATGGAGTTGTTTTATGTCCTCGCAGGCATCCCTGACAGTGAAGCCATTTCTGTTAATGCCCTATCGCCAGCCCTTATGGCTGACATGAACACCATCACATAACCTCAATCCATACTGCATGATCCTGTTGCTTATGCATGATTCTGCCCACTGGCTAAGAAGGCTGTCATCTATGGCTTGGGGTTACAAAGTCTACATTTCTGGTCCTGGCCATTCCAGTGTTGCACAAGGCATTGCTTGCATGATGATGATTGGATGATTGGATGATTAGAACTACTACTCCCCTCCTTCAGGGCATGTAAGCTGCCGCTGGCTCCTCACTCCTATCCTCCCTCTCCTAACTCTTCCATCACTTCAGCTGCTTGTCAGACTTGGGTAGTCTGGGGCCATAGTCATATCTTTATCCCTGTATGGTACAGACTAAGGAAAAGTAATGCACATTAACTTAAAGGAAAACATTAGGCACTTTTTTGAAATGTTGGCACTCGAAATGCTAATTGTTTTAAAGCTGAAAACACAAAAGACTGAAAACACAGGAGAAGATTAAATCTGGAAATTGCTCTCCTTAAAACTCCTTTTTGCAGGGACAGCAAGTCCTGCGTGTATGCACCCATGTGGGGGGTGGGGGGCTAGCCCCCACCCCCTCCCCCCGAACTTATATATACCAACTCCGAGATCACCATAGCTTGGAGAAAAGAGAATATTCTGATCAATGGCATCTAAGATTTAGTATGTGGAAGTCCATTCTTCGGCCATTCATTCTCCACATTTCAGGATGTGCTCTAGCTTGTCCCAACTTTTCAAATGGTTACCAAAAAATTAAAAGAGAGACTGTATTAGACTATAATTTTATCATCTGGTGTGAGAGTTATACTAATGGAAAGTATTGTAATCTGTTCCATACCCCTTGTTAGTAATACTGATGGGTAGATTTGCAGAAATCGTAAAAAAAGAAAAAGAAAAGATCCACAGACCACCAGGCAGTAAAAATAATAAAAATGATGTAATTTAACACAGAGAATGTTAGTGCTTTCAGGTACTCAAACCCTTCCTCAGACATTCAATAACTAACAACATACAATTCTTTTTAAACTAAATTGCTCCAATCAAAAAAGACCATCAATAAAACAATTAGTAAGGTCTACGCCTATTCAAAACAGGTTTTAAAGGCACCACACCATTGAGTCCTGGATATCTATGTCACCACACCAACTTTTGTAATTGGAGCAATGTAGTTTGAAAAGAATTTTATGATGTTAGTTATTGAATGTCTGAGGAAGTGTTTGAGTACCTGAAAGCGCTAACATTCTCTGTGTTATATTAAATATTTTTATTATTTTTACTGCCTGGTGGTCTGTGGATCCTTTTTTTACTATTTCTGTCTTTCTGGTTGGACTACAGACCTTCATCACTTGTCACCTTTTGGATTTATTTTCATGGGTAGATTTGCCTGAATTGTAGAAGAAAACGGGTGTATTATGGGCTTCCAGGATGTTTGTTTCAATATAGATGTAATTGATGTATGTAGGTATGTATGTAGCATGCTGGATATTGCTCATAGGTTGAGATACTTTGCTATTGATCTGTGAGGATCTTTTGAAGCTTAGCCATATCTTCATGAAGTTTTTAGCCCTTATATTTTAAGTACAAATAACCCAGAGACAAGTAGAACATTTACTTATTGTCCCTTTTCATGAGGGACAAGAGTACTAAACCAGGGCTGAATTTACAGTTAGCTATCCATTTGTCCATATTATGTTTGAATAATGTAAGAGAAGTCTGTTGCTTTATGTAGAGAGGAAGATGATTGGCTGTGTTCTCCGGGTTAGAGTATGTGATATCATGTACTATTAGCTCTGCACAGTGCTAGATGTTTTTTTCCAAAGGTTAATGGCAAAGTTAAAGTAGTCTTTATGGTTGCCATTTCCTTGGGTGTTGATTTGATCAAGGTCTGCAGTTCCGTGTTAAGTTTAACAAGAGCTTTTGTTTTGCATCTTGAGGGTTACATTTATGTTTTACTTGCAATGAGTTTTTTTTTTCTTTTATTAAGGAGCCTATTGATATTTGGGTTCTACCGTATGGGGAGTTATTTTTGAACTAGGCATTGTATTTACTTTGTAGGGGACAGATGCATCAATGCAGCTATTTACATGTGCATTGAATTTGGTAGTAAAGGGTTCTGCATAAGCAGTGGGGTCATTGAGCTGGAAAAGGGTGTTGAATTTAGCTAAGTCATCACTCAGTTTCAATAGATTAGTCATGGCATAATCTCTGAATACTGAGGTTTTGGAGGATGCTTTTGGCTTCAGTTTTAAGGTGAATTTAACTGATTTGTGGTCCAGTTTAATCAGGGAGGGAGTTACATTTGTTAAGGATCATTTTTGTTTGGGGTGCAACTGATCCAGAGAGTTTGTACTAATGATGTACACAAATCTGTGGGCATGCATGGTAGGAGATGTTTAACTTCTCCAAGTTAATGGAGGGGTAGATGAAGTCTCCTTAGAGAAAGCTGTTTGGCTTAATGTGCTGGGACACTATACTAGTCAGGTAATAGTTGTAGGCAGTGGGGGAGATAAAGGGGGTCCTTTAGTTAGCCAGTATGTGATAAGGAGTCTTGTTAATGGTAAGTTAGACATGAAGGGGTACCATATTGTTATCTTGTCTTACTAGTCAGGAGGTGAAGTGTTTTTACAAATATGGAGACACCGCTATCTGTAGTGCTTCATCTAGGGCAGTGGGCCTGAAAGTACAGTAGGTATTGAAATCTTGCACTGATGAGGCTGTCAGTGATCTTGAAACAAGTCTCTGTAACAGTGCATATATTGATGTTATCCAGAGTAAGGAGTTCTTGTAGAAAGTTAGGTTTTTAAGGCTCCTAGTGTTGAGTAGCAATACCTCTGGATTTTGTTTTATGTTGGAAGCTTTTGAAGACTGACATTGCCTAAAAAAAGGTACTGTGGGGTGGAGAAAGTTTTAGTCAGTATATAAAAGCCTTGGGAGATAGGTACAGGCAATCCTTGGTAAAGCATTTAGGACTGTGTGCCATCTCCTCCCAGTCTGATATATATTGGACCCCTTTTTGAATGACTCCAGAAGCTAAGTCATAACGTGGCATCATTCTTGGTGATGGTATAGTGCTGCTCATGGCTAGGGTCATAACTCCCTTGGACACTCATTCAAAGTGCTCCATCATATCTGTCTTCATGTAGTCTAGGAAGATACGTCTCAAATTATTTACAGCCCCTTGAGATATGACTTGAGGTGCAGTTACTTGAGTGATGTATCAATGTATCTCACAATGGAGCCACGTATCACTAGGATGTTGAAGTGTGTGGAGGTTTGCTTTGTGGGCTTTTGAACTGAGACACTGACTCTCTGAAATACTAAACATGTAAAAAATTACATCTGACCTATCTTGCCTGTTCCCCTTGGTATTTTAGTAGGTTAGGGTGTTCTTAAAATCTATTGTGGGTCCCTCCTTAAATCATCTGGTATTTGAATCTATAGCAAAAAATGCACTATTTTGTTCAGTAAAGAAAAAGAAAGACAGGGAGCCCATTGTGGTTAAAATTCTTTATTTGTAAAATGAAATTCAGAAATAATTCCAGGCAGATGAGCATAGCTCACTTTGTTCAGATTAAAAGTCTGGTGCTGATTCTGGAATTATTTTTAAATTTCACTTGACAAATAAAGAATTGTAACCACAACAGGCTTCCCAGTATAGCATATACCCTAGAACATCGTGGTTTGCAGTCCTTTGAATGTTGGCCTTTCCAGAAATGATTCTGATCTGAGCTCTGAGAGCTTAGATATCTGTTGCAAGAACACTACTACCCACATGAAACAATGGTTTGTCTGCCAACTGGCCTTAGGAATCTTCTTATTAGAATCTGCCAGAAGACCTTCCAGTTTTATTTGGGCTCCAGTATATCATGTTCCTCCATAGTAGGTAAATCTCAAGGTTTGCCTGACTAGTTGCAACTTTTTTTAATCCAGGTGTCTGTTGTTGTACCATTAATGTACACATTTCAAACATTTTTACATCATAATATAATGGAAAACAGAAGAATGGTGGTGCATACATTAGTAGAAAATGTTTTGGAAAGACAGCCTTCACTCTTTAGCTTCCAGCAGAAAATCAGTATCTTTCTTCGAACTTCATGTTTACGGCCAACAGACTCACACATTCACTTTTTTGATTTGGCTGGTCCTGCAGACCAGAGATTTATGTCCTGTAAAATGTTGTTCTTGGTGCTCCTTTAGATAATTCTTAACTCTTATTAGGATCACTGCTGCAGTAGCCTTAGATGTATAAATACATACATACATACAAATGTTTCAAGCACGGGCATTAAAGCCCTTCTAGTTTGCCAATATGCCAAAACACTTGTTCCCATAATAAATGCCCAGGCTGTTCTTAAAAATATGTAAACTAGGACTTGCTTTAATGTAATTAGGTAGTCTGTTCCAAGCATCAGCTACTCTGTCAGAGAAGCAATTAGTACACTTCTCATTCCTATAGAATTTTCTACATAGCATATCTGAAGATTCTCTAGTACTTTTTGATAACCCCAAACATTCCCAGAGGTAGTTGTCCCTAAATGCCCTATATACCTGAATAAGATCTCATCTTAAATATCTGTAAGCAACACTGTACAAGTTCAGATATTTTAGTCTTTCATAATAACTTAGATTTTCACATCCATGGATGCCCTTAGTATATTTCCGCTGTACTCTTTCCAGTTTATTCATGCTTGTATTCCTATAGGGTTTCCATATTATTATTCCATACTCAAGTTTGGGTATAATGTAACTAACAAACTCATTTCATTATGTTTGATTTCCTACACTTTATAAATGTTTTTATACAACCTATAGTTCTATAACTATCATATCTGCTAAGGATATAACAATCGTCCAGCTTTAAAAGTATCAGAACTCCTTCCATGCATCCAAACTGTTAGTCAGCTCGAACTTGAATCTCTTCAGAAAATAATCTCTTTCTTTTACCAGAAACAGCAAAAATGAAGGGTCAAGGTACTGAACTAAATCATTAGCTAAGCCCAGTGAATCACTCCTGTTCCAAGTGACCTAAGACAGAAGAAGAAATATGTCTTAAGTTTTTGCTTCCTTTGACAGAAACTTCAGAAAAAGCAGATGCACCTCATCCAAGAAAACTTCCCTAGGATAAGCATATAATTCTGGCTAAGCAGAGAGAGGTAGCACCTTCTCTCCCAGGACTGACGAGTTGCTCTTCCTTAACTACCAAGGGCACTCTCAACAGCTGCAGAGGTCGTGTGTAACTCCTGGTCCATGGTGGCTATAGGGACAACACTAGAGGGGGCCAATGA
The DNA here is from genome assembly GCF_019279795.1 of Protopterus annectens. Classification (NCBI taxonomy): domain Eukaryota; kingdom Metazoa; phylum Chordata; order Ceratodontiformes; family Protopteridae; genus Protopterus; species Protopterus annectens. The sequence continues at coordinate 420,891,877 of NC_056742.1, forward strand.
AAAAGATTAATGGTCTGAAGATGCAGAAATGGACACTACAGAGTCGCCCATCTGCAGGTGAGACACTGTAGCGGCCTGCTGTGGTAGCAAAGGCTGTTTATTAATTTCCTTATTCTTGTAGCTGGAAGAAGGAAGAACCAAGGATCTGGTAGATTGTTCCATGGTTAAGCTGAAAAAGATGCCTGACTCCCAGGGATTTCAGAAAAGCATTCGAGTTTTGGTGATTCTGTTATTAAGGTACCAGAACAAGTACCAGCAATTAGCAAAACCAACCTCAAATGCTTTTCTGAAATCAGCCAGTGTTTCTTTTGCAAAGTTGTCACTCTTCTTACTTATTTTTTTTTTACTTTGTAGAGCGACTCAATAAAAAGCATTCTTTATTAAAAAAAATGTTTTTATATTTTTATTTTTTACTGTGTAGTTTTTAAGTAAAATATAACAGTAATTCTGTAATTATGTTTACAGAATTACTGTTGCATTTTACTTAAAAACTAAAAAGTAAAAGAGTGAATCCTCAATGCATCTTCATTCTCTTGCCTATTCAGCATTGAGCTGTACAGAGTGCCGAAGTACAGTATATTGCATAATGATTTGTTCCCAATCGATTTATGCTCATAGATAGTTTCTGGGTCTTTATAAGCTTAGCAGTGTGTGCTCAGTATACTAGAGAAACCCAATATATAGGATCTTGCCAAAACTCAAGATCTTAGTTAGCAATGACTGCCTATATCTAGGAGGGTCGTCTGTGAAATCCCTGGCAAGAATTTACGGTTTCCCATCCAGTCATCCAGGCTATGCTTAGACAGACTTTGATGTGAACTGGTAGCCTGTTCCAGAGGAGTGGCAGTCTCTGAGGGACATATCTGTCTCTACAGCAGGTCCTATTTATGTCATAGGCCAGGTTAAGGACCCTTGTTCCATTTGACTTGAGGATGTGCAGCATTTCCATTAGGTTTGGATATGAGATTAATCTTTAGGCCAGACACAAGCCTCCTCTAATCAGTCTGTACTCTATTGAGTACAGTGATAGTGACTTCAGTCTGTCAGTATATGACATGTGCTGGAATCCCTGAATTTTTTTGGTTAGAAATCTCTGAGGTCTCTCAAGTTGCTTCAGGTGCCTGGTAAGGTGCATACCAAAGAGAGCATTGTACTCGATTATTGGCCTGATAAGGGTTGAGTACAGAGGTGTTATGACCTCTTTCACACTTGAGGCAATGCCTTTGCTAATGAGGTGTACAACGTAGAATGCATTCCTTACCCCAGTAGACACATGGGGTGGTCACAGTTTAGGCTACAGCAGTGATGGTAAACCTATGATACATGTGTCAAAGGTGACACGCCACAACATTTTGGGTGGCACACCAGCGATCACCAACACCTGAGTTACCAAAGACACTGCTTTTGCATTCATTGCTCATGTGAAGTGCATTGAATTATTTTTTGCTAGAAGCCAGTTCACCAACACTGCTGCAGAGGTAAGGAAGTTATTAACCTCAAAGACTATTTTTGTATAATGTCTCAAGAGTCTGCAAAGGGCAGTGCTGACATTGTTTTCTCTTCATGGTTACACTTCTGCAAAAAGGGCAAGTAGTCTGCATTTCTAAGCATGTGCTGTTTTACATTCCTGTCAACTGTCCCTTTTATAAAAGTGGTGACATTTTACACTTATTAATGACAATAATTATATTTATAGACTTATTTACTTCAGAAAATGTACATTAATTCACATTCACTTTTTCTGTCAGTGTCTAAAATTAATAGCACTAGTAGTTTAAAACTGTCCATGTCTCTTATTTGTAGATTTGTCCCTGATTCTGTTGAGATTTAAGCTATGCTGTTTTATTTATTTTTATTTATTTTTTTTATTTATTTTTGTTTGGGGGGGGGGGGGGTGAGACACCAGCAGAGTCAGGTTAGGCATTTTCTGAGTTTTTGACAAACCGAACCATAGGCAACAGAGGGTGAGAGGGGAACTTAGAGATCTAAAATGCGTAATTTTTGTAACTATTTAGTACCACAGCATAGGTTCACTTGGAGGGCATTTTAAGTTTAGCCAATTCCCTTTTAGTGCTTGAATTAACATTTTCTGATTGGTCTTACCTATCCTATGGCTGATAATTGTATATTAGCCATAGTGAGAATAACTGTGATCATACCATAGATAATTTGAGGGGGACCATGTAAGGGATGCAGCATTTAGGAACATACATTTTCTATTACCCATCCTTAGATCCAAGTTGCATTTGAATATGGATGGGTGAGCTTTGTTTTATTTTTATGGGTAGTCTGCTCTGGAACAGTGGTAGCCTCTGCGGTATATACCCATCTCTCCACAACATTCAGTTTAGATACCTGGACTGAGTATTTCTGATGCCATTTGACTTGTTGATGTTCAGTGGGTCCATCTGTATTAGGTCGGTGGATGCCTTGTATGCCAGACATGTCACATCTAAGCACTCTGTAGGATACTAAGTATAGTAATAAATCTTTGAGGTGGTCCATGCAAGACCTGTTGTTTGGGACTTGTATACTTTTAGTAAGGTATCTCTGAAGGTATTCCAGTTGTTGCATGGAGCTGGACAAATGCATGCCAAAGTGGGCATTATACAAAATGATTGACCTAATGAGAGCTTTGTAAAGGGGGACAACAACATCTATAGATCTAGTAACAATCAATTTGTTTATAAGCCGTGCAATATAGAAAGGCTTTTTTATAGCTCTAGGCACATGTTGGTCAAAAGTTAGGTCACTGTACACAGAGGTTCCCAAATGCCAAACAACTGGGTCAGTTCTCAGAGGGCATTGTCATGATTTTGACACCAGTTATTATTTGGGACAAACCTTCCTGCATGATGGTTAAGTCATTTGGGGATTCAGTAGCTGCTCCTAGCTTGCAGTCATCTCAAACTTAGCCGGCCAAAGCCCTTTGGTATTTCCTTTTACTTTTGGGATGTATATGCCAAACAGAAAAAGTCTCCGCACCAAACCCTGGGGGACTCCATTGGTGACTGATCCCTTCCCCTATTTTGATCTCCTGCATCCTGTGAGCAGGTTGGCAGTCCAGCTAGTGATGCAAGTGTTTGTTTCTACATTATTCATCTTTTCTAACTACATCTGAGTAGGGGATTGTGTTAAGAGGCTTAGCCAGGTCAAGGTAATGTGGTGTGAACTGTTTTACCTTCATCCATTGCTTTGGTAACAAGAGTAAAGCTTAAAATTTGCCCATGATTTTGAGCCTTTCACACTTTCCTCTGGGCAGTTTTCAAACACATAAACCTACACAAACACAGGGAGGATATACAGACTCCACACAGAAGGCACCCCAGCCAAGAATCGAACATGTGAGGCAACAACACTACAACTGTACCACTGCACCATCCACTTGACACAACTAAATATCTCACTTTCACAGCTGAAGAAATCTGGAAACAGCCAAAATTTATTTGAGGGGGGGAGGCAAAGGCACAAACCAGGGACACATTTTAAATATTGCTTGTATAATCTTAGAAAGTTGCTAAAATGGTGTTTTGTGTTACTATGTGTTTCCAAAAAAAGATAAGAAGACTGAAACTTAAAGGTCTATCATTATTTAGTGAATTCTGTTCTCAACAATTTGCCAGAAAACCACAAAGTTTAAGAGGAACAGACCAAAAGTATGAGCCAAATATTCTGTGAAAATCTAGACAGTTGAGAGCTATGGACTCAACTTCCTGAGTCAGAAGTGGTGGTGTAGGTAGAGAATGCAGGCTGTTGTACCTAAAATACAGGGTTTGAGCCTGGGTAATTCTACCACCAGGAATAAGTAATTGGGGCATTACACACATACTTCATAACATAAATGGAGCAGTGCTTATTACAGAGTGTAAGTCATCCAAGGTTTTTTTTGTTTCAGCCACAGCCTGGGCCAAGAATACTAAGACAGACAGACAAACACAGAAATGTACAAATAAATATTAGAGAAGTAGAACATAAGCTTGTAGCGGAAGACTGAATACCAGAACAAAGGAGAAACTCTACAAGATTAAATGATGTAAGCATGGAACACATAAATGCAAGACTATAACAAGCACACAGTTGGAAGACAAAATGGAGTTCAGTAGAATGCAGGGGTATAATATAATTACTGCATGTCCAGAACCATCAGAGAAAACTTATAAATATATGAGGAATAGGTCCTATATGTAACCAGAAGTGAGTCCACCAAGCAATTCAGGAAAATATTAATAGCATAAATGTTTGTTATTGCACCCACAATAGTTTAATTCAACATTTGTTAAGAGTGTTCATCCTTAAAATCACTGTGGGTTTCATCAGAACAAATGAATGCATGCACCACCTTGGAATTGTTATAGGTTAAAGCTTCTGTAAAAATATTGATAGTGTCAAGTAAATAAAACAAAATGTATGCAGTTAGTACAGGCTAAAACCCAAAATAAACTTCTAAACTACACCCTCCACTCTCCAAAAATAAGTAAATAATCTCACAGTAAAGACAATTACTATAAAAGTATTCTAGGACTTGTGTATTCAGAGAATTCTGACATACAAAAATTGCACTCCACCAATTATATTTTTCAAATGGTAGATGTCCCAAAGTAAAACAACAGTAAAAAGAAGAAAACAATGAAGGTGTACCACCCAAAACTGTTGTGAGAACTTTATCTGTAACTACACCCATAGTATGGAACAGTCTCTCATCCACCCAACAAACTCTGCAAATGTCTTTATACCATTGTAAAAAGACTAAGGGTAACTTAGTAAGAATAAAGTGTACTATCCAAATGGATACCCTGAACGCCACCATTTCATAATTAGCGGTAACCCAAATCCAGACCTAGGACTGTTCTGTACTCTCTCTCTCTATAATTAGAAATAATATGATACAGACTGCACATGATGCTTTAAGAAAATTATTGTTGTCACTTGAGTAATGTGTTACCGATATACTTTGCATAGTTCTCTTACTGTACTTATTACCTGTAATATACTACACATTTTACCTATACACACATTTATTTTTATTATTTATTTTATTTATTTAAATTTGTTGACCGGGAGTGTCCGACTGGACGTGGGTCCATTTTCAGCAGAAGCCCAGGGAGAAAAGCTCCACAGTAAAATAAACAGTAGTTACATAGGATTACATAGCGATTAACAATTTAACATAGAAATTACTTACAACATATTTACAGATGAAGAACATAGTACATCAGTAGACAGCTAGAATCTTTATCTGTGAAGTACATAACAGGCATTAACAAATGTAACAATGAGAAGTTCCTGCTGTATAATAAGTACTAGGCTTATGAGCATCTGAGCTTGCTATCATCAAGGTAGTTAGTGGAGGTGAAAGAAATGTAGTAGTTGGATGGGGTGGATGATATTAGAGTGGGAGTTGCAAGGGCATAGCCAGCATGTTTTTAGGTGCGCTTTTAATAAAGTTTTGAAGTTGGTGCATGATGGTACGGAGGTAATTGTGGGTGGGAGTGAGTTCCATAATTTGGCTATGGCACAAGAGAATAGTGCTTCACCAGCAGAGTTATTGGCTTTAGTGATCTGCAAGTGATTTTTATTGCTGGATCTTAGTGGTCTGGTGGTGCGATAGGGTTGGAGTAGATTCTGGAGGGATGGGACATTTAGTGGATGATTTACTAGTTTGTGGGCGAGTGAGAGTTGATACCACTGAAGGAGGTGAGGGAGTTCAAGCCAGCCCAGTTCAGCAAGTGAGAGACAGTGGTGACTACGGTAGGATGCCCCTGTGGCGAATTTGGAGATTTTGTTGTAGCAGGTCTCTAGCTTGTTTAGATCACATTGCCTTAGGTTGGTATATACTGGAGAGGCATAAAGTAGGGTGGAGATAAGGTGGGAATTTGCTATTGAAATCTTTGCTGCTTTGGTGAAAAATTGTTTATTTCTGTATAATGCTCCTAGTTTTTTGTGGACTTTTTTATGGTCATGGATATGTGAATGTCAAATTTTAGTTTATTGTCTATTTCCACTCCTAGCAATTTGGTGTGTTCAGTTGGGTATATAGTGGTGTTATCTTTTGCTGTGATGTTAAAGTGAGAGTTGTTTTGAGTATGTTTGGTGGGTTGGAAGATGAGTAGTTTAGTTTTGTTTGGGTTGAGTATTAATTGGGCATCGGATAACCATGTTTCAACAGAGGAAAAGGCTTCCTGTGTGACTTTTTGCAGTTTGGGTAGGGACTGGGCCGAGCAGATGATGGTTGAGTCATCTGCGTATTGGATGAGTGTGCCATGTTTGGTGGCAGAGGCTAGATTATTGGTGTAAACAGAGAAAAGTAGGGGTCCAAGGATGGATCCTTGGGGAACCCCTATGGAGACAGGTAGTTGGGGAGATATGTCATTCTGCCATACAACGGATTGTTGGTGGTCAGACAGGTAACTCTGAAACCAGTTGGTGACTGATTGTGAGAAGGATAGGTTATTGAGGACAGAGATAAGTTGTTTGTGTGGGACCATGTCAAATGCTTTAGATAGGTCTAGGAAAGTAGCAGAGGAGAGATAGCCATTTTTTTATGCTGAAGGATAGTGTTAGTAAAGGAGAGTAAGGCAGTGGTGGTGCTATGGTTTGGTCGGAAACCATGCTGAGTACTGGAAAGGAGGTTGTTAGTAAGGAGGTAGTGTGAGACCTGAGAGTGTATGCATCTCTCTAGTATTTTGGATAGTGGAGAGAAAATAGCTATGGGGCGGTAATTGGTTAGTTCTGCAGAGGGTCCACCTTTGTGGAGGGGAATTATATGTGAGACTTTCCACAATGTGGGAACTTAACTTTCTGACAGAGATCGGTTAAGCTGCGATTTGTACGTATTCACTTGGGAGGTTGTCTGCTGCTAATTTGGTGGGTTTAAGTTTAGTTAAGAGTTTTTTTATGTTGGAGGTAGGTACAGGAGAAAAAGAGAAGGCAGTGGGGAGATTACTAGTTGAAGGTGTGGGTTGGAGGGGAGGGGGGGTTGTGTTGTTTAGCTAGTGATAGTATGGTTTGGGTGAAGTGTGTGTTGAATGAGGTAGCAATATTTTCTGAGGAGTGAGGGATGTTAGGAGGAGGGGTACTGACTTTACCTGGGTGGAGGATGGAGTTTATGGAGGTCCAGAATTGTTTGGGGCTGTGTTGTGAGGAGTCTAGGGCAGACTGGTAGTATTGGAATTTGTCCCATTTTATTAGCTTTTTGACTCTATTGCGTAGTTCTAGGAATGTTTGTCTAGCTGCGGGGGTTTTGGTTTTGCACCAGTGCTCCCAGGCTTTATCCCTGTTTTTCATTTCTGACTTAGCAGTTTTCTGTAGCCATGGGCAGGGTTGTGCTTTGGTTCTGGAAAATCTTATGGGGGCATGGTAATTAAGGATGTTCAGGAAGGTAGTATTAAAAAATTCAACTGCGTCATCTAGACTGAGGTACTTTAGAGCATGCCAGTTACATTCTTTGAGGGATGAGATGAATGTGAGTGGGTTAAAGTTTATTTTTTTACGTATTTGACGATAGATGACAGGTTTAGCTTGGTACAGGTATTTTTTGAGTAGGAATGTTGGGGAGTGATCACTGAGGCTATCTGATAAGCAGCCTGTTATATATGACTGAGGGTTCTTACTGACTAGTATCCAATCCAGGGTAGTGTGCTTGCTGGAGTTTTTATTTATCCTTGTTGGTGACTGGACTAGTTGGGTGAAGCCATGAAGGTGTACATGATGGGTTGGATTGTTGCCAGAACAGGATTGCCAGTCAATATTGAAATCACCTAAGATGATAGTTTCTTGGGGGAGATGGTGGGTAGACCAGCTGAGGAGGTTTTATAGTGGAGGGATGTTTTGGCCAGGTGGGAAGTAGCATCCAGTTATGTTGATGGTTTTGTTTTGGTTAATTTTGAGGTTGGTATATATTATTTCTTCATTGCCTATTTGTGGAGCTGATGATTTTACGATCTGGGTGTTTAGATGATGTTTAAATATTATAGCTACACCACCTCCTTTTTTGTTTAGCCAGTCTACTCTTAGTATGCCGTAACCTGTAGGGAGTATTTGCTCACTGGCAATGTGAGGTTTTAGCCAAGTTTATGTCAGGATGACAATATCTGGGGAGTATAAGTCAATGGTGGCATGGAGTTCATGGACTTTGTTGGATATACTTCTAATATTTAGGCTTAGTAGAAGGAAGTCACTTGGCTTTCTATTGGCTGTAATATGGGAGAAGTTGTGGTTTCTAGTCTGATTATGAGGATTGGGGTTGGAGATGGTAGGGCCAGGGTTGGGGTGGATGTCTCCACTTAGGGCTAGTTTTGATATGCATGAGATTATTAGTTTTCACAGTTTTTGAATGTGTTTGTTTATAACAGAAACTTTATGATTGTGCTCTGTGGGTAATAGGTATGGTGGGAGGGTTACTATGTTAAGTTGTAAGGATGCTTTACGTTTGAGTAATATAATTGGTAGAATATGTGGGGGTGCATATGATGCTTTGGGTCAGATCACAGTTAACACAGTCCATCTTACTGGTTTAACAAATGGACAAATAAGCACATGAATTGATCAATGATGCCAAACATGTACTGAGAGAAAGTCTTACATTTTGCACTACAAGCTAAAAAGAATAGTACGTAAAACTACATAAACACGTGTATTTCACATACAAAGTTGATGATGTGCTCACTTACTCCAGAAAGAACAAAATAAATCAGCACTCTTAACAGTTAGAGTTTTCTTAAATGATAAGAAGGTGTGTGCAATATGTATCAGGTATACATTACGAGATGCTTTGACTATTCCCCCCTGCCAGCTTCATCAGTAAAATAACACCACTTTCCCAGCATCACCATGTTCTAAAGCTCAATTAAATACTATAGTAGCAGTACTTGCCATATTCAAATTTACTGCAGCAGCACCTACACTGTTTGAAGTCAGGTAACATTAATGCAGATACATTCTTTCATCCTTTGATATTAATATCCCCTCTGTTCTACTTATGTCACACACACAAACACACACACACACCCTTCATAACATAAGCGGAGCAATGCTTAGTTGCTTACTACAGCCTCCATAACATAAACAGAGCACTGCTTACTACAGCCTTCATAACATAAATGGGGCAATTAGGTATATGTGTTGTGTGAGAGAACTACCGCGGCAGGACTAACCACCCGGCCGTGTAAACTTTAGCTCTAGAATTGTCACTATTGAAAGCAACACCCCAACCCCATGGGGGGGAAAAAGCTGTGGACAGATGGATCCATTTAAAATATAAGGCACACCTTCAACATACCTAATTTAGATACCGCTAGGCTTATCAGTCTACAGAGTAGTAACGTGCCAGCTTAACACATGTATTTGAGGACTAATTAAGTTATGAGACAAACCCAACTGGATAAACAAACACACCCAATCCAATTTGTGCCTTGTTGTAAAAGCAAAACATTGCTTTGATATTCTCCAAAATGGGGAGTGGATTTATAGATATAGCATAAGACTAGGAGCTGTCCTATAAACATATTAAGTTATAAGAATAGGTGAGTGTGTGTATATATATATATATATATATATATATATATATATATATATATATATATATACATACACACATACACGTACATATATATATATATAAACACGCACACATTTGGTAAATTGATTGAATAGCTGAAGCTCGTGAATTGGCTGACATTTGTGCAAACTTTATGAGAGTGACATATTGTGAACTCTTTTTTTATGGGGTTTCCATTCCAAGAAAATCACCAGGGGGACACTAGAGAGGTTACATTTTTGTGCACTAAGAGTTACGTGCTCTCAAAAGCAGTTATGACTACAGCATTGCCAGCTAGGCAGAGCAGCAAAGTAATTTGCTCAATATTCTTTGTTTTTCACTTCACACTTTTCCGGACTGTACTGTTTTTTTTTAGGCTGCACAGATTTACCTGCTGTGCTTCCTTCTGCCCAGACTATAAGGTAGTTGTGGTGCTGCGGCTGCGTTGTCACCTCACAGTATGATGCTGTCCTGTTCGATTCTCAGCTAGAGTGTCTTCTGTGTGGAGACATGCGTGAATGGACGTACCTTCATTGAAGGTTGTGCGTCAGAGCTGGCAACATGGCACGTAAAAATCTACTGCCAATCATTAGCGGACAGGAGTTCTGCTGTGGCGACCCCTAACCGGAAAAAGCCGAAAGACACAATAACAACTGTTTTTTTTTTCTTTTGAATGGAAGACAAGAGTGCAGTCATAATGTTTTGGTACCATACCAGCACCCGTTTCCAAAATCTAAGTGTGCATTGATAAGACTGCATCCCATGTAACTTACTTGAGTGTGGAGGAATCAAGATTCTGGTGTACCTACCTGCTGATGCAAATTGTACAACCAAGTGATGAGCTATGTGAATGGCAAATTATGGATGCCTGATCTGAAAGTTATAGCTGTGCTCCATTAGCTGAATGAGCATGGAGAAATAACCTGTTAGGGACATGTGGTTTGCCATGATGATGACAGCTCAGCCACTGATCTCACTAAACATTAACAACAGGTGCTTTACCCAACACTCTAAATGTCTGCAGTACTGATAGCAAGTGCACTACTACATGACTGATGCTATGTGGATCTGAACAGTTTATGGTATCTATCAAGGACTTAAAAAAACCCTAGGAGATTACTGATTCCAGACATTCTGTGGCAACCCTGGTGAAGCTCTTATTGCATTACTTGAACACAGGGCACCGCTGAACAGAAAACAGTTTTCTGAATCATAATGTAGCTACTTCCTATGCTAAAGTATGCCCCTTAGCTTTTTTTTCACCCTCGAATGAGACATGGGGGCTCAGCTTACAGAAAACACCATGGCAACCTATTGTGTTCATCAGATTGTGAATGCTATCAGCAAAGGTTACAGTTGAATGCTTTGATTTACTGTGCATTGTGAAGACTGGAAGCTTCAGAATCGCATGGCACAATGTAGGACATCTGTCTTCCATTTAGGAAATAAAATTTGCTACTAACAGTACACAGAGAACTGTCCTTTCTAAGTGGTCTCCTTGAAGATGGTCCTACAGTTATTCTTCCAGTAAAAATATAAAACCTACGCCCCGCTGCTTGTACCACTGGGACAAAATATGTCCTAACCATTGACTGTACACTTACTGTGTTTGCATTTTCCCAGATATACAACCCATTATCTACTGGTATGTACAATGCACTGTTTCATTATTTACGGTTATGGTATGCACACCAGTTCCAGAATAGCTCTTTTACAGTATGAGTAAATGGGCTACTTACATCGTCCCACTTCAAGAATTTGCTGCCCTTCTTCAGGTTGTCAGAGACTGTGACAGGTTTGAGCTGCAAAGCATGCACACCAGATTGTGCCCCAGCCATTTAAACACATTTACACTAGACCAGAAAAGCAAACTGCTACTCTTAAAGAATTCAGTCAAGGGAAACAAGTGAATAACAATGCAAATAAACTGGATTTCAAATTCCAAGAGGTAGATCTGTCTTCATAGCCATGTCAATAAGCGGGTGTAAAATGCAACCATTGCACAGGCATTACACACACGTCTTGAAAACTGGCTGCTTACTATAGCCTTCATAACATAAACGGATCAGTGCTTACCGTGGGTGACTGGCAGCAGGCTTAGTGTTGATCGGGAACCCGCGCACGTTTGTGTTTAAAATTCACGTTAGCGTGCAATGCATGCATGAGTCCTCAGTTGGGTCCTAAAACATTACAGGACTTGCAGGTTGCAACTGTAAAAGTGGGGGGGGGGGGCACCCCACCCCCTCGCTCTCTGGTTCCAGCCCCCATGCACCGAACCTCCTTAAAGGTTCACCATCACTGGGCTACAGTCAACTTGCGTTCCCAAGTCTCTCACTACTGAGTTTTTACTTAGGGTATTATTATTTATACAATAGTGTGCAGGGATATTGTTTTTACCAAAGGGGATAATTATGCATTTTTGTTGCATTGAGTTTGAGTCCGTGGCTTTGGCATCAGTCATTGGTTTGTGTATATACCTCTTGAAGTATATTGGCATTGTTTGGGGGTTCAGTGATTGCACATAATTTGCAGTCATCAGCAAACTTGGTCAGCCACAGCTCCTCTGTTTTGGCCTGAATTTCTAAGAGGTATATTCCAAACAATAGGGGGGCCAGCACTGACCACTGTGGGACCCCACTGGTGACAGGTCTGCTGGTTGAGGTAAAGTCCCCAACATTGACTGAGTGTGATCTGTTGGTGAGCCAGTTAGTAACCCACCTAACAATGTAACTGTTGATATTCAACTGGGAGACTTCATCAATGATGCCTGAATATGGTATTGTGTGGAAAGCCTTGGCCAAGTCACGGTAGTCTGTATGCACCAATTGTTGCCTTTGTCTGTGGCTTTGGTGATGTTTTCAAAGAATTCCACAAGGTTTAACAGGCACGACCTCCCTTTGACAAAACCAAACTGTGTTGGATCGAGGGTTTGGAAATCACCTATATCCTTATTTATAAAGGTCTATGATGATTCGTTCCACGGCCTTACAAATAAGGCTGGTTAAGCTTATGGGTCTGTAGTTACCAGGGTCTGTTGCTGTACCCCCTTTATGAAGGGGGATGACAGCTGCTGTTTTCCATTCAGCAGGGACAAAACCAGTACTCAGACTGTGGTTGAAGAGAGTACCTAATGGAGTTGCTAACTCATGACCTCCCTTTGACAAAACCAAACTGTGTTGGATCGAGGGTTTGGAGATCACCTATATCCTTATTTGTAAAGGTCTATGATGAGGTCTAAAGAATAACCTTGTCAAACTAGAGCATGCCTATAACAACATCGCCAGATTTGCCACGGGTAATCCTTTTCGTACCCACCACTGCCTAAACCTCATGCAGCTGGGCTGGCTAGAAATTCAAAACCTTCTAAAAATCTCCCAACTAACCATGTCCCACAAGATATTTTATCAACCTAATAGAACTCCTATACTATCCAATCTCTTAATCCCCTATAAAAACCTAGATATACTACGCTTCTCTAACAAGCTTCTAGCTAGCATAACCAAAACTAACAATTTGGCTGGAAACTCCCTGTTTTCTAACACTGTGGGAAAAGACTGGAACCTACTTCCCAAAGAACTAACATCACTCTCTTCTTTGCCTCTCTTTAAACAAAAGCTCAAAACACACTTTAAAATACACTGGTTATGCCCATGCAGTAAACCAGACTAACCCTTCCTAGCCTGTGCTCATATTTGTCTATACCATACTAAGTTTTTTTGTTTTTTTCCTCATTATTTCTGTTATGAGGAACTGAACTGGTGATCACAATGATACAATGATACATACTGGTTGACAAAAAAAAAAAAGATGCATACTTTATTTCTACTATGTTTATGTACTATGTAACAATTATCATTCCTTCATTGTTTGTATTTCATGTTTTTACTGTTTGGAGCTTTTCTCCCCGGGCCTGTACTGAAAATGGAAATATATCCAGCTAGACCAGCCCGGTCAACAAATGTAAAATAAATAAATAAAATAAAATGATCTGATATCATCAGTGTGGATCTAGGATCCAACATAGAATCTGAGCTGGCACACTTAAGACAACAGCTTAGCTCAAGCTCCTCCCATCCCATAATGCTCTGCTGCCCTCTAACCCCGCAGATCTCGTTTGCTGCTTTAACTGTCAGACGCAGATAGCTCAGCTCCTCGTATTTTTCATTAAGTAGTTTCCTTTTTCTGGGATTCTTATTCACCTTTCTCTTTCCTTATAGGTTTTATTTAGTTAGTATGCTCCATTGAGTTTACGATTGTGTAGTTTCCCCTCCCATTGGTCACTTTGGTTGTTTGGGATTTGGCACCCTTTTTTTCCCCTTGATTCATTTCTCCTCTATTTTTATTAATATTTTAGTGGTCTTTTGTGTATTTTTGTGTAGGAAGCATCTTTGTGGTTAAGACTTTTGCCTGGGTTTCTGACTCCTCTTTTGGTTCTCCCTTTGGCTTTGGTGGTGTTTCCCTATATTGGACAAACCTTTAGGGTTCAAAAGATGCTCCTCATGCGGTTGGAAGATGCTTGTTTCTGACTCGCATGAGGAGTGCTTCTACTGTCTCAGCGCCGGCCACCTGGAGGTTGAATGCAGCATTTGTGCTGCATTCAACCCCAGGGCTCTGGTCAACCACCGCATTAAGTTTCTGTTAAAAGGCCTGGTCCGGAGGATCCCTTGGTTAAAGAGTCCTCCTCCACGTTGGGGCCTTCTGGCCATAAAAAAAAAAGTATTCTTCTTCCACTTCTGGGGAGGTTTCTGCCAAGAAACCATAATGGTGTCGGATCCGAGGACTTGTAGAGAGTCAACTCCTGGATCCAGGGCTTCTGGTCCCAGCCCTTCGGATCTGAGGGTTTTGGGTTCGACTCCCGAATCCAAGGCCTCCGGATCGAGGCCTTTGGATCCAAGCCAGAGTAGACCTGTCACTGATCCAGCCCCTTCAGATCTGAGGAGTTTGAGAACTATTTCTTCGGACCTTAAAGTTTCCTCAGATCCGTTACGGTCGGATCCGAGACCCATGTCGGATCCCATCCTGGTTGAGGATCTTCCTTTGGATTCTGCAGGAGAGGATCATTTGTTTAACTCTCCACATACGATCCATTCCCCCGGACCATTGGAGAAGGCTCTTAGGGTCCCGACAAGTGTCTCCAACTAGATCTTCTGTTTCCTCCCAATCCTCCAGGAGCATCCTGCCCTCTGATATGGACAGGATAATGCGGTCCTTTTTGAGGGCTCAAATTGAACTGGGGGTCTTGGCTTCCTCAGCCAAAAGGATTAGGAAATATTTTCCCACTCCCTGACTTCTTTCTCCTTCTCCGACCTGTCAGGGTTGGACTTAGGGGAGCTGGTGCACAGCAGAGAGGCAGTGGGGGTTACCGGAACCTTTCTTGTCACAACCCCATCAGAGTCTATGGCGAGTTCTGCTACCCATCCCCAGGACAGGTAGGGCCACCAGTCCGGGTTGTCACCCTATAGTCTGTGAAGGCTGGTTCGGGTCCAGGCTTTTTGGACTACTCTCTGCTCCTCCTCTCAAAAGCTCTGTGCTGGCATTCTATGGGGGATTGGAGGCTCTGGTGGGGTCTGCTCCTTCCTCCACTGAAGTGTTGTCAGCGGCGGAGGGAGATTGCCCTCATCCAGTCCTTCCGCATTCCGGCCGGTGGAAAGATCTCTCTCTACTATCAGAAGAGCCTACCCTACTCACCCTGCTCCATCCCAGCCCTAGAGTTTGAGCAGACCCTCTCATACTGTCCTGGTCAGCCAGTTCAAACTAGCCTCCAGGGGGGAAGTTACCCATATCGGGGTCCCCACCTCTTCAGAGTCTTCCCCTGAGACTCCCACAGAGGAAGTCCATCAGAAGAGGATGTGCAAGAGGAAAGAGGAGACATTTTGACTCCACGATGGAGTGTCTCACGGTGGACATGGATATTGATGAAGGGCATGGGTCCCCAAGGTCACAACCTGATGATGTCTCCTTTGGAGACAGCCTGGAGATTCTTAAGGGCAAGGGCGGTTGGTCCGCCCAGCTTCTGTGCTCTGAGGAAACCATGTTTCTGGAGGCTTTTGGTACAGGCCCCATCTACCTCTTGTGTGTCCCCCCCTGCTTGACCCATTGATCAGTCCATTGCCAGCAGGACTTGGAAGGAACCAGATACAATGGAACCAGTACCCAAGAGGGCAGACAAGTTTTTGAGTCCCCCATCAGACAAAGCCTTTTGGTCCAAGGCAGTTCCAGTTGATGCGATTGTGGTGGCTGCTGACACCAAGAAAGAGTTGGCAGAACAGAGTTCAATTGTGCATCGAGAGCATTGGACACATTTGGAAAGTGGGTGTTCGCCTCAGCTTCTTTCTTCCTGTGAGAAATAAACTATCTGAAGCATTTTACACATCTCCAGAGGGACTCGATAATGGCGTTTACTACTTCCCTCTCAGAGTCCATGCCCATGGAGGACTTTAAGTCCATTTCTCCCAAGCTGGCCACTCTCATATCCATTTCCAATTTGTCCATGAGGTTAATATCCAATGCAGCAGAGGGTTCCTCGTGGGCTGCAGGTTCAGGCATTGCCATCAGGCGTCATGTCTGGCTGTGCTTATGCGGGTTTGCAGAGGCCTTTAAAGCATCACTCACCAATGCCCCCTTCAATGATTCAACTCTCTTTGGACCAACCATCAAGGAGACTTTGACCCACAGTGAGCAAGAAGGAAAAAAACTGTCAGCCATAGGGATCAAATTTTCTAAACCCCAAAGGTCCTTTTCCAAGACCCAACAGGGGAACAAGAAAATGTGGTTCTGTATTTCGTAATTTTCCTTTCAGGAGACTCAAGAAGATTCCTCTTCCAGGGAATGGGGAAGAGGTTTCAATGGTTGATGCCACCCTAGGGGCAGAGGAAGCCCACAAAACCAGGGCTATAGGGAGCTTTTCTCTGAGAAGCCCTTCTACTGCCCCTGAGGTGTTGCCTGATTGTCCCTCCCTGGAGGCAGTTAGGGTCATTTATCTTTGCACCCTTTGGCCTGTGCAAACATCATAAATGATCAACGGGTGCTAAAAATCATATCCAGGGACTACTGTATTCCTTTTTCCGACCCCCACCCAAAAGCATAACTCTCCATGATGTGCCACATTGTTAGAGAGATTTGGCCTGTTTAGAGGTGACCAACCTCATTCAAAAATGAGCCATCCAAAAGGTCCCCTCAGGACAGAGAGGATCTGGAACTTACTCCCACTTTTTTTTTGGTACCAAAGAAAACAGGGGATGTGTGTCTGATTCTGGACCTCATTCAGTTGAATCTTTCAGTGAAGAAGTCAAAGTACTGGATGGTCACTGTCCTGAGGGGACCTTTTGGATGGCGGATCATTTCCAATTCAGAGCCCTGCTCTTTGGACTTGCCACAGTCCCTGGGTGTTTACCAAGTGTATGGCAGTGGTGGCAGCCAATCTCAGGCTGCAGGGATTCCAAGTGTTTCCCTATCTCGACGATTGGCTCCTTACAGCTCCCACACAGCATCAACTGGTGGAGAATACATGCTTTCTTCTCCGACATTTATTCATTTCATTCAGTTGGGGAAGCAGTGAATCTGGCCAAATCTAACTTGGCCCCATGTCAACCACTAGAATTCTAGGTAGTCAACTCGATACTGCCTTGGAGATTGCAGATCTTCCTCTCTGATGCATGCTTCTTCTTCAATCTCATGTTCAGTCTCTTCTGGAGCAAACTTGTCCTCTAGTGTCACTCATTCTAAGGGCTCTAGGTTCTATGGCAGCAGCCATTTATCTGGTCCCGCTGGCCAGATATTACATGTGTGCTACAGTGGACCCTGGTGGTTCAGTGGTCCGCCCTTTCTCATCCTTTGTCAGTCCCTATTCATCTCACTCCAATTTGTCAGAGAAATCTATCGTGGTGTATGCACTCTCCAGACCTCCTAGTGGGCAGGTTGTTTTCTCCCCCATTTCCTACAGCCACGGTGACCATGGATGCTTCCCTCCTAGGGTTGAGGTAGCACTTCCAGGGGAAGAGTGTCCAAGGGACATGGTCCCATTCAGAGAGCAAACTGCCCATTAATGTTCTGGAGATGAGAGCAGTCCTTCTCTCGTTGCAAGCTATTTCAGGATTGCCAGAGTTCAGTTGGCAGCAATTTCTAATTTTCATCTCAATAACAACCCTACATTCTCTTGTCAGCTTTGCAAAGCCTTCTGGAAAGGTGTTTTTTTTTATGCATCCTCCAGTCAAGGATCTTTCTCCACCATGGGATCTTACTGTGGTGCTGCACTAACTAAGCCCCCCTTTGAGCCTGGCGCATCCTGCAACTTTAAATTTCTTTCTTGGAATACTGCCTTTTTAGTGGCAGTAACTTCAGCAAAGAGAGTATCAGAATTACAGGCTCTTACCATTAAGCCTCCTTACTTGATATTTTATAAAGACAGAGTGCCCTTGAAACCCAACCCTTCCTTTATGCCAAAAGTGGCCTCTGAAATGAATCAATCAGTCTATCCAACTTCCAGTGTTCTTCCCTAATTACGCTAATAAGGGGGAACACATTTTACATACACTAGATGTTCATCGACGGCTTCATTTCTATTTGCACAGAACTAAGC
The DNA here is from genome assembly GCF_019279795.1 of Protopterus annectens. Classification (NCBI taxonomy): domain Eukaryota; kingdom Metazoa; phylum Chordata; order Ceratodontiformes; family Protopteridae; genus Protopterus; species Protopterus annectens. Next base: position 420,909,990 of record NC_056742.1, read on the forward strand.
CTTTTCATCTCTCAGACCAATTGTTTGTAACATTTTCAGTTAACAGGAAGAACCAAGCTGTGTCCAAAATTACCATCTCCCATTGGATTTGTCAGTGCATTTCTTACACATACTCTTCATGTGGTTCTCCCTTGCCTGAACCAGTTAGGGCTCATTCCACCAGGGCAGTGGCCTCTTCAGCTGCCTTTGTAGCTCGTCAGTCTTTGCATGACATTTGTGCAGCGGCAACTTACTCCTCTCCCCATACCTTCATCTCTCATTACAAACTTGACTTGGTTTGCAGGGGAAGGGCTTCCTTTGGCTCCACTGTTCTTCAGCATGTCCTTCCTTGAGGCCACCCGCGAATTTTGGGTAGCTGGGGACTCTGACCCATATGTGATGAATGGTGATGACTAGGATAATATCAGATTAATAGTTATGTACTCAATATCACTTGGTATCTCTGTTATCCATAGTCTCCATTCATCACGGTCCCACCCTCCATCCCTCTTCCTGATGTATTGGCAGGAATTTTGTGGACATTGTTTGGTGGCAGGTCTCTTCTGTCTGTCTTCTTTCTCCAGGGCAAACTCGGTCTGAGGGGTTAGAGGGCAACAGAGCATTGTGGGAGGGGAGGAGCTCAGCTGTTGTCTAAGTGGGCTGGCTCAGATCCCATGTCGGATCCTAGACCTGTACATGATGAATGATTTTACGGATAACACAGATACCAAGTTATAGTGAGTACATGACTATTATTTTAGACAATTTTAAATACTACCTGGGATGCCATCCAGTCAAATAGAGGCATGTGTTTTTTTTCCTTGGAGAGAGCATTAATGACTTGCTGTTTGGAGATGCATGGTGGGGGAGATGTAGAAGAAATGCTTTGTGGAATGTTTGGAGGGGATGACATTTTTGCCAAACCTGTTAGCTAATAGGTTAGCTATTTTCACAGGATCAGCATGTGTGATGCCATCCACCGCTAGTTCAGCACACATATGGGTCCTACCTTTTAGGTTATGGATATAGCTGAAGAATGCCTTATGGTTATCCTTCTCTATGGTTGCTAATTTTTTTTCAATGTTGCCCTTAGATGCTTTTGCATATTGTGTTATTTGTTTCTTCAAACAGAGAAGGGTGATCTTCCAGTGCTGGGACCTCTCTTTTTTATTCTGAGACAGCAACTTCTTCCTCTTGTTGTATAACTTATTAATGCTAGATGTCCACCAGGGAGACTTGTTTTTTTCTTGAGGATCTTGTTTTAATCCTGTCAGCTACAGCTGTGTCAATGCATTTGTATAAATGTTTGTACAGGGCATTTGTGTATACCTTAGTATAGTTGTCAATGCCATCATGCTTGGAAATTATTTATGCCATCCTTTAGAAGGGTATAATTAGCTTTGGTGAAATTTTTAGCCTGATTTCACCTAAGAGGGGTTCAGGTGTTATAGCTACTTCAGATATGACTGATTTGTGATCAGAGTTAACAAGTGAGGGTCCCATACTTGTGGTGGTACAATGGTCACCCATGTTGGTGAGGACCAGGTTGAGAATATTTGAGTCCCTTGTGGAGTTGCATACTATTTGTTCCAGGACATTAGTATTAACAAAGTCCAGGAACCTTTGTGAGAGCATGTTGGTACTCTTATAAGTTTCCCAGTCAATGGATGGATAGTTAAAATTGGCTGTAATTTGATTGACTCAAGTATATCCAAATAAACAGCATGGGTATCTTGGTTCATTGAAGGGGGCCTATAGCTAATGATGACTTGAAGGGGGGTCTTACCCACAGTTAGTTGAACTTAGAATAACTCCTTGGAGTTTTTTTGTCTGCCCAGTCTAGAGGTTGTATTCATCTTGCATGAAGATAGATACTCCTCCTCCTCCTCTGGTTCTCACACGATTATTTTGCAGTCTGAAAGTGTGGAGGGCATTGTAGCCTTGCAAGGCTAGGGTACTCTCTGCTTCTGTGAACCAAGTTTCTGTGACTGCACAGACATCAACATCCTCCAAGGAGAGCAGTGCTTCCAGAGTGTGCAGTTTCTGATTTAAACTCCTGTTGTTCAGCAGCATAATCTTTAATTTATTTGTGAGAGATATTTTCACATCAGAAATTTTGTTCTTGAGACCTTGCCTGAAAAAGGAACTATGGGGGGAGGGAAGTGCCTTAGACAGTAACTGAAAGCCTAGAGGTGACAGGTGAAGACCATCTCTGGCAAAGCAGTGTGGTCTATCAACAGGGTCATCCCAGGCTGACAGGAACTGGATCCCCTTAGAATGACACCCGAAACTAAGCCAATTGTTAAAGTCAATCATTTTTTGTTTATATTGTGGTATCATAGTAGGTGAGGGTAGAATGCTGCTCAAGGCTAGGCACATACTTGCCTGAGACACATATTCCTAGAGCTCAGTCACATCTCTCTTCATATAGTCCAGTGAGGTACATCTCAAGTCATTTCAAGACTGAGTCATAAAGGTACTTATTGAGAGACTTGAGTGCATGTGTGGTCTGATGGATCCTGACACCCGATACAGTTGACCGTAACTTTCTCCTTGTACAGCCCATTGAGTGGGACATGTTTGTGTCTCACAATGCAGTCACCTATGACTAATAATTTGGTTTAGATGTGCTTTGCCTTAGTAGCTTATCTGATGAGACACTGGTGTTTGTGTTTTTATGTGTACTGAGTGCTATAGGTGCTGTATTAGGTGTAGCATGTTTGTGTTTGGAAGGTCTGTGGTGTTTATGTAGGTTTCTGGTGAGTAGTTCTGCATGTGATGGTTTATGTGTTGAGTGCATGGTTTGCGTAGGAGGTGTAGTATGTGAGCTGACAACCTGTTCAGTGTTGCTGTTCTGTGCACGAGAGAGTAAGGATTCCAGATTCTTAATGTAGCTGCATCTCTTACAAATTGTATTTGGGTGATTTAGGAGTAGAGGGTTGTCAGTGTACATGAGGCAGTTGCCACACTGCCTCAGGATACCCTTGTCTATCAGGCTGGTAGGAGAAATGGAAGGAAAATGACCATCCATAATGCTAGGTTAAATCCTGTTTTCACAGTAGGGAGAGAAAATGGAGGGGTGTGGTATAACTGGGGGCTGTAAACGGGGTCTGTACTAATGGGGCACTCTATAAAGGGTCTGTACTAGTGGGGGTTCTCTAAATGGTATAAGACTATTGTAGATTTGGTTGTTTTGGAACTGTTTAAAGGGCAAAAGCACAGCTGAGGTACGCTTTGAGCAGCTAAGCACAATTTAAACGACTTGTAAGCTGGATCACAGGCAGCTGCTGAGGACAAATTTACTGAATTTTTTTCATCTATAACTTCCAGTGGTTACCCCCATTGTGTGGTGGCACGCTATGCGCAAACAGATTAATACAGTAGAGCAGTGGCTGGTCGCCTATCTCTGTGGACCTCTGTTAAAACAAGTGCAAATATGGGGCTTATTTAGCAACAGTCAGCAAACTGAATTAAACAGTTTAACCAATAAAAAAGTTCAAAACTGTGCCCTGTGCTAGTAACCTTCAATCAGATGAGTCCTAGTTGCACTCTCATGCCAAAAGGGTGCAGGGGGGGCCCTCTCCAACAAAAGATAGCAGGTCTGACTCTAGAATATGCTAGAGCAGGCAAAAACTGCACCAAATCAGCAGGAACAGTTTTAAAAATCAGCAGTATTGCAAAAATACAGTTTAAAAGTATAAAATACAGTATAAAATTGTACTTATGTTTAGCAGAATGCAACAGATTCCTTGGATTGCACAGATGAATACAACAGAGCAGTGGCTGGTCACATAACTTTGTGGAGCTGTGTTAAAGCAGTGATCAAACTGAATTAAACAATTTTACGAATAAAAAGGCTCAAAACTGAGCCCTGTTCCAGCAACCTTCAATTAGTTGAGTCCTAACTGCACTCTCCTGCCACAAGGGTGCAGGGGGCCCTCTCCAACAAAATATAGCTTGGTTTAGTGCTCAGTTTAACAAATACAACCAGATTCAGCAAGTCTGAATCTAGTCTGCTACAGCAGACAAAAACTGCAACAAATCGGCAAAAACATTTTTTTAAAAAATCAACAATATAGCAAAAATACAGTTTAAAAGTGCAAAATACAGTATAAAATTGTACTTATGGTTAGCAGGTGAGGTGAGAGCTGAGTGGTCAAGGAACGTGACAGAACCACAGAGCGACACAGAGCCACAAAGCCAATGTCAATAACTAATAATTCAAAATAACATTATCACCTCACAATTCAAACAAATATATCTCTGGAACCATAAGTGCTACTAGAAAACTGGGAATGGCAAACTATTCAGGATAAACCAATTTTTAGATTACTGACATTCATTCACTTTGATGCTTTAAACTGGATTTTATAAGCCAAAAAGGGCAGTGAATATTAATTTTGTAATACTGTATAAACAGTTTATGATATCTTGACTACTCAAGCAACACACACAATGCCAGCAGGATTTTCTTCATACAGCTGTGAGCTTTCATATGAGTCTATATAGTTCTGTCTGTGTTATCTGAATGTTGAAACATTTAGATAAATATGACGATTATTGCATGCAAATAGTGTACAAATAATATTGAATATCTCTTTAGCTGCACTAGACAGAGGTCAAATATCAGTACAATTGTGTTTGCTATGATGCATGCTTTAAGATGAAATTTTCTGATACCTTGTATGTAACATGATTTTGGAATTATTCATGCAAATATGAACAAGCAATATTTGATGCCTAGAGGTGTCAGTAGGAGTTAGCTGTAGAAATGCCTGGAGGCGCACCTGGCTGCAATGAGTTTTAATGTAACACAAAAATGCAACATAACAAAAGTTTTCACTTACTGGTCTTACTGTTTGGTCGTACACTGCTTTCATTGCTATATCTCAGTCACAGAACCTTATAAAGCTGCTTATACAGGTGGTTAATATTTGAATGTGGACTTCCATGTTTAGTAAGAATAGTTTATTGCAGTCATGTTAAAACTATTAGTCTGTAGTTAAAGTATATGAGTCAGATTCTGAAAGAAGCAGTTAGACTGTCCTACTGTTTCGTTTTGTGCAGTAGTGTATTTATGGGGATGTCCTCCGTGTCAACCTTTAAACTTATTTATGTCCAGTAAAAAAGTATTAAACCTATGTTAGCTGAGCTGCTGTGATTTTTTTTTAAGTCTCCCGTCCTGATAACTACTAGAAAAAAAACATCTCCATGACTTTTACAAAAGACAGGTAGTCACTGACTCACAAACAAAGAAGCAGAAAAAAAAGGTAGAAAAAGAACGTCAGATTTTTTAACCTAAGATTCTTCATTTTAAGAATCACCTTAATATTAAATATTTGCATTCTGATGAAGATAATTGTATATTACAGTACTAAAATGACTAATTTTCTTATGGCTGATTTTATTGTAGGTGCACCTTCACCCAAACAGACAAGGACATAAGTATAGTAAATTATCAGTCCCTAAAGAGTTACCTGAATCCGCCTGGAGACAGACTGGTGTGCCACGACAGAAGATGGAACTCTTTGCTGTTCTCTGCATTGAAACAAGTCACTATGTTGCTTTTGTCAAGTATGGCACTGAAGATTCATCTTGGCTTTTCTTTGACAGTATGGCAGACAGAGATGGTATGTTTTTGATGTTTTCTTTTACAACTCTGTAAAATTGATATTTCTGGTTTTAAACAGTGACAGTAATGATTCTAACTTATTTTCTTCTACTTGTCTATTTGCGGAGGGTCAGTATTGATTAAGCAGCTGAACAAGTTCAGACTTAATGTAGTGATAGTTTTAATCTTAAAAGACCTTAACCTGGAAGTAATTATCTGTTCAGTCACTTATATATTTTATTAAAATTATTTAGTTGCCTGACACATAGACATCTTAATTAATTAAAAAAGTATTTAGTTGCCTGAATCATAGACATCTTAATTATTAAAAAAAGAGTACTTATGCAAGATACAATAGTAAAGAGGCATAAAAGATTAAATAAGTGGCAGGTCAGGTAGAAATATAAAGTACAGGTAATGATGTCTCACAAAGAGACAGACTTTTCTTTATAATGCCTTTGCTGCAGGAATTGTAATAAGTATAAGATATCAGCCATTGGGCAGACATCAGTGCCTCATCCTATTCACAAATAAGGTTGTGTAGGAGGCCACTGTGCTCATAAAGCTGTGCAGACTCAGTCTATGACCATTAGGAGTTCCCTATAAAGGAGTTATTTTTTTTTCTTTGCTGCCTAGAGTAAACAGTCAGCCAGGTTTTGCTTGTTCTTCATTTGGTTCTCTTGACTTTCTGTATTGGCAGCAGTGATGAGCACCAATTGTTCATTACATGTATATAACGCGCGTGTGTTTTGGATATCTGATACTATTTCAAAAAGCACTTGTGTGCTTGGGATGTGAAATGTATCGAATGCAGTCTGTAGCATTCAGTGTCGATAGCTGGAATGTTGATGTGTACAATAAGTGGAATGAGTTGGAAGTGTGTGCAGGTGTGTGCGTGTTTTAGGGTTATGGTTAGGTACAAGGATAGAATTAAGTTTGTGAGCGTGTGTGTATGCTGGTTAGTGTTAGAGAAGGGGTAGGTAAGGTGTTAGATTTAGTGTTTGAGTTTGTTGAATGTAATTTGTTTGATAAGAGAGGCATTGGATGCTGGTGTGTGTGTAAGTTTTTTCACTTCAGGGTAGGGGTTAGAGTTAATTCTGTGCTTGTTCTTTGTAGCGAGTGTACATGTGTCCAAGTGTCTTGATTAGTAATACTGTTAGGGAAAGGGATTTTCCTAAGTTAATGCGTGGAGTTAGCATACATGAGTAAGGTGAGTTGGAGGGGGGACCTGGGGACCTTACTTGTATGTGTTAACCATAACCCTGTCCTTAATCCTATTCATTAATTTACGAAAACTTGTGACAATATCACCATTCAGACAGATTTGGTCTGGGTATGTTGGTGATTGTTTATACTAGGATACATCCACTTCACTCAGGTGTGGGTGGTGCTGACTTGATTCTCACCCTGATGACACTATCAGTTAAGTGTTCTGCACATTTAACTGTTCTAATTCTGTATTTTTTTGAAAGTTAAATAGTTTAATAAGGTTAAAGTATAAAAAAATGAAACTCTGATGTCAGGCATTACTGACAATGTCAGTGAAAGATGGCCACACATCCAGCAAGGTGGATGCACCCCTGAAATACACAGCTTTAAGTGCATTGGAGGCCTTTTGGGGGGTGCATGGGGCATAAGGCCCCTGATGGACATTGTCTATATATCATTTTTCTTAAACACAGCAGTTGAAAAATAGGAGTTCTGTCTGACAGTAGAAGTCCAGCCCATGTCATTACCGAGGGTTGGCAGCATTTGCTGCAGAGCATCCTGGTTTGTCCTAATATAACAGTTGCCATGATATTGTTAGAGTTTGGGTTTAATGATTGGAAAAGGAAACTATTTATTTTTTGATTGCTTGGTTTTCATAGTTTTTTTCCTGTATTCTTGATCTTCAAATCCCTAGCATCAATGTGGTTTGCATTTGTACAGTTTGGTAAAGTGTCGTATGATCATGTATAAATATATGTGTGTGCTTGAATGTTTATGTGTTTGTTTGTGTATATATGCATACATACATATATTCATTGTGTGTTTGCATGCAAACAGGTTTTTATGTTTATTACATGTTGTGTTGACTTATTACATTGTCTGTTAGAAGTACCCACAAGTGCTGTCACAAAACATATCCCCAAAGACGTCTAGTTCAAGTAGTTATTTTGCTCAAGGTGAGATCATAATTCTGTTATCAATAAACACTGTGCCAAGTTTAATAGAAAAAAAAATCTAACTACGAAAGTTAATTTTACACTGTTTTTTTATAGCACAGAAAATTACAAGCTGTTACTTGTGCTTTTTTTTCACCCTGCTTCTGCTCTTTCTAAAAAGAAAAGGTGAAGTATTCAGAAAGATCTTCAATGCTTTGGCATAGTGCTACATATCAAAGCTGTCATAGTGCATTGTAGCCCATTGCTGCTTAAATATGTATCAGAAACAGCACAGTGCTGGTATTCCTGGGGAAAAAAGCTGCTTAGTAGATTAGAGCAACCTTTTTATGGTAGGAAAATCAGAATTTTGCTGAACTCAGGTCTGCTTGTGTCCCCCCCACCCCTTCCCTTCTCAGTCTGTAAGAAAGGATGTGTCAGACTTCACTTGAGCCGTATCCAAGGTAATCTAAGTACAAGGAGTTTGGGAAAATCACTTTAAGAAGAAGCAACACATAAATATCAAAGAAATGACATGCTTTTTAAATTTGTCAAAAACGTTGAAATATTTGCGGACTCCAGGACCTCTTTTGGTAAACACAGACAAACACTACTCCCATTCTTAGTTGGGAAATTTAAACTAGCACAATCTTTCCCTCCAGGTTACTTGTATTCCATCAAAACAGAACACTGTGGCAGACACATTGACAGATTTCCAGGACAGACAGTCATGAATATATGTTATACCTAGAAATCTTCCTGAATATTATCCGTCTGTGTAGAACTCCTCAAATAGAAGGAAATCCAACTCCCGGGCTCCTTGCAAAAAGGCCTCAAAGACAGATGCCTTTAGCTTCCCATTGATGGGAATCCTCTATACCATCCCTTTTCCTGTGGTAACCAGAATCATTTTAAAGATCTAAAAAAATTCTTCAGTAATCATTTGGATCTTATGTTAAACTAAGATTCCATCTGTTTGAGTTAGTGGTAGCTCAGCTGGATGTAAAAGATCCTATGGCACTTATCAAAAAGAGTTGGGGAAGTTCCCCAATGCCCTGGCTAAGTTTCTCCTAGTAGTATAAATACCCCATCAGGACCAGCCTAGTGAGACTAACCGCAGTCAATAAAAGATGGCTGGATAAATAAATAAAATAAATATTGTTACCCACCCCAACTTTGGCCCAGACAATTTTGGTACTGCCTCTTCATGAACATAGTCAAGGGCAATTACTACAAACTATCACACAGAGTGCTTTGACTCACTATATTTAAAACCCACTTGTCCTGGATACTCAGTGAGGCGCTTTCGCAGCCCCTGATACCCGCTACTTTTGATTCACAGGCCTCTACTGAGACCCATTCGGAGTCCAGTATGCCTCGAGATACTTTAAGTATTGAAGCTGTGGATGTCTGTACCTTAGATGGGTCCAGAGCCGCTGAGCAGGCACCGGCTTCTGAGGGTGTTTTCAGGCCTAAAGATTTGTATATTAAACCAACGCCATCATCAAAACCTAGGTCAAAATCAATTTCTATGGCTAAAAAACTGACGCTTGGACCACGTGCACAGGCCCCTATGCCTAAAAAACAAATGATCAAAATGGCTGAGGATTTAATTACCTTGATCAGGGGTTCCCATCCCCCTCCTGCTAAGAGGCCTAGGCAAGGCACTGACTATGAATCATCAGATCAGGTTTCTGTTTCTTCTGATTCCTCTTCTGATCAGGAATTATCTATTCCACCTTATGAGGACTCTGATGCAGAAGATTCCATCCCTTCTGCTTCTCCTTCTGAGGATTTTTCTTTTGGAGAAACTTTGCATACCTTAAGGGAACACTTTCACTGGGAGAGTCAGGATTTCTCAGAATCTAAAAAGAGGCTTAGGGATTTCCTTCTTCTTCCTCAGCATAGGCCTTTGGCTATACCTCCTGTTCTAGACATTGTTGATGATGTTTTCTCAGAATCCAGCATGGCTCCTGATTCCCTGCCTCTGGCTCCTAGTAAGCAAGATATTACAGGGTTCCTGACTCCCACAAATTCTTTTTTAAAAACCCTACTGCTGATAATGAAACCATTTTTCAGGGTCCCAAGGGCGTTAAGGCTTCTACTGCTAAAAATCCTCCCCCTTCTGATAGAGACTCCAGGGCACTGGATAGGTGGGGTAAGAAGGTTTATATGTCTGCAACCTTGGCAATCAGGGCTTTAAACTGTCAATGTCATATGCTTAAATATCAGCAGCATGTCATGGGCTTACTTAAACAGAAAATGATGTTGATTTCTGACTGTGTGGAAAATAAAGAGCTGCAGGATTTATTGCATTCAGCTGAACAAGTTGGAAAGCATACTTTGCAATGTGGTTTTGATTCCTTGGAGGCCTCTTGCAGGGCCGCTGTAACTAGTTCTGTGATAAAAAGGCATGCTTGGCTCAAGGAGCAAAATCTGCCTGATCATGTTAAAGCAAATTTGTTGGATGCTCCTTTACAACAGGACAGTTTATTTGGTAATAAGGCAGAAGAAGTTTTGAAAAAGATGGAAAATAAAGCTAAATCTGTGCAAACTGTAAAAGATTTCCTACAAGTGCAGCCACCCAGGTTCAATAGGCACTGACCTACTAAGAATTGGTTCTTTTCAGTATCCACCAGAGCCACTCAGGTCAAACCCAGACACTCCAAATGCTACAGGTTTCAATCACAAGGAACTTATAGAGTAAAACAATGGGGTGCCTCCACCTCCAAATCTGGAAGTAACAAGGCACCTTCCTAGGTAAACAGTCTCAATGACTTTCCTCTGCAATCACCAAGCACTTATCTTTTGGCCGCCCCTTTGGGGAGGGAAACTGGCACTTAATGCAAGAAATTGGCAACTAATTACCCAGGACAAGTGGGTTTTAAATATAGTATCCCAGGGATACAGATTTCATTTCCACACGTTGCCAATCCCAAACAGATGGCCAGATCTGCCTCCAAATCAATGGGCAGAGGCCCAGAAACAAGTTTATGTCCCTCATGAATATGGGGGCTATTCAACCAGTACCAGAAAAGGAAAAGGGACAAGGTTTTTATTCAAGACTTTTCCTGGTACCCAGAAAAGACAAATCATGGCATCCAATTCTGGACTTATCCATTCTAAATACATTTCTGGACATTCCAAAATTCAAGATGCTGACTCTACAACAGTTACTGCCTATGCTAGGCAAGGATGCCTGACTGGTAACTCTAGACTTAAAAGAGGCTTACCTGCATATCCCAATCAGGGAATCTTGCAGAAGATACCTCCGCTTCAAAGCAGGTTGTTTGCATTACCAGTTCTCTGCACTGGCCTTTGGCTTATCTACTGCCACAGGGTCTTCACAAAGTGTCTGGCACCAGTAATCGCATTTTGCAGACAAAGAAATATTCAAATGTATCCTTACCTGGACGATTGTCTGATTCAGGCAGAAAACAAGGACACTCTTCTAAACCATCTGGCATTTGTGAAAAGACTTCTAACTTGTCTAGGGTACACCATAAATGAAAAGAAGTCACAACTGGTACCCTCTCAAATAATTACATTCCTGGGTACAAGCTTGAATACAACTGCCCAGATGACTTACCTTATGCCAGAAAAACAAATTCAATTAATGACTTACTTCAAACAAGTTGCCACAAAAACCCAGCTATCTGCAAGACAAATTCTGCAGGCCTTGGGGTTCATGGCTTCCTTCATTCTAATAATTCCATATGCAAGACTGCATATGAGGAAACTTCAGTGGTACCTAAAAAGCTTATGGATTCAACATTGTCACAGCCTGGAAACAATGATTCCTATCTTTCCTTGCCTGCAGCAAGAGTTACTATGGTGGGCAGAGGCCTGTCACCAAAACAAGGGACTGTCATTCATTCCACCCCCTGCCACCCAAACCCTGACTACAGACGCATCGGATTATGCTTTTGGGGGGGGGGGGGCGCATCTGGCAGTGAGATGCATTCATAGCCAATGGAGCCCAAATCAAAGGCACCTACATATCAACCAGAAAGAGATGCTAGCTGTACAGAATGCTCTGACAGCCTTCAAGGACTATCTTCATCCAGGACAACTACTGATAAAGACAGACAACACCACAGTCATGTGGTACGTAAACATGCAGGGGGGTACCCATTCCTACCCCCTTTGCAGACTAGCCATGGCTTTGTGGAACACGGCCTTGACTTATCAGATACATGTACAAGCTCAATTCCTGCCAGGAAAGCAAAATACTCTGGCAGACGAGCTAAGCAGAAATCTTATGGAACCACACGAATGAAAACTGGATCCACAAATCTTCAGCATGTTGACACGCAAATGGGGGAGCCCAGACATGGATCTTTTTTGCCTCATCCCAAAACTATCAGTTGGACAAATTCTGCACAAGAATTCATCCCAAAAAATCTTGGAAAGTGGATGCTCTATCCTTCAGCTGTAAAAACCTATCAGTCTATGCATTTCCCCCTCTGCCTCTACTCTCCAAGGTCTTACTAAAAGACAGGAAAAAACAAAAATGATTCTGATTGCTCCAGACTGGCCTCGCCAACACTGGTACCTGCTCCTATGCAATATGTCACACCTTCCTCCATGGTACCTGCCTCAGGCACCTTATCTACTGTCTCAGCAGAACTATCAAATTCTGCACACTCTGCTCCAAACTCTGAATCTTGCAGCATGGCTAATCAACTAATTGCACCAGTTACATCTCTCAGCAAACCTGTGATGGCCGTCATTTTGGAGGCCTAGGACTAGAAAATCTTATGCTGATAAATGGGAAAGATTCTGTGCCTGGAACTAAACACAAGGAATAAGCACAACAATGCCCAATATTCCTCAGATTCTGCAATATTTAACTGAGATGCTTCACAAGGGCCAATCTTTCTCTTCCATAAAAATCCATGCCTCTGCCTTTTCAGCTCATTACAACACAGAACCTCCCCTCTTCTCTCATCCCCTGCTAAAGCAGTATCTCAGAGGGGCCAAGAATTTAAGACCTCCCAGGACAGCACCAACTCCTGCATGGGACCTCAGTTTTGTGTTGGAAAAGCTCACCCTACCTCCTTTTGAGCCAGCTGCTACTACAGACATAACATTTCTTTCTTGGAAGACAGCTTTTCTTTTAGCAGTCACTTCAGCTAGAAGGATTTCAGAACTACAGGCTCTCATGGCAGTGGAGCCTTTTATTATCTTTTACCCAGACAGGGTGTCACTCAGAACCAATCCATCCTTTATGCCTAAAGTGGTATCTAGTGTGGCTCTTAATCAGACCATTCATCTGCCAACTTTTTTTCCCAAATCCACAGAACAAGGGTGAGTGGATTCTGCATTCACTGGATGTACACAGACAACTTAGATTCTATTTAAACAGGGCAAAATCTCTAAGAAAATCTGAGCAGTTACTGGTGGCATTTGCTGCAGGGGCAGAGGAAAAGGCTATTTCAAAGCAGACTATTTCAAAATGGATAAGCCATTGTATTAGTTTCTGCTACATGCACCATGGCAAACCTGTTCCCAAGGAGATCAGATCACATTCCATCAGGGCTACATGTACTTCTGCAGCCTTTCTCAGAGGGGTTCCTACCAGAGACATTCTAGAAGCTGCTACCCTGGAGCTCAGTCCATACGTTCACCAAACATTACCATTTACCTCTGTTCTCTAAATCCAGAGCAGGTTTTGCCACTGCTGTCCTGCAGGGCCTTAAAGCTGCTCCTAATGCTGTATAATTCCATCCTCCCAACCATAGCTTTGGGATTCTACCCAAATGTAATGACTGCAACAGTGAAATATGAAGAACATAGTACAGTTGTGTACACTTACCATAAATGTAGATGTTCGAGTGTATTCACTGTTGCAGTCCTGGTTACCCACCCGCCAGCCCCCTGTTTTTTTCTTTTACTATATCTCTTCTTTCTTTTACTATGCTCAATGTTTTGGTGTATTTGCTTTTATTTGGATGTATATTTGTTGTGTTCTAAATTACATGCTTAGATATTTATATATATATATATATATATATATATATATATATATATTTATATTTATATTTTGCTCCCCATTTGGGGGCACCTGACATCTGGGGCAAGAAAAACTGAGTAAAATGGCGTCAACTGCATGTTTTATATACCCCTGACGACCTGACGTCATGGAAGAAGGGACAGCAACCGACGCATAACCCAAGACTTTGTTAATCAGGCCAACTGAGGGCAACCTGCCAGCAGATTACCCAAATGTAATGACTGCAACAGTGAATACACTCAAACATCTACATTTATGGTAAGTGTACACAACTGTACTTTCTCCAGTATCTGAGGGAATTGCTCAAATCAGACCTTTCTTTCTCATTTCTTAAAATTCATCAGTGATGATATGAGGTAGTGCCATCTATGCCAGGGAGAGTAGGGCAGTGCATGTGTAACATATGCCATAGCTTGCTGAAATTTTGTAAAGAATATTATTTTATTTGACTGTCACCCTGATTTGTACAGATGCTTTTGTTAAAAATGTATTTGTAAAGTTGTTTCAAAAATGCGTCAACAGTGGGTCCTGCTGGACCGAAAAGAAATGTACGTGTATGTCAGACAGTATTACTATAACTGATTAAATATATATGTTTTAACAGAGAATTCCAGAAGGGAAGAAGTTGATCTCAGTCCAGCTAATTTTGAAAAATAGGTTGAAAATTAAATGGGTTGGTTTAGACCATAAAGATTTTATCTTACAGGTCTGATTGCAGCCAGAGACAAAAATGTTTGGGAAAACCAGGACTAGGAATCTTACTGTATTGTTCTTAGGTATGAATTACTTGCTACCCTGAAAGGGTGAAAGTTTTTGAAATATCTTTATAGCTTTCAGATGCTACAACAGATCTTAGCAGAGCTCTGGATGTGTATTGTACCATAGTCAAGTGACCGGATATGATGTCATTCCATAACCAGCAGTGAAGTGATTCTTTAGATATTAGTGAAAGATATGATGGAACTCTTGCAGCAATACTTTGTCTTCTGAAACCTGACAGACAAGATCTCTCACAGATATCTCACACAACTACACACCTCATCTTGCCTTGCTATAGAAAGCAACTGAACACACTTCATCTTGCCTTGCTTTAGTAAGTAACCAGGAAAGAGTAATTATTTACATTAGTCAGGTAAATATAGTGAGATTAGGTAAGTACTGTTTTTCTGTATATCTGTGAATCTATTCAACTGTGTTATTTTTTATATCACCTGTGGGTGAAACTCTGGTGTTTATTGTAACTAGATATTCAGTATTCTCATGTTTTCAGTTATCAAATATTTCTGTACCTTTCATTGTGGCTGGTATTTTTAGAGAATACTTTTAGCATCTTGAGAGTACTTTTGCTTATTTTAGTGACACTGTGGTTGCTTCAAAAAGCCTTGCTGCATTGGTCAAACTCTACCATTTATATTAGTATTAATTTTACTCAGTATAATTGGGTACCCTTGTAAGAGCCTTAGAGTAGCTGACTGGTGGCAACATAATTATCAGCCTTTCCTTGGTGTGTGTGTGTGTGTGTGTGTGTGTGTGTGTGTGTGTGTGTGTGTGTGTGTGTGTGTGTGTGTGTGTGTGTGTGTGTGTGCGCACGTGTATGTGCATGTGTGTGAAGATGAAATATCCATGTGTGTGTGTGTGTGTGTGTGTGTGTGTGTGTGTGTGTAGCTACTTGGAATAGGGACACAGAGCTCCAAAGTGGTCAGTGTGGAGTCTTTTTTGGGGCCTGGAGAGAGCGAGAGTCCAGTCCCAGGTTTTGAGTATACTACATGTGCCCTTAAGGAAAATTGTGTTTTGTGCAGAGAGCTGCATCAGAAAATACCCTGTGTATCCATTTTTGCTCCTAGTGGCTGTCACTCACTGGTGTCAATGGTGAATATTGAGGCTGCTTGATTGGCCCGGAGTGGCGACTGTCACATCATCTTTCATCTATTTCTGCTCTTCTGCCTTTAAGGTCTCACCTTTCTTTCTTATTCCAGGTAAAACAGTTTTTGAAAGGGGTGCTGTGCATATCTATCCACCTGAAAAACAGGTGGCTCCTCCTTGAGATTTCAACTGTGTCTTAGAGGAACTCACTTTTCCTCCATTTGAATCAGCATATCAAGTTGGCTTCAAATTCTTGACATGGAAATGTAATTTACTTCCTATTCTGACAATAGCTAGGATATATCTGATTTGCAAGCACTGATGGTGTTTCAACCCTTTCTCATATTTCTTGGCAACAGGGTAACCTTAAGAACTAATCCTTCCTTCATGCAAAGGTGATCTTAGGATTTACTTTAAATCAGTCAGTTCATCTCCCTTTGTTATTTCTTGAACAAAAAAGAAAAGGAATCCTACATACACTGGATGTCCACAGGCAACTCAACTACTACACCAGCAAACAAAAGACTTTAGAGCTTCCGATCACCTCTTCATTTTCTTTAATGGAAAGAAAAAAGAGGAACCATTGTCAAGACATACGCATTATAAATGGTTATTCCATTCCATCTATTTATGTTACATTCCAAGCCCCCTTCTGAAAGTCAGAGGTGATTGTGCCAAAGTTTTGACTGCTTCTAGGGCATTCTGGAAAAGGGTGGACTCAAACACTTGTAGCTGCTTGGTCATCTGTACATACATTCATTAAGCATTCATCACTCATTTTCCAGGGCCTGAGCAGGATTTGCTAGGTCTTTTCTACATGGTTCCCTGGACTCTGACCCTTCCTCCTCCTCCTTGGCTATCTAGGCTCTTTGGCAGTAATCCCATATAGCTATCTACTATTGCAACATTGATCTAATGATGAACATAGTACAGTTGTGTAAGTAACCTTACCATAACAATGCATATTCAAATAGATCACTACTGCACTACTACAACCCTCACACCACCTCCCTTCTCACTGTATGCTTTCATTGCTCCATATTGGATCCCGTTCCTTCTCCTTCTATGTCTTGGCTAGGGTAATGTTCCCCTCGTCCCTGTCCCTCTTTCTTCTATCACATAAATATCTACAGTTAGACCTTGCTCCTGTTGCTTACATGATGTTCTTCATGTTTCACTGTTGCAGTCATTACAATTGGGTTATCCTGCTGGCAGGCTACCCTCAGTCGGCCTGAATTCCAAAGTCTAGGTCCGGCGTTGGTTGCTATCGCCTCTTCACTGATGTCAGTGCGCCAGGGGTATAAAAGATGCAGCCGATGCCATTTTCTTCAGTCTTTCTTGCCACGCGGTGCCCGAAGCAAAAGCAGTTCGCAAGTGCCGGTCGGCCGACTCCTGAGATTTTCGTGTTCAAATTTCAGATCCAAAGTCTTCACTAAAAGCTAAGTACCCCATTGGGGAAACTTTTTTCTTGCTCCAGACCGATGTCAGAAAAAGTTAATAATTGTATTTCTTGTGGGAAGCAAATATCTCATAAGGACTTTCATTCTTACTGTGTTCCTTGCCTAGGCCCTGACCATGACGTTGCTAATTGTCGGCTTTGTGCTAGATTTAACCAACGCACTGTTAAGCGTTGGTACGATTTTGCATTTCACTATTTTGGCAGAAGATTTAACTATACAATGTCGTCGGATAGCCATCCGAGTACTGGAATTCACAAGAAACGCAAAGAAAAGGACAGGCATCCAAGGTCCAAAACTGACGACGAGGCTTCTTCTAAGCCAGTCACCGGTTCTCAGTGAGGCGCTTTCGCAGCCCCTGACGACCGCTACTTTAGACTCACAGGCCGTTACCGACACCCACGTGGAGTCGACCAGGCCGCTGGAAGCTCAAAGTATTGGACCTTTGGAAACTATTCCCTCAGATGGGTCCGGAGCTGCTGAGCAGGCATCGGCTTCTGAGGGTGTCTTCAGACCTACTCAGTTATATATTAAAATGCTTCAGCTTCAAAGGCAAAGACTAAAGCACCTTTAAAGACAAAGAAACAAGTACTACAGCCTCATGGACAGGCCTCCATGCCTAAAAAACAGATGCTCAAAATGGCCGAAGACCTAATTACTTTGATCAGGGGTTCCCATCCCCCTCCTGATAAGAGGCCTAGGCAAGAGACAGATTATGAATCTTCAGATCAGGTTTCTATTTCATCTGATTCCTCTTCTGATCAGGAATACTCTCTTCCTCCCTATGAGGATTCTGATGCTGAAGAATCTATTCATTCAGCCTCTCCTCCTGAGGATTATTCTTTTGGGGAAACTTTACATACCATGAGGGAGCATTTCCACTGGGAGAGCCAAGATTATTCAGAATCTAAGAAAAGACTCAGAGACTTATTTTTACTACCACAACACAGGCCCCTAGCTATTCCACCTGTGTTAGACATTGTAGATGATGTATTTTCAGAGTCCAGTCTGACCCCTGACTCCTTACCTCCAGCTCCTGTTAAGCCGGACAGGTACTACAGGGTTCCTGACTCTCATAAATTCCTTTTCAAAAACTCTGGTGCTGACCCAGAAACTATCTCTCAGGGTCCCAAAGGGGTCAAGGCTTCCACTGCAAATAACCCTACTCCCTCTGACGGGGATTCTAGGGCACTGGACAGATGGGGAAAAAATGATTTACACTTCTGCTACCTTGGCTATAAGCACTTTAAATTATCAGTTTCATATGCTCAAATATCAGCAATATATTATGCCACTGCTTAAACAGAAAATATTGATAAATTCTGAATGTGCAGAAAACAAAGAAATGCTGGATTTATTGCATGCAGCTGAACAAGTTGGAAAGCATACTTTGCAATGTGGTTTTGATTCTCTAGAGGCCTCCTGCAGGGCCGCAGTTACGGGTTCTGTCATTAGGAGGCATGCTTGGTTAAAGGAACAAAATCTACCTGATCATGTTAAAGCAAAATTATTAGATGTTCAATTACAGCATGATGTCTTGTTTGGTGTTAAAGCAGAAGAGGTGTTAAAGAAAATAGAGGACAAAGCTAAATCTATGCAAACAGTCAAGGATTTCTTACGGGTACAGCCACCAAGATTTAGCAGACACTGGCCTACAAAGAATTGGTCCTTTCCAGTGTCAGACAGGCCACAAAGGGGCAGATAAAGATGCCCTGGAGGCAGATCCCAGCCCCAAGGTTCGTACAGGTCTAAACAATGGGGTACTTCTACCTCCAAAACTGGAGAAGACAAATCACAGCCATACAGGAAACAGTCACAATGACTTCCCTGCCTGCGCCAAGCACTTGTCTTCTGGCAGCACCTTTAGGGGGAAAACTAGCACTTTTTTCTCAAAATTGGCACATAATAACCCAGGACAAATGGGTCTTAAACATAGTGTCACAAGGCTACAAGTTTCACTTCCATACCCTGCCAAGGGCAAACGGTTGGCCAGACCTGCCAAAACATCAGTGGGCAGAGGCACAAAAACAAGTCTCATCCTTCATGGACATGAGGGCCATTCAACAAGTACCAGAGCAAGAGCAGGGACAAGGATTCTACCCCAGACTGTTCTTGGTACCCAGAAAGGACAAAGCCTGGAGACCAATACTGGACCTATCTATTCTAAACACATATCTAGATATTCCAAAATTCAAAATGTTGACTCTACAGCAGCTTCTGCCCTTGTTGGGCAAGAAGACTTGGCTTGTGACTTTAGACTTAAAAGAGGCATACCTGCATGATCCAGTCAGACAAACATGCAGAAGATACCTCAGATTCAAAGCTGGCTCAATGCATTACCAATTCTCTGCACTGCCCTTTGGCTTATCTACTGCACCCAGGGTCTTCACAAAGTGCCTGGCACCAGTAATTGCATACTGCAGACAGAGGAATACAAATATATCCTTACTTGGACGACTGCCTCATTCAAGCAGAGAACAAGGACATTCTACTACAGCATCTGACGTTTGTAAAGAGATTACTACCATGCCTAGGGCACACAGTCAACGAACAGAAATCAAAACTAGTACCCTCTCAAGAGATAATATTCCTGGGTGCAAGCTGCTTAAATACAACTGCCCAGATGGCTTATATCACGCCAGACAAATAAAGGCAACTGAATACCTATTTCAAACTGTTGGCAACAAAGGCCCAGTTATCTGCAAGAAAAATTCTGCAGGCTTTGGGCTTCGTGGCATCCTGCATTCTACTAATTTCATATGCAAGACTGCATATGAGGAAACTTCACTGGTACCTAAAAAGTGTTTGGACTCAACATTGCCACAGCCTGGAAACAATAGTTACTCTCATTCCCTGCCTGCAACAGGAGTTTCGATAGTGGGCGAAGGCCTGTCACCAGAACAAGGGACAGCCATTCACTCTACCCCCAGCCACACAGACATTAACAACGGATGCATCGGATTATGCCTGGGGAGCCCCCATGGCAGGAAGATGTATTCAAGGCACATGGTCCACAAACCAAATGCATCTACATATCAATCAAAAAGAGATGCTAGCTGTTCAAAATGCCTTAACAGCCTTCAATGACCTACTTCATCTGGGACAACTACTGGTAAAGACAGACAATACCACAGTCATGTGGTATATAAACAAGCAGGGAGGCACTCATTCTTACCCCCTTTGCAGACTAGCCATGACTTTGTGGGACACAGCATTGACTTAACGAGTACATCTGCAGGCAGAATTCCTGCCAGGAAAGATAAATACTCTGGCAGACGAACTAAGCAGAAACCTCATGGATCCCCACGAGTGGAAATTGGATCCGCAAGTCTTCAGCATGGTAACAAGGAAATGGGGATGCCCGGACATAGATCTGTTTGCCTCACCTCACAACTGCCAACTAAAGAGATTCTGCACAAGGAGTTATCACAGACAAGCATGGAAAGTGTATGCCCTATCTTTCAGCTGGAAAAACTTAACAGTATATGCCTTTCCTCCTCTGCCTCTCCTCCCCAAGGTACTCCTAAAGGTCAGACAGGAGAAGCCAAAAATGATACTGATTGCCCCAGACTGGCCACGCCAGTACTGGTATCCAATCCTAAGAAACTTGTCTCAATGCCCAGCCTGGACCTTACATCAAATGCCTCATCTACTGTCCCAGCAGAACAATCAGATCCTGCACAGCCAACTCAAGACTTTAAAATCTAGCAGCATGGCGGATAACATAGTTATACAAAACACACCTCTCACTAAAGCGGTGATGGATGTCATTTTGGAGGCCAGGAAGCCTAGTACTAGAAAATCCTATGCTGGAAAATGGAAGAGATTCTGTGCTTGGAACCAGGCACAAGGAATTGACACAGGTGTACCAAATATTTCCTCAGATTTTGCAATACTTGACTGAGATGCTGGACAAAGGTCTATCCTTTTCATCTATAAAATTTCATGCCTCTGCCATTTCATTTCATTACAATACAGAGCCACCAATCTTTTCTCATCCTTTATTAAGGCAGTACCTCAGAGGGGCCAAAAATGTAAGGCCTCCAAGGAGATCACCAATACCTGCATGGGACCTTAATTATGTCTTGGAAAAACTCACCCTGCCTCCTTTTGAGCCAACCGCTACAGCTGATATAAAGTTTTTATCTTGGAAAACAGCTCTGCTCCTAGCAATAACTTCTGCAAGATGAGTCTCAGAGCTACAGGCACTCATGGCTGTGGAACCTTTTATCATTTTTTATCCAGACAGGGTTTCTCTGAGGACAAACCCGACATGTATGCCTAAGGTAGTGTCCAGTGTGGCCCTTAACCAAACTATTCATCTGCCTACCTTTTATCCAAACCCACAGAATAAGGGAGAGAGAATTCTACATTCTTTGGACATACACAGACATCTACGTTTCTATTTGAACAGAACCAAAGCTTTCAGAAAGACAGAGCAACTACTAGTGGCATATGCTTTAGGATCACAAGGAAAGGCTATCTCAAAGCAGACTATTTCAAAGTGGATAGGCCACTGCATTTGTTTCTGCTATTCACAACATGGCAAGCCTGTGCCTAAGGGCATTAGGCCACATTCAACCAGAGCAGCAGCCACTTCAGCAGCTTTTCTCAGGGGAGTGCCAACATTCACAAAGCGCCATCACTTACCACTCTACTCTAAATCCAGGGCAGGCTTTGCCACTGCAGTTCTGCAGGGCCTAATAGCCACTTCTAATGCTATTTAGCTCCAGCCTCCCAACCTTAGCTTTGGGATTCAACCCAATTGTAATGACTGCAACAGTGAAACACGAAGAACATAGCACAGTTGTGTACACTTACCATAAATGTAGATGTTTGAGTGTATTCACTGTTGCAGTCCAGGTTACCCAACCGCCATCCCCAATTTCTTTGCTGGAACCTATCTGTACTTCTCTATTATATACAACCTATGTGGTGTATTTGCTTGTAGATGAAGGCAAAATACATACTTTGGTGCATGCATATTTTATTGACATATTTTTAGTCTACCCTTTTGGGGGCACCTGACATCTGGTGCAAGAAAAACTGAAGAAAATGGTGTCGGCTGCATCTTTTTTACCCCTGGCGCACTGATGTCAGGAAAGAGGCGACAGCAAACGATGCCGGACCTAGACTTTGGAATTCAGGCCGACTGAGGGTAGCCTGCCAGCAGGATAACCCAATTGTAATGACTGCAACAGTGAATACACTCGAACATCTACATTTATGGTAAGTGTACACAACTGTACTTTATAGTCTCCCTTTTATTGAGAAGCAAGAATGCTCTGATTTGTGGTAACTGTAAATCTACTTTTATACCTTTATGCGCTGTTACATCTTCAGATGTATAGTGCACTCAGAAGTTGCCGTTAAGCTTTTGTATACTATCTGGATGCCTGATCCTTGACAGGATGCATCCTATAAAGTTTTTTGTTATTGCAGCAGAGATCTATTTGAGCATCTACTGTTATGGTAAATTTGCTTACGTAACTGTACTTTTATTATTTGAAAATTTCGTATACAGGAGCACATGGTACTTTGCACTTTAACTTGAAGATTATGTATTTTACTTAGTCACACATAGTAAGTATTGTTTGCCTACAACTTCCATCCTTCCTTCTGGAGGAGTTTCGACTCAAAGAACTGAAGAGAACTTGCAGCTGTGTGTGATATATAAGAGAACCGTATGTATAATTAAATACATCCGGTTTCAATTTTTAGAAGTCTGGACATTGTCTGGGTGCCGCTTAGCACTGGTGTACTCTGTGCTATGCCGCACAATGTTTTTTTTTATTAAAAAAAAATTAAATAATTAACATAACACTGACAGTCCGGGGAGTCTTTTATTCATCTGCGGACACAGTTACCACTACACCTGTCCCTACACTGATTTAGTACCCCTGTTTCTCAGCACTCCTTTGGTAACATGCCATCATTAATATGCATGGTGCCCTGCCGAAGCGGAACCATTTACAAAGACATGGTAACAGTCCATGTAGGCTCTACACTGTGTCTACACAGATTTTATTAAATCCTAGGGAAGTACTTTTTCCTTAGTTGTAAGAAATGTAGGATCTGATTTTGTCATTTTCATTCATTCCTCAATGAATGGGTTTGAATCCGACCCTTGGATCTGACTCGACCACTTTCAGATTCTAGGATTTGACTCTTGAATTCCTCCGTTACCCACAATGCCCCTCTTATATGTTCTAGGTGTGTAGTAGGCTAATGGCCCTGGAGCCTTTACAAGCCTAGCCCATAGGATTACCCTGGCATCGTGCCACCCGACCTTAGTTCCCAGTGCCTCTGTCAAATAGAATCACTGGAGTGATCCCCGGGGTGAATTTTCTATTTCCCATCCACTCATCAAGACTTCTCTTGAAGAGGGCCAGTGAGGCGCTCTTCTTGACATGTATGGGAGGTCTATTCCATAGCATGGGCAGCTTCTAGGTTATAAACCTGTACCTCCAGCTTGTTCTGTTGATTGTGGTAATGAGGTTGAGGTCTCTGGAGCATGTAATGTGGAGGGATTGGGATTTCTTTAGATGTAGCATTTGTAACAGAGCTGGGTTAGACATAGCTTTGCAAGTCCAGCAGAGATCGCCTCTAAGTGGGCAATATGAGGCAGAGAATCTTTTGAGTCTGTCCATATAGGACAAATGTTTAAGGCCTGGGATCCTCTTTGTGAGGTACTTTTGTGGCCTCTCCAGTTGTTGCAGGTGTCTAGTGAGGTACATGCCAAATGGAGCATTGTACTCGATGACTGGCCTAATGAGGGAAGAGTAGAGGGAGACAGTGACCTCTTTCTTCCTGGATGCAAAACCCTTAGTAATGAGATGTGTCACATAGAAGGACTTTAAGACCACAGTGGCAGTGTGGTGGTCAAAAGAGAGGTTGCTGTCAACCTGTGTTCCCAGATCTCTTATAACGCCTTCTGAGTTCAGTGGACTACCGTCGATGTGGTAATTCATGAGAACTGTGTTTTTCCCAAAAGGAATGATGACACATTTTTTGGCAATGAGCTTATGCCATTGTTCTGACACCAGTCGTTGGTCTCCGTGAGGCCTTTTTGTAGGTTGTCAGCATCATTTGGAGAGTTAATTATGGCACCCAACTTACAATCGTCTGTAAACTTTGTCAGCCAGAGTCCCTTCATGTTGGCCTGGACTTCAGAGAAGTAGATACCAAACAGGAGAGGACCCAGGACCGAACCCTGTGGGACTCCACTCATGACTGGTTGGCAGTCTGACTTGGAGTCAGCTACTTTCACACTGTGGTTCTATCTGTGAGCCAGTTTACAACCCACCTAGTGATATAGGGGTTGATGCCTAGCTTAGTGAGTTTTTCTATGATTCCTGAGTTGGGGAATGGTATCAAAGGCCTTGGCCAGATCAAGGCAGGCTGTATGAACCACCTTGCTTTCATCCACAGCTCTGGTGACTGACTCAAAGAAGTCGACCAGGTTGAGCAGGCATGTTCTACCCTTCACAAAACCAAACTGCATTCACTGTATTACCTCAGATCTCATTTGCTCCTCTTCAAGATCGGTCAAGATTTCAATTTCTTGAGCTTGAGTGGGTTTTTTTGTGCATGAATAGTTAAAAATTTTCACATCCTTTTTCTAGCGTCTTTATATTTTTAGTGTGTACTGTCTTCCTTACCGACTTTCTACCTTAAAGGTAAACTTTATTGGATCTACTTCACTTACCTGAAAAAAAAATTGCCAACATTCACTTCACCAAAATGAATACACTGACAAACCAGAAGACCAACATTCCGACCTAAGGTAAGTAACCGCTTGGCCATCCCAAAAAAAAAACAAAAAAACAAAACTAAACCCACCCATGTGGGGGGCTTCAACCCCAAACCCCCCCTTAACTAAATATACCAACTCTTAGATCGCACTACCGTGGGGTTAAGGGGCAAAGTTCAGCAGGATGGCCAAGTGGTTACTTACCTCAGGTCAGAATGTCGGTGTTCCAGATGTCGGCCTTCTGGTTTGTCGGTGTATTTGTCTCGGTGAAGTGAATGTCGGCGTTGTAGTTTTTCGGGTAAGTAAAGTAGACCCACTTTATTAAACCATAGTTGGTAATTACTTCATTTCTTATCTTCTTTTCAGATATTCTTCACCTACCATAGCTAATAGCTTTTTCTTTCTCTGTCTTAAAAAAAAGAAAAAAAAAAGTTTATTTTTTCTATTATAGTTGTTGTTATTCTTCTCAGCTTCTTGGACAGCCTGTAGTTTAATTTCTACCTTAATAAACTGCTTCTGGTATGGCTGATAAACCTAGTGGATTTAAAAAGTGCACTTGTAGTTCAATGCCGCGGTGGTACAGCGGTAGCGTTGTTACCTCACAGCAAGAGGTTCTCCCGTATGATTCTCGGCTTGGCTTGGTAGTGCCTTCTGTGTGGAGTCTGCATGTCCTCCCTGCTGTTGGGTAGCGTTAGAAAGACATGCGTGCGTAAATGGGCATGCCTTCGTTGAAGGTTGGGCGTCGAGCTGGCATCTCGGCGTTTTGTAAAAATCTACTGCCAGTCATTAGCGGACCGGAGTTCCGCTGTGGCGACCCCTTACTGGGAAAAGCCAAAAGACAAACAACAACAACAACACTTCTTGTGAGCACAAGATCCATAATTCTAGTGCCCACAGGGAGTACATATATTATCTGGGGCCTGCACATCTAGACTCTTCCTGCTGTATTTGTGCAGCCTTTAATGCGAGGGCTATTAGTAATCTCAGGAATAAGTTGATTTTTAAAGGACTTCTTCTGGCTTCAGCTCCTCCTGCTGGTAGATCTTTTCAGGAGCTGAAACCCCCTCTCAGAAAATTAAAGATGCTAGGGAGCATAGAAAACACTTCTCCAATTCTGTTCAGTCAGTACCTTCCTCTCAGCCTCTTACAGAGGTACCTAAAACCTCGGATCCAAAATCTTCGGATCCTATAGCTATTGGCACCAAGTCTCCTCAGCTCTGTTCTCCAAGATTTTCCCTGGAGCTGGTCTCTCCTTGATTAAGGTTTTCCTTCCCCGAAAAGTCTTCCAGTCCACCATCAACTTCATCTTCTGTTAGGTCCTCCCTGAGTCTCTCTCTCTCTTGGAGGTGGATAGGATGATGAGAAAGTTCCTCAGAACACAGATCCAGATGGGGGTTCTGTCGGCTCCATCTTTACATGATCCTTCACTGATCTGACCTGCTGTTTGAGTCCTCAGATCCGAGAACCTCGAGAGAGTTGAACTGTTGGATCCAAAGGTCCTGGCAGCCTCAGTTCCGATGACTTCCCTAACCCAGTCAGCTCTGACTCTGTTTGGGGCATGATGGCTGTGTGAGCTGAAGCATCAGCACCGGATCTGAGGGAGTTGACCTTGACTCCGAAGTTTTTGAGCCATCTCTTCCTCTTGGAGTTTCAATGTTGGATAGCTCGGCTTCAGCACCCCCTTTGGATCCAAGGTTCGCAGGCCATGATGGTTGTCTGATCTGAGAGTTTTAGCTCCAGTAAGATTGCCCTTGGTGTCTCCTGAGCCCTCAGCTTTTCAGATGGCAGAGAGGGTGTTATCTCTACCTAGACTGGCTTCAACTTTTCCTTCTTTGGGTTCATGCCCCCAGCCTCCTTTGGATCCTGTGTCTGAGTTCTCTCAACCTATACCTCAGGGATGGCCAGCCCAGATGAACTTCCATGTAGTTTCCACTAGGGAACTTCCCATCTCTTCCGACACTTCCCCAGAGCATCCCAGTGAGGAGGTCCCTCAGAAGAGGTCATGCAAGAAGAAGCAGCTGGATTCCCCACAGGAATCTTTCACAGAAGACATTGATTTTGATGAAGGGGTTAGGTCCCCTAGATCTCTACCTGAGGCTGTCTGATTCAGGGATATATTAGGTGGTTCGTCTGCCCAAAACCCTTCCCAAGAGGAATCAGTGTTCTTGGAGGCCTTTGGGTCTGCACCATCTACTTTTTGGGTTACCCCACCTATGGATGAGCTGATAGACCTGGTCTCCCACAGAACATGGAAGGAGCCAGACTCCATAAAACTGATCCCTAAACACCCAGACAAGTTTATTAATGCTCTGTCAGATAGGTTACATTGGACAAAGGGTGTTCCTGTAGATGACATGGTTGTTGCAGCAGCTACTAAAAAGGGGTTGGATGAAGAGAGCTCCACTGTCCATCCCCCTAGGGAGTCTAGGGCACTGGACAGGTTTGGGAAACGAGTGTATGCATCAGGGACCTTTGCTTTATGGTCGCTAAATTATTTGGCACATTTCACAAGGTTACAGAAGGACTTAATCAATGAATTCTCTAACTCTCCCCCAGGATCCATGTCCATAGAGGAACAGAAGTATTTTTCTTCATGACTGGCCACCCTACAGTCCATTACTAATATGTCCATGAGGTTAATCTTACATGTAGCTGAAGGTTCCTCATAAGCTTTCAGTTCAGGCATAGCCATTAGGAGGTATGCCTGGATGTGGTTGTATGATTTTTGTGGAGCCCTTTAAGGCATCATTCATCAATTTTCCCTTTGATGGATCTGCCTTATTTAGACCGACAGTTAAAAAATCAGTCTTCCACAGCGAGAAGAATGGAAAGACCCTGTCTGCTGTGAGAGTACACTTTTCTACCCCGCAAAGAACCTTTTCCTGGAATCAACACAGTGGTGAGAAAGCATGGTTCAGAAAATCCCAAGAGCCTTTCCAAGAATCACATGGAGATTTTTCCCCAGAAGCAGATGGGGAAGTAACTATAATGGAAGACGCCACCCTGGTGGCAGAGGAGGTCCGCAGAATTGAGGTTCTTGAGATTCTTTCTTGGACAGGCCTTTTCAGTGCTTCTAAAAGGTTACCTGACAGTCCCTCTATGGTGACAGTCTGGTAAGGCACTTATCCTTGCCCCAAAAATCCTAGACAACCATCACACAAGATTCTTAGGCGCAAAGGATCATATTCAGAGGATTCTTCATTCCTTTTTCCCCAAGTTCCTCCACAGGAGAGAAAGTCTCCCCGATGTTCCACCTAATCAGAGGGCACAAGCTGCTCTAGAAATTCAAAAGCTGCTGGACAAAAGAGTCATCCAGGTGTCCCCCCAGACCAAAGAGGGTTCAGAAATTACTCGCAATTCTTTTTAGTGACGAAAGAAAAAAGGGACCTGAGACCCATTTTGGATCTCGGTTATTTGAACCAGTTTGTAAAGAATTCCAAGTTCTGGATAGTCAGAGTTTGGTCAGTTCTGCCTCTTCTTCAGAAGGATGACTGGATTTGCTGTGTGGATCTTCAGAACATGTCCTATCATATAAAAATGAATAGATGCTCTCAACAATATCTACTTCTGGCTGAGAGCCAGTCATTATCAGTTCAATGCCTGCTCTTTGATCTAACCACAGCCCTCGGGGTGTTCAAATGCATGGCAGTGGTAGCAGCTCATCTAAGAATGCGCAGATTCTGTTTCCACATTTAGACTGGCTGCTAAGTGCACTGACCAGGCATCTTCTGGAAAAGGCCAGAGATTAACTTCTACTTTTATCTCAATCTTGGGGCATTATGATAAGCCTTGGAGATTATAGGGGCTCATCTAGAGTCAGTCAGTTGCCTAGCTCTTCTGCCTCAAAACAGAATTCTTACTGTGGAATCACATGTCAATCAAGTTCTGTCTCATCCGTCACCTCCAGCAAGATTAATACTCAAAGCCCTATGGTTGATGGCTGCTGCAATAACTTTATTACCCACTGCTCATCTTCATATGAGAATTCTTCAGTGGACTCTTGCAGTGCAATGGCCTTTTCATCGACAATCTGTACAGCATCCAATAAAATTATAATGGCAAAGGAAACATTCCAGACTCCTTCAGCAAACCACAACTAAAATGACTGGACTAGATACAGCACAGTTGAATAACCAAGTGTAGTTTAATTTCCAAGTGCTTTCACCTTCAATGAAGGCATCAACAGAGATAAAATCAGAAATTAAATCACACCGGAAGCAAGCCTGTTTAAATCTACCTCATAGTACTTTACCAATAAAAAAACATTATCAAGAACAAGTGTAGTAGATTTAAAGTGATAGTGCATATATGCAAAGCACAGATACATATAAAACAGACATTAAAAAGACATAAAAACAAAATACTATGCTACTTAAGAATATATTTAAATACTTAGTTTGATGTAGCAGTTCTTGCTTTTAAAATGCAGTTAAATGATAACATATCATTTAATGCAGGTTTATTAGTTGCATTTAACTGGATCTGCCAGGTCAGTTTATCTATTCTAATAACAGTTCACTATCTCCCCCTCTGCCTGACATACACACCCTGTCAATAATGAAAAAGAGAAAGCTCATGAAATCTGGACAGTACATAGTATGTTTAAAAAGAGCATTTGTAGATTTTTATTTTTTTGTGTCATAAACATGTTCATAAATCCATTCTATAAGTTTTCTAGTAGTTTAACCATGTGGCAAGGTAAACAACCATCTTCATATTACAATCACATACCTCCAGACATGAGAGAGTCTTGTCATGTTCATCAACATCTACATATGATCCATCTTGAATAAACTTACAAGATTTACAATGGCCGCACTTTGTCATTTTTGAACATAAAAATCTTGTACTACTAATGTTATTTTTTTCAAAAATATTCTTGAGGTTTTCACCTCTGCTGTATATAATTTTGGGTGCTGGGCCTAAATCGTTGTGGTATTCAGTAGTAAAACCTACTCCAACTTTTGTTCAGAATACCTCTTATTGCTGGTGTATGATGATTATATCTAATAATCATAGAAACAATATTTTTACTCTTTGAAAATTCATCCATTTTATTAGTGTTACTAAGAAAAGGGGAAAATATGCCCTGTCTACCTTCTAGTATTTCCATTTGACAGATTTGACCAGTTCAATAGGATAATCCCTTTCACAGAACATATAGCCCAGCTTATCAAGCTTCTCTGCAAATACAGTGTCAAGATAAGCTGTTCTTGACAGGCGTACCATTTGGCCTTTAATTATATTCTTCTTATGAAAAGGGGGTGGCATCTTTTGTAATGTTGAAAGGAGGTTGAAAAGGTCTCCTTTCTGAATATATTTGCAACATGTCCTTTTTGCTGCCTATCCTTGGTTATTGTTGCATCAACAAAGTTGATGGAATCACTTTCAACTGCATTTTAAAAGCAAGAGCTGCTACATTAAACTAAGTATTTAATTATTTTTATACTCTGACCTTCTGTATTAGTAGCATTGTAAGACACAATCATAGAGTCTAGTGGCAGATTGTAATAGAGTGATTTGGGTGCCCACCTGGAGCTCAAAGCTTCAGAGGGGTCCTTTGCCAGCCACAAAATAACTTAAACGTTTTATGTTCTGCTAACTTTTTTTAGTTATTTTATTCACTGAACATAATGATCATGTGAGACAATACCACAATGATATGCTAAATAGACAGGGTGATACCAGGTCATACATTCTATGCAAGCTGGTTTTGATGACTTGGGATGTAGCTCTACAGCATTCCTCAACTCTCCAAACATCTTACAATTCTGTCTGAGTAAAATGTAGTGGTGAACAAACTGAGTGGGACCTGGACAGACCCTCATAAATGAAAACTGAATAAGGGTTTCTTCCAGAGGTTGATCTGTTTGTGGGGGAATACCTCAAATAGATCTGTTTGCCTCCTTTCAAAACAAACAACTGAAAAAGTTCTGCTTCAGGGCTCCTTGCATGCAAGCCTGGAAAACAGATGTATTTTCATCCCTGTGGTTAGGAATGTTCCTTTAGGCATTTCCGCACTTTCCCCTGATACTCAAGATAATTTTGAAAGTTCAAAAGGACTCTCAAGAAATCAGTGTGGTGACTGCCTTTTAGTACAGGAAACATTTGCGTGCTTTTCTTATAGGATTGGCCAAGGGCATTTACCACAAGCTTCCTCACAGAATTGTCCTACTAATGCATGACAGGGAGAGTTTGGTAAATCCCAGTCTTAAACAGTTTCAACTAATTGCCTGAATGATTCAATTTTTATTCATTTTAGGCACCTCTCCAATGATGAAATGCAGCAGGTATTAAAGAAGGCACGAAAACCTGCTGCTAGGACATCTTATAGTGACAAGTGGAAATGATTTTCTATTTGGTGCCTAGCCAGTAACCAGGGCCCTATCAGGGATTATATACCACTGGTTCTGAAATATTTAAGTGAGTTGCTATCCACCGACCTGTCTTACGCCTCTTTCAAGGTACATCTTGCAGCCATTTCAGCACATCTAACTGTGGTTCCTTCCCTTTCTTCTCTGTTTCTCATAAAACAGTTTCTTAAAGGGGGGTTATATATAGTAGGCCATATAGAAAACAGGTGGCCCCTTCATTGGTTCTTAACTTTGTCCTGGAAAAGTTAACTATGTCTCCCTTTTCCCTTTAAACATCCTCATCAGGCTGACTTAAGGTTCATTACTTGGAAGACTGTTCTTATTGATCTGACATCTGCAAGAAGAGTATCTGAGTTGAAAGCTGTCCTAGTGAGTGAACCGTATATGGTCTTCTGTAGAAATAGTGTCTCTTTAAGAACAAATATCTCATTGATGCCCACAGTTGTTTCAGAGTTTACTTTGCTTCAAGCCATCAATCTCCCAGTGTTAAATGCAGGCCCTCAGTACCAGGGAGAAAGGATTCTACACACTCTGTATATACTCAGGCAGCTCAGGTACTATATTGACAGAACCAAGTCCTTTAGAAAAGCAGATCAGTTATTTATTTCTTATGATGGGATTAAGAAAGTACAACTCATGTCAAAATAGACTTTTTCAAGACAGTTGTCCTCAGCTAAAGCCCTTTGTTATACTTATTAGGGTAAATCAGTTCCGGACAGTCTAAAGGTGCATTCTACTAAAGCTTTGTCATCTATGAAGTATGTTTTAAAGGAGTGGACTCTAGAAGCATTGTAGAGGCAGTAACTCAGTCTCTGTACATACATTTTCAAAGCCTTGCAAACTGAATTATCGAAATAAGTGTGAATATGATAAGAGGAAAGTGTTTTTCTTGTTTTCCTGTCCAACTGCCCAAATACCTTTTGGAGCCTGTTAATCACATTAAAACTGTAAGATGGAATAGAAAGAGCAAATTGGTTTATAGCCTAGACTTTATTCCTAGATGTCAAGTTTTTTTTTCCAGCATTTCTTTTAGTCTTCTGAAGAATTCATTACTGAGTTTTATTCACATTTGTTCATGTTTTATTGTAAGTCCATCATGTCCCAAATGTTTATGCACTGCTTCCTGCTCAAGTTCTTTTATATCACATTCCTGTCCCAGATTGGTATGTTCATTGTACTGCAACTCTCTTGCTTTAAACTTTGCCTTTGCACATTTATCAAGACCATACGTCATTCTTATATCACTGAGAAGGTTTTAACTATTTGCAGTTGCATTCAGCTCCTCATTTGATGAACTGTACAGTTTTAAGTCATCCAAAAAAAGTAGTTGAGAAGTCTTTAAGCAAGGTTGTTTACTGGGAGCCAAATTGTAACAAAGACCTAATCTGTTAAGTAAACACTGTACTGGGTTAAGGGCATGACAAAACAACAGATTCACCCTGGAACATCCCCATTTGAGTTTTTATCCCTGGGATAATAATTTGCCCTTTGTCATGGCTTAATTGCAAAGTGGTTTACCACTGTTTCATGGTCACTGTAATGTAATTAATCAATGTAGGACGTGTCTTATACATCTGTAAGCACTCCTTTATCCATGAATGTGGGATGCTGCCAGATGATTTTTTTGTAATCTATCCATGCTATACTTAGATTTCCCCCTCTTTTTACAAATCTCTATTATGACTTTATTTTGCAACAAAGGATCCTTTTTTCATATGACTTTTTCTTTTGTTCCCTTTTGTTCTATTACCATGATTGAGTTTTCTTCTTAATGACTTTAAACTCTGTGCGCATCAATTCCAGTATATACTTTGTACATCGTTGGAAGGCAAGTTATCTGTATGTAGTTTTTAGGATGGCTTACAGGTTCATTCTTAAGTAGGAGCATATTTTTTCCTGTTGTTAACCAGGTTGGTATCTGTTTGGGATGTGTATATAAGAAATTCTTACTCATGGCTAAATCTGTGTTTAAAGATGTTAATACTTTAAGCCAGAGGTTAAGTAGTGCATCAGGGCCTGCGGTTTTCCATTTAGGAGCTTCCCTTAATTTTGTTTCATTTTCTCTGTTACTTCATACCATTTCATATTCTGTACATTTGAACTCCTTACTGTTTCTTTTAATTTTACTATCCATTCAGCATCTTTGTTATGTTCTACAGGGTCTTCATAAATATTTCTCCAAAATGTGTCAATTTTATGGTGGCGTTTCTGTTCCTTTTGCTTTGTTTCCCAGTTTTCTATGAAACTTTTTTGGGTCATCAATGAATTGCTTATTTTGTTCTTTTCCTTTACATTTATCTGCATATGTTTGATTTATTTCTGCCTGTGCTGGTATCTTTATTATTTGCAGTAGTATATTTATTTATTTATTTATTTTATTTTACATTTGTTGACCGGGCTAATCCAACTGGATACATGTCCATTTTCAGTGGAGGCCCGAGGAGAAAAGCTCCAGTAAAAAAACATATTAAAAACATCCTCGGAAAAAAATACAGAGACATATCGTACAACTATTAGA
Source organism: Protopterus annectens (assembly GCF_019279795.1). Lineage (NCBI taxonomy): Eukaryota > Metazoa > Chordata > Ceratodontiformes > Protopteridae > Protopterus > Protopterus annectens. Next base: position 420,943,702 of record NC_056742.1, read on the forward strand.
AAATAACATTAATATAGAATGATGCATCATCAGATTAACACAAATTTACAATTTACATATTTTGATTTGTAAAAATTTATAAATACCAAAACATAATTTAAAGAAAGTACCGTTAAAAAGTGAGTTAAAGAATCGAACATGGAAAGTGGTACTCAGGAATGATAATGTTAGAAATTAAGAGAAAAGATTAGTTTATAGAGAGTTACATAAAGAGGTTTATAGTTCAGAATATTCTGTTTTAAATGAAACAGGAAAATTAGTGAATAAGAGTTAGTCAGGGTTGGTACAAGAGCATAACCAGTGGTTAGAGAGGAAATGTTTTAGGTTAGTTTTAAATAGTGGGAGAGAGGTTAGGGTTGTAAGGTCTTGTGGTAATTGATTCCATATTTTACCAACTGAGTTAGAAAATATGGAGTCGCCTGCTGAGTTATATGAAGTGTAAATCAACATTTTGTTAGCGGAACATAGATTCCTCAGGTTGTTATATGACCTTATGAAGGTAGAAAGAATTGGTGTGTTGTTGGGTTGGTATAGGGCTTTGTGGGCAATTATAAGTTGGTTGAATTGTAATTGGTGAGGTAATTCAAGCCAGCCTAGTTGTTTTAGGTTCTGGCAGTGATGAGTCCTGTAAGGAGAGTTTGTAGCAAATCTGGCAATATTGTTGTATGATCTAGCTAGTTTGTTAAGGTTATTTTTAGAAAGATTGGTATATGTGGGAGAAGCATATAATAGGGTAGAGATTAGGTGAGTTCTAGATATTGTGGTCCTGGCTTCAGGTGTTAGGAAAGGTTTAATTCTATAGAGGGATCCGAGTTTTCTGTTAACATTCTTTATTGTGGTGTTTATGTGACTGTCAAACTTTAGTTGATTGTCAATTGTAATACCTAGGAGTTCGGTGGTGGGGTCTGGAGAAATAACGGTACCATTACTGGATATGAGTGTGAAATGAAGAGGGGGAGACAAGTAAGAGGGTGTAAGGAGCAAAAGTTTGTTTTTTTTAGGGTTAAGGAGAAGACAATGGTTAGAGAACCATTGTTCTATAGTGGTGAAAGCTTTTTGTGTGAGAGAATGAAGTTCAGTTTGGGATGTGCCAGAAGAGATTATGGTAGAGTCATCTGCATATTTAATGCAGGTAGAGAGTGGAGTAGAAAGATGAAGGTCATTTATGAAAATGGAAAACAATAGTGGTCCTAAAATGGAGCCCTGAGGGACACTTAGGGAGGTGGGAAGGAGGTCTGAAAGATGGTTTTGCCAGAGAACCGCTTGTTTTCGGTTTTCCAGGTAAGATGTAAACCAGTTCATAGCAGGATTATCGAGAGAGAGGAACTTCAGAAGGTGGAGGAGAAGCTGATGATTGACCATGTCAAAGGCTTTGGATAGGCCTACAAAGAATGCTGAGGAAGGAATATTTTTATTGCGATTTTTGTTGATACTGTTAGTAAAGGATAACAAGGCTGTGGTGGTACTATGAAATGGCCGAAAACCATGTTGACAGTTAGCTAGAAGATTATGGAGGAGTAGGTGGTTTAGTAATTGTTTGTGGATGCATTTCTCCATTATTTTAGCGAGTGGAGAGAGTAGAGCTATGGGGCGATAGTTGGAGAAATCAGTTGAGTCTCCACCTTTGTGAAGAGGAATAATGTGTGAGATTTTTCAGATAGATGGGATAGTGCCTTCTTTTATGGTTCTATTAATCAATATGGAGATGGGATAGGCAATAGCTTTGGCTCCTATTTGAAGGTATTCTGCTGGTAATTTATCAGCTGAGGGGGTAGTTGGTTTTAATTTTTGAAGTAAGGAGGAGATATAGGAGGTGGGTATAGTTTCGAGACGGAAGGGGGGGATGGAACTAGGAGTGGGCAATTTGGAAGTATCAGGGTTTTTTTTTGATTTGCTAGATTTAGTATAGCAGTAGTAAAGAAATTATTAAAGGCATTTTCTGTTTGTGTTGGACAGTCACGGTTGGAGCCTAGTGGATTAGGTGTGGCTACTTTGCCTGGTGATAGTAGTGTGTTAATAGTAGTCCAGAACTTTTGTGGTTGTTGAAGGGATGATTGTTGTAGTTGAATATAAAAGTTCTTTTTATCTTGTAGGATAGCTTTTTTTGTTATGTTTCTTTGTTGTCTAAAAGTTTGGTGATCAGTATTATTCCTTGTGGTACGCCATTTTGCCCAAGATTTGTTTCTATTAAAGATTAGTTTCTTAGCATGATTTGAGAGCCATTTGGCTGGTTTAGTTTTCATTCTTATGGAGCGCATTGGGGCATGATGGTCTAATATAGCCAGGAAAGTGGTATTGAAGTAATTAACTGCTTCATTTATAGGGAGAGACTTAAGAGGTGACCAGTTGCATTGCATAAGTTCAGTTTGAAATAGTTTGTGGTCAAAATGTTTTTTGGTACGGACTGTTATGACTGAAATAGGGATAGCTAAACTTGTTTTTTGTCTGATAATATATATTAGAGAGTGGTCACTAAGGTCGTCTGGGAGGGTTCCTGTTGTATATTTTTGTTGTGGGCTATTTGTTAGTATCCAGTTCAGGATACTTTCTTTATTATTAAGTTTATTTGTTCTAGTTGGAGAGTTTACAGCTTGTGAGAAGCCAAACAGGTTGATCAGTGTGGCTGGGTTAGTGTGACTACATAAATTCCAGTCAGTATTAAAGTCTCCTAGGAGTATTGTTTCCTGAGGCAGATTTTTAGAAAGCCAGTTTAGTAAGCCTTCTAGTATTGCAATATTTTTACCTGGGGGAAGGTAGGTACAGATGATGTTAACTGATTTATGAGAGTTAAGCTGCAGTTTAGACATAATTATTTCTACATTATTATCTGAGGGTAGGTTATGATTTATTTTGGTAATTTTTAGTCTTGCTTTAAAGAGAATTGCTACCCCTCACCTTTTTTATTAGTGCGGTCTTGTCTAAAGATATTATAGCCTGGGGGCAAAATTTCATTATCTTTTATTGTGGATTTTAGCCAAGTTTCTGTTAAGCAGAGGATGTCAAACTGCTGAACATCTAGAAGGGCATGAATTTGTGGTATTTTGTTGCAAATACTACGTATATTTAGATGGGCTATTGAGAGTGTTTTGGAAGGTTTGCTTGCTGGTAAAGGGATTGTTTTGTTTTGGTTGCAGTTAGTGGGGGGTGGGGAAGGGTTTGGACCAGGGTTGGGGTGAATGTCTCCATCTGTTAAAGAGTGGAGTAGCATAAAGTTGTAGTATTGGAGAGGTTTACAGTGGTAGTCAAGTAATTTTCTATTGCTTAGAATTGGGTATTTAATATGAATTAGACGATAATATTTAGCTTGATAGTAACTGGGCTTGTAGAGGGCATTGAGAAAGTTTGTAGATAAAGATGGATAAAGTGTTATTGTTTGTTTGTCAGGGATGGTAAGAGTAGAGAGGAGGGGATATTCGTAGGAGGTTAGGAGGTAAGTAGTGGTAAGAGAATTTAGGAGTAAGAGTGCTAGTAAAGATTGGTGTTGGTCAGGCATGGCAGAGGAGTGTATAGTAGGTATTAGAGGGGAAGGACTGAGAGCAGGAGTTGACTTATGGAAGGTTAGGCCGGTGTTAGTGGGTGGAGATATATTCCTGGGGGGAGTGGTGATAGAAATGTAGGGTGTGGCTAGTAGTATTAGTATGATTGGTTGATGGAAAAGGGTGTGTGTTTATGAGGTTATAAGTTGAGACACTGGGGGCGGGTGGAATTTGGGGGCAGGGTAGGGGAGCGGAGTGAGCCCGAAGGGCGAACGGAGCAGAAAGACACAAGTGAGTGGATTACTAAGGGAGACAATCTGTAGAGTGGAGGAAAACAGCAGGTAGGTCAGAGAGTGAGAGAAGTATAATGGTATATTAGGTTAATCTAAGGAGATATACTACGTTGGGATACAGGAGTGTGGTAGGAGTATTGTATAGCAAGGTCAGGGAGGGAAGGTTGAAAATGAATAGGTCAGTGAAAGAGACTCTGTTTAAAAGACAAAGTAAGTAAGGGCTGAGGGAGGTTAGAAAACAGTGTATGTGGTGTAATTAGGATAGTGGGAAGGCGCCACCTTGTGGCCAGTTGTTTAACTGCAAAGACTGGTTCTTAAGCAAGGGGCTGATTGATAGCAGGAGGGAGAGAGAAAAGATACTATAAGTATAGCAATAGGAATGGTTGAGCAAGATATAAAGTAAGATTCAGCACTAGTAAGGAAGTGGAGATTGGGGGTTATTGGCTGCTGGCTATCCTGGGTAGGAAGCTTACCTAAGCTGTTTTGATACTGTGCATTGCTTTTACCATGTCTATTTTTCTAAGTATTTTTGTTGATTTGCTTGCTCTTCTATATTCTTCTAACAGTGATGCATCTTGGCTTAATTGTTTTATAGTTTTCTCTATTCGATGATTCCATGATGGCATTTTATTTTTTCTCTTCCTTTTCCTTATTGCTGTGTGTTTTCGTGAGAAGACTTTATCTGTTATTAATTTAGTTGCACATTAATATGTCCTATTTACTTCTGTTATATCAAACACATTTCTGTTAATAGTGTTGATTACAGTGTCCATCTGTTTTATCAGAATTCTAATGTTTTGGGTCTTATTTAGTTTCTGTAATCTATTTTTTTCATCAATCTTAATATGTCTAGCCACTTCTACTAAATCAAGCAACTCTTCCTTTAGATCATTTTCTTCTAAACTGAGAGCACATTCTTTGCTCAAAGTTTCCTGCGGGCATTCTACAAAAAGTTCTAGAATGTTTTCCTGTGATATATCCTCTTCAGCTGCATCCTGCATCATCTATTCCTTCATTGACGAATTCATTGGCCCTTCACTCCACAACATTGCCTGTGTCAGAGTAGCCACCATTTCCTACTCTTTCCCTTGTTGTGCCTCTCCAGCTGAATTTTGTCCTGGTTTCCTGCTGAAGGCTCCAGGGCATTATCATGTGGTAAGTATCTGGGGACACATGCATTTATCAAACCAAAACCAATCCGGGTCTTGGCCCAACAGCTTTGGCGAGACTAGATAAACTCAGGCCAGTCATGTGCCCTCTTTTTGGCGATGTGACATTCAAGCATCTGCCCTATCAACTTTCAAGGGTATTATCTATGCCTACCATGCTGACCATGGATAACAAGGAATCAGGGATTGATTCTGGAGTGGGAGCCTGACAAATGGCTACCACATCCAAGGAAGGCAATAGGCACATAAATTACCCATTCCCAACCCGGCAATAGGCACATAAATTACCCATTCCCAACCCAGGTAGATAGGTAGTGATGAAAAATAACAATACAAGACTCTTTCAAGACCTTGTAATTGAAATGAGTATACTTTAAATCATTTAACGAGGATCTATTGGAGGGCAAGTCTGGTTCCTGCACCTGCATTACATACAGCTCCAGTAACTTATATTAAAGTTGCTTCAGTTAAAAAGTTCATAGTTGGATCGATCTTGTTGGTGGTCTGCTACAAAAGTTAGCCATGGCCTGTCTGAGTACCTGCTTCTCTGTGCTCCCTCAGTGCTCTTAATGGAGTGTCCTGGGAATCTGAAGCATTTGTTTTGAAAAAATTAGTGTTTTCAAAGCAGGCCAGTTGCTTGAATACTTCAGCTAGGAACAATGGAATATGACTCCAGTTCTATTTTGTTGGCTTTCAGAACTGGGGCTGTGATTGAGGGATAGCCAGGAGCATTGGTATTGTGCCACTGTTGGTGAAATTCTTGGAACCTGCACAAGATTAACAAAAGTGAAAGCATTTGCCAAGAATGTTTTCATTGATCAAGAATGAAAGTTGGAGGTTCAAATACAATCAAATACCATCATAGTTCTGCTCATAAATAATGCTGACTAGCGATCCAGCAGCATTATTCTCATGACCCACCAGGGATCTTTTGGGAAACCAAAGTGCGGGTTCCAAGGAGAGTATTGTTGCAAAGTGAAACTTAAAGGAATTGACAGAAGGGCACCACCAGAAGTGGAAGTTGCAGCTTAATTTGACTCAGCACAGGAAACCTCACCCGGCTTGAACACGGAAAGAATTAACAGATTGATAGCTCTTTCTCAAATTTTGTTGGTGGTGGCACATGGCCATTCTTAGTTGATGGAATGATTTGTCTGGTTAATTCCAATAATGAACAAGAGTAACCAGCTGTGTGGACCATTGCAGGTCATCTCCAATTTTTAGAGGGACAAGTGGCTTTCAGCTACATGAGATTGAACAAAAACAGGTCTGTAATACCCTTAGATGTCCTGGGCTACACGCATGCTACAGTAAGTGGATTAGCATGTGTCTTCTCTTGCCTAACATGTCCAGGTGATCCACTGAACCCCATTCGAACCCCATTCATGATAAAGACTGAAGATTGCAGTTATTCCCCATGAATGAGGAATTCCCAGTAAGTGCGGGCCATAAGCTGAAATTGATTAAGTCCCTGTCCTTTGTACATACCACTCATTATTACTACTGATCAGATGGTTGAATGAACTCTTCAGATGAGCTCTGCTAGAATCAGTCACTACCCTGGCAGTGCATCAAGAAGACGATCAACCTTATCTGTCTAGAGGAAGTAAAAGTTGTAACAAGGTTTATGCAGGTGAACCTGCGCCGAGGTCCCAGAATGGCGTGTTCCCCAAGCATGTCTCTCTTTGCTCTCTTGCCCCATACTTCCCTGGTGGAGGTCAGCGGAACTGAGCCTACGACTCCCTCAGGACTGAGAGGAGATACATCCACATGGCAGTCAGTGGGGTTCCACTACAGGACCTGGCCATGCCAGATGTGCCTCTGCAGCCTCACCATGAGTGGACTACTGCGGATGGGGTGTCTGCATGGTGGTGCCATCCACCATACTCCCTGGCTGACCCCCACTATGGGGAAAGTGTGCCGTCTCAGCAGGGGAAGCACCTCCCTGCAATGTGCTACCCCAGTGGTACCAGTGTCCTTTCCTGTCGATCCGGGTCACTGATACCTATGAGATGCATTTCCCATGGGGTGTCAGTTCAAAGACCCAGTTGGTCGGTGTCTCATGTATTCAGAAGAATAGTTTATTGCTTTAAAGGTCTAGCAGATTTTTTTGAGTCCTTAGGGATTGAGGAGTCATAGAGAAGCAACAGCATACTTAGCCGTGACTTCTTTCCATGTCTCAGGGATTTAAGGTGGTACTGCAGGGACCTTTACATATTTGTTAATATGTATGCCCATAATACTTCTTCTTGAATTAAGCTAGTACAGTTGAGTATACTCACCTAAACTGTATTTCTTCAAATGGAAAGTATACCATCATTTAGGTTACCATCACACCCCTTTGCAATATCAGAGAGACTATTGTATATAGTTTTGTACTGGTATTGCCATTGCTATTTCACTAATTTATTTTAGATCACACTTGTTAGTGTTAAAATCCACAAACCATACTGAGACTTTTGTGGGAAAGCTATGCTGATCTGTCTCAGCCAGGGTTCTCCTTATTGCTAGAAGAACTGAATATGGACTGAGCAGAAGCAGGCTTCTTCATCATTAGCATACAGTGTTTGATCTGAATAGGTTTAACCTTGACCACAGAGTACTGCTGGGAAGATGTTCATCGTGTTACCCTGCTGAAGTCATCACACTTGGGTTATCCTGCCGTCAGGTGCTCCCGCAGTCGGCCTGAATTCCAAAGTGTTGGTCTGGCATCGGTTGCTGTCGCTTCTTCCCTGACGTCAGTGTGCCAGGGGTATATAAGAGGCATCCAACGCCATTTTCTTCAGTCTTTCTTGCCGCGCGGTGCCCGAAGCAGAAGCAGTTCGCAAGTGCCGGTCGGCCGACACCTGAGATTTTCGAATCGAATTTCAGTCCGAAGTCTTCAATAAAGCTAAGTACCCCATTGGGGAACCTTTTCTTGCCTCAGTCCGATGTCAGAAAAAGTTAACAATTGCATTTCTTGTGGGAAGCAAATACCTCATAAGGACTTCCATTCTTTTTGTATTCCTTGCCTAGGCCCAGACCACGACATCACAGGTTGTCGGTTTTGTGCTAGGTTTAATAAACAAACTATCAAACGCCGTTTTGACTTCGCACGACATTACTTTGGTAGGAAATTTAATTATATCATGCCGTTGGAGCAGCCGACGACTGGCATGCATAAAAAATGCAAGGATAAGGCCAGGCAGCATAGGAACAAGCCAGACTCCGAGGCCTCGGCTGGGCCTGTCGCCGGTTCTCCAGTTTTCAGTGAGGCACCTACGCAGCCCCTGACGACTGCAGAATTGGAACCCCAGACAGCTATGGATTCTCAAGCGGAGTGTACTAGGCCGATGCAGCCATCTTCATTAGGCCCTTCCGACACCGGAGCAAAAGGAGATCCCGGTGCAGTGGAAACACCTTTGGTTGCAGAAGGTGTCTTCAGACCAGCTACACTCACCATTAAATCTTATGCTAAGCTTAAAACTCCAGTAAAACCAAAAAAGATTGTACTCAGTCTACAGTTCAAGGCCCCATGCCTAAGAAACAGATGCTTAAGATGGCTGAAGATTTGATTACCCTAATCAGGGGTTCCCATCCCCCCCAGATAAAAGACCAAGACAAGAGGAGGGTTATGCTTCCTCTGACCAGGTTTCAATTTCCTCAGATTCTTCTGAGGAACAGGATTGCACTTTTCCCCCTTATGAGGACTCTGATGCTGAAGACTCTATCCCCTCAGCATCTCCCCCTGAAGACTACTCCTTTGGGGAAACTTTACATACTATGAGGGAACATTTCCACTGGGAAGGCCAGGACTACTCAGATTCTAAGAAAAGGCTCCGAGAGTTCCTTTTACTACCCCAGCACAGACAACTTGCTCCAGTTTTAGATATTGTGGATGATGTTTACTTGGAGTCTAGTCTAGATCCAGACTCTCTACCTCCTGCTCCAGCCAAACCAGACAGATACTACAGATACTACAGAGTGCCTGACTCACACAAATTCCTTTATAAAAGCCCTGTGGCTGACCCAGAAAAAATTTCCCAGAGTCCTAAGGGGGCTAAAGCTTCTATGCCTAAAAATCCTGTGCCCTCTGAAAGGGATTCCAGAGCCCTAGATAGATGGGGAAAGAAAATATATACACCTCAGCAACTCTGGCTATGAGAGCATTAAATTATCAGTTTCACATGCTGAAATATCAGCAATTCCTAATGTCTCAATTAAAGCAAAAAATGAGCACACATAAAGAACAGTCTGAATTCGAGGAAATGCAGGATCTGTTGCATGCAGCTGAACAGGGTCTTAAAGAAAATGGAGGATAAGGCAAAGTCTTTGCAGATGGTCAAGGATTTTTTACAGGTACAACCCCCTCATTTCAGCAGAAATTGGCCAACAAAAAACTGGTCCTTTCCAGCTTCTGACAGATCACAGATGGGCAAATACAGACGCCCAAGGGGCAGAGGTCAGTCACAAGGCCCTTACAAACCTCGCCAATGGGGTACTGCTACTCAGAAAGGAGGAGAAGAACAGGCCCCAAGCTAACAGAAGACAAACACAATGACTCAATTCTCAAACTACCAAGCAAATCTCTCCTGGCAGCCCCCTTGGGAGGAAAATTAGCATTTTTTGCAGACAACTGGCACATCATCACAAGGGACAAATGGGTCCTAAACATTGTCTCACAAGGATACAGATTCCACTTTCATACCTTGCCAAGGAAAAAAGGAATGCCAAACCTGCCACCAAATCAATGGGCAGAGGCACAAAAACAAATTACAGCTCTCATGGACATGAGAGCCATTCAACAGGTACCTACACAGGAGCAAGGACAAGGATTTTACTCAAGACTCTTTCTAGTCCCAAGAAAAGACAAAGCATGGAGACCCATTCTGGATCTTTCAATTCTGAACACCTATCTGCAAGTACCAAAATTCAAGATGCTAACACTACAGCAGCTTCTTCCCATGCTGGGCAAGAATTCTTGGCTAGTAACGTTGGACCTCAAGGAGGCATACCTGCATGTCCCTATCAGAAAAAATTGCAGAAGATACCTCCGCTTCATTGCAGGTTCAACACACTATCAATTCTCTGCACTGCCCTTTGGCTTATCTACTGCACCCAGGGTCTTCACAAAATGCCTGGCACCAGTAATTGCATACTACAGACAAAGAGGAATTCAAATATACCCATACCTGGACGACTGTCTTATTCAAGCAGAAAGCAAGGACATTCTTTTAAAGCATCTGGCATTTGTCAAACACCTTCTATGTTGCCTAGGGTACACAGTAAACGAAAAGAAATCCAATATAGTGCCCTCACAAAACACAATATTCCTGGGTGCCAGCTTGAATACAACGGCCCAGATGGCTTATCTCATGCCAGATAAGCAACAACAGCTGACTCAATATTTCAAAATAATGGCAACAAAGACCCAACTCCCTGCAAGAAAAATTCTGCAGGCCTTGGGATTCATGGCATCTTGCATACTACTAATACCATTTGCAAAACTGCATATGAGGAAATTACAATGGTACCTGAAAAGCGTATGGACTCAGCACAGCCACAGCTTGGAAACAGTGGTACCACTCATTCCCTGCCTTCAACAGGAGTTTCTATGGTGGGCACAGGCATGTCACCTCAACAAGGGTCAGCCTTTCACCTTACCCACAGCCAGGCAAACTATGACAACAGATGCATCGGACTATGCCTGGGGAGCACACATGGTAGGACAGTGCATTCAGGGCAAATGGACTACAGATCAAAGGCATCTGCATATCAATCAAAAAGAAATGCTAGCAGTACAGAATGCCCTAACAGCTTTCAAGGACCTCTTACACCCAGGACAACTAATAATAAAGACGGACAACACCACAGTAATGTGGTACATAAACAAGCAAGGGGGCAGACATTCCTACCCTCTATGCATGCAAGCAATGACCTTGTGGAACACAGCACTGTCTTACCAGGTTCAGTTACAAGCGCAATTCCTGCCAGGAAAGAAAAACACGTTGGCAGACGACCTAAGCAGACACATCATGGATCCACACGAGTGGAAACTAGATCCACAAGTATTTGCAATGATAGCTCAAAAATGGGGACAGCCACACATAGATCTGTTTGCCAGCCCTCAAAACTACCAACTTCAAAAATTTTGCACAAGGACATTCCATCCACAAGCTTGGAAAGTGGATGCCCTCTCATTCAGTTGGAAAACATTAACAGTGTATGCCTTTCCTCCACTGCCTCTTCTAGCAAAGGTACTGCTGAAAGTCAGATTAGAGAGGCCAGAAATGATACTTATTGCACCAGACTGGCCACGCCAGCATTGGTATCCAATTCTAAGGAACATGGCCCACGGCCCACCATGGATTTTACCACAAATTCCTCACCTAGCGAGACAATCAGATTCTACACAGCCAGCTCAAGACTTTAAACCTGGCTGCATGGCAGATTACCTAAACAACCAGCCAACTCCTCTATCAAAAGCTGTTATGGATGTCATTCTTGAGGCCATGAGGCCCAGCACCAGAAAACCCTATTCAGACAAATGGAAAAGATTTTGCGCCTGGAACCAGGCTAAAGGCCAAAATCCCCTTGATCCAAACATTCCTCAGATTCTACAATATTTAACTGAGATGTTGCACAAAGGGCTTTCCTTTTCATCTATTAAGATCCACGCCTCAGCAATTTCAGCTCATTACAACACGGATCCTCCTTTATTCTCACATCCACTCCTAAGACAGTACCTCAGAGGAGCTAAGAACATACGACCGCCCAGGAGAGCACCTACTTGGGATCTCAACTTTGTTCTGGAAAAGCTTACACTGCCGCCCTTTGAACCAGCGTTTTCAGCGGATTTAAAATTTCTTTCATGGAAAACTGCCCTGCTACTAGCAATAACCTCAGCTAGAAGAGTCTCAGAGGTGCAGGCACTAATGGCAGTGGAGCCTTTCCTCATTTTTCATCAAGACAGAGTCTCTCTACGAACTAACCCTACCTTTATGCCAAAGGTGGTATCCAGTGTGGCCCTAAACCAAACCATTCATTTGCCCACCTTTTTCCCAAATCCCCATTACAAAGGAGAAAGACTCCTGCACTCTTTGGATATTCACAAACAATTACGTTACTACTTGGATAAAACTAAGGCTTTCAGAAAATCTGAACAGCTCCTTGTAGCCTATGCTGCAGGATCACAAGGAAAAGCTATCTCAAAACAGACCATTTCTAAATGGATAGGGCATTGCATACGTTTCTGCTACACGCAGCGTGGGAAACCGGTACCTGCTAACATTAGGTCCCATTCCACCAGGGCTACAGCTACATCAGCAGCCTTTCTCAGGGGAGTGCCAACCAAGGATATTCTAGAAGCTGCAACTTGGAGTTCAGTGCACACCTTCACCAAACACCATCACTTACCCCTATATTCTAAGACTAGAGCTGGTTTTGCCACTGCAGTTTTGCAGGGCCTACTAACCTCTTCTAACCCTGTTTAACTCCACCACCCATCCTTAGCTTTGGGATTCAACCCAAGTGTGATGACTGCAGCAGGGTACCACGATGAACATAGTACAGTTTTGTACCTACCATAAATGTAGATGTTCGAGTGTTCACCCTGCTGCAGTCCAGGTTACCCTCCCTCCATCTCTTCTGAACTAGCTGAACTCATCTATGCCACTCTATCCTATACAACCTCTGTGGTGTATTTGCTTGTGCCTGAAGGTATTGTTTTATATATATATATATATATATATATATATATATATATATATTTATTTATATATTGCCTACCTATTTTGGGCACCTGACATCTGGGGCAAGAAAAACTGAAGAAAATGGCGTTGGATGCCTCTTATATACCCCTGGCACACTGACGTCAGGGAAGAAGCGACAGCAACCGACGCCCGGCCAAGACTTTGGAATTCAGGCCGACTGCGGGACCGCCTGACGGCAGGATAACCCAAGTGTGATGACTGCAGCAGGGTGAACACTCAAACATCTACATTTATGGTAGGTACAAAACTGTACTTTTCATTCTGATCAAGGATACTGAGGAAGGTAAGGTACCTGAATTTTATGACTAATGTTTATATATTTCTCTCAAAGATCTGTTAAGATGAGTACACTATAATCGTTTAAAATAGCAATGTTCATGTTTATTTTTCTGTAGTTATAACCTGATATTTGCTTTATTTTTTTTTATAATTCTACAGGAGGCCAAAATGGTTTTAATATTCCACAAGTGACATCATGTCCAGAGGTAGGAGAATACTTAAAAATGTCTCCAGAGCAACTGCATACAATGGACCCAAAGAATATTCATGGATTTGCACGGAGATTGTTATGCGATGCTTATATGTGCATGTATCAGAGTACAACTATGAGCTTGTACAAGTAAATGCAACCGCACAGAACTGATTGAAAAAAAAGTATCTTGATTCTGGGGATACAAATAATTGCCTTTTTGTCATACAGCAGCTATTCAGCGGATGGAAAAATGTTTGACAAAAACAAGAAACATGAACACTATGGAACTTCACTTCATGCAGATTAAGTGAAGAGAAACTGTATTGTCAGTGAATGACTGAGAGATTATTTAATTGCTTTGAAACGTACTCACTTTTTGATCAGGGTAAACATTAGATCTTCTATTGCATACATATTTAAATTATAATGATTGACTCAAAATTGCACTTTTAACCTTCTGCAGCATTTTCCTTTGGTTTCTGATATTTTTTCTGCTTTATTAGTTTTAATTTATTGTCTTGGTGTATATATATATATATATATATATATATATATATATATATATATATATATATATATATATATATATATATATACTAAGCATTGTAAATATGTAAGTATTCTGCTAGATGCTTGTAATGTTTTAATATTCTATTTTTCTTTTTCAGTTTTATTGCACGTATTTATAATTGACTTTGTAATGTTTTCTATCAAACTTATTTCAAATCTGCTAAAACAAGTGCATAAGTCTACAGAAATGCTCCATAAAGTTGTTTTCATTTTTGTGTCTGTTGTAGTTGATCTCATTGAGTCAGCCTGGCCATGTGCTCAAATTCAGAAAGAAGGGATAAGATTTTCTTGGTAGAAATTTAAAATGTAAAAAGAAGAAATACACTCATTGAGATAAATAAACCACTGGAAATAAAAACAAAAATGTATAACAGCAAACACCAGCAGAATAAAACAGTGCCAGGAGTTGTAAAGAACCGTTTATTCGCTCATAAAATAAAAAAGGTAAGTGCTTTCACATCTACTTCATCAGACCTTCTACAGAAAATGAATGAACTAGCATACTTATTTATGCAAACATCAATCAAAGTGAGGCAAACAGGTTGAATGACGAAGCCTTAGAAAGTGATAACTGCTGAGTGTTATTAAAATATATAATGCCATTATGTACAGTTTTATTTATATACATTTTATATATATATATATATATATATATATATATATATATATATATATATATATATTATGTATATTGTTGCATTATTTTATATTACTTTTTATAGTACTTGCTTCAAACAGATCGATGTTGGACCAGTACTGAAAGTGTATTGACACATTTTTTTAGGAATGTTTGAGTGATTTTACTTCCTATACAGGTTATTTCATTAGTTTGTTTTTTATTATGCATATGCTATATTTATGCTTGGTTTAATATATAATGCTTCAAGTGGTTCAACCTGTTTGCCTCACTTTGATTGATGTTTGCATATAATAAGCATGCTAGTATAGCATAAGGATGTGTCAACAAACCTTTTCCATACTTTTGTGGCTCAGTTTCTTGTTCTGATTTCAACACATGCATACAGCAACCAAAGGAGATTGGCCCCCGGTGTTCCCTCCAGCTCTTTCTTGCCGTTAGTCTAACTTGACCATCAGTCCCTAACTTTTTAATCACTCTTGACTTGGGCTGTTAAAAAACCTTACTTTGGAGCTTTTTTTTGTCTGAAGCACATGTAAACTGTAGGACTTTTGCTGCCTCAGCCTTCAGTCACTAGCTTCCAGAGTTTTCTTCATTCTTCTTGGCTTGGCACTAGTCCCCATTCAGACATCTTGCTGCTTCTTAAATGTGTATGTAAAGGATTTTTTTCACTCATGCTGCCAATTTTCCTTCTCATAATACACTAGAACAGATCCTTTCTGATTATAATCACACCAGTGCTTTTTTTATTTTATCTTGGGGCTGATCATTACATCAAGATTGTCTGTATTGCATATATTCTTTATTACAAATGTACTTTTCTTTGTGTTATTGTTCACCTCTAAATGTAGCTTGACCTAATGGATTCTCACCATCCATAGCTGCATTCTGACCGTAAGGAGTGCTGAGGGGCTCAGTTTGGCTGTAATATCAGTGCTAACCTCTCAGGAGGACAGCATGCAGCAGTGGCCTGCACTCCAAGTGTTTGAATTTTTCCAAGTGGTTACTTTTCAAAACTGTTTGTAGTTTAACTTCTGGTGAAACTGTTGCTAGATGAATCTTCTGGAAGTGGTGCCTGCCTTTTTCTTACTAAGAATATTTAACCTTTTGTTGACTATAAATTGTAGTCTGAGATTAAGTATTTTATTAGTCGCATGTAACATAAGGTTATTTTTACCTTCCTTTGTCCCTTTTTTAACACCTTTGTGGTGTGGAATGTCACACCTCTAGCAGCATACACATAGTGCATTCCACAGCATTTTTTGAAAAATTAATTTAAAAAGCATGAGATAAATAAATGTAAATATTTTGGTAACAATAAAAGCTATTAAAACTATACAAATAGCAATGTTATCAGTAATAGCTATTCTTTACAGTGATAATAGTAAATCCATTCATAGTCCTTTCCATAAATACTGTAATATATAATGTACACAAACCCAAAATTATGTTGGTAAAATTTAACAAACAAATTTTCATATTTCGAAAACTGTACAACCTAAACATATATTGTTAGAACATTTTTAACAGACATAAGCTTTCAAAAGACAATGAGAAAATCCTCTGTAACAACATGTTTATTGAGATATTTACAGAAATATGAAAACATATACTTAATTGTATAATTAGCAAAAAAAGTAATATTGAGTATCTCTCAAGATGTGTGACTTATAGTGCAAATATCTGTTCAACATCTAAGGTTTCACTTAATATCTTGCAACAGTTTGTAAGTCACTCATTTTTGAAATATTAAGTACATATGGAAATATTGCTTAATCTGATGTCCTTTTCATTCTTCCTCAACATATGGGTTATGGATCCGATCCTTGAATCCAACTCTGCCGCATACTGCAGACTTAAGAGCCAACTTCAAGCTGCTCCCTCTACCCGTAATACCCCAGTCCATCCCCAGTACCTCAGATCTTATTTGCCGCCATCACAAACTTGTGTAAGTTCTCTATTGTAGCAGTTATTTTCCTGTATTTACAATAGTAATTGCATTTTATCTCATTCTTTTTCAATCTAATTTCTTTACTTTGATATTCTCTTCTACCTTATATAATTTTTCAAACTCCCTCTCAGTTTTCTGGGTTTTCGCCATTAGGCTTTCTACTGCTCTCATAGTAGCCTTCTGTAAGTACCATTGTTGGTACTGTTCTTTCTGTCTGTTTCGAAATCCTATGCTTTCCAGCAGGGTATTCTTTATTACCATTGGTGGTATTTTGTTCTCTCTAAACAAAAAGGAAAGTTCTGCCTATTTAGCCTGTTTTTCTGTGGATTTTTTGTCATGGATGATAAGCCAACAGATTTTAAGAAATGCACTTCCTGTGGGCATAAAATCCCTAACTCAGATGTCTACAGGGAGTATGTTTCCTGCTTAGGAGTGGCTCACTTGAATACAAATTGTACTGTTTGTGCAGGTTTCAGTGCCAGAGCCATAGCTAAATGCTGTAGCAAGCTTGTCCTTAGAGGATTGCTGCCTCCTTCATCTTCATCCTCCCTAGGGGTTCAACCGACCAGTAAGTCTTCAAAAGCTCCTTCAGAGCACAGAAAACAGTTGCCTCTGAAATCTCCAAAAACTTCTTTGCAGACACCACAGAAAATTCAAAAAGCCTCAGATCCGGGTTTGTCAGATCCGAAAAGACAATGTGTTGATCCAAGGCTCTTGGACCCTAAGTCTTTGGATCCCATTCTTATTTCTTCCAGTCCTACCATGCAGACTATGGATCTGAAGTCACCAGATCCTATAATTAGTAGATTGCACATGCAGAGTACTTGCTCACCCTAATTTTCTGCAAACCCTATCTCCCCTTAGCTACACTCCCCATTTATGCAAACACCTAAAAGCATTCCCAACCTCAATCCACTACATCATCCCTCAGGTCCTCCAGGAGTCTTTCTTAAGCAGATGTGGATATGATGATGCAAAAGTTTCTCAGAGCTCAGACCCAGATGGGGGTTATATTGGCTCCATGTCCACTTGAATCCATGAACCTATCTTACACTAGCCATACAGTCTTATTTTCTTCTCTGATCCATCCTTTGGTTTCAAAGCCCAAGGATCAGACAGCTCCAAGAGTTCTGGTGTCAGATGCAAAGAGAGTTACTTCTTCTACACCGACAAAGTCCCTGACCAGTTCGGCTCCAATGCCTCTGGATTGGGACAAGTCCCAAAGCCAAAGCATGGGATATGTAGGGCTGGGGTCTACTCCAATGATGTCTGATTCATTCCTGCCCCTTGGAACCTTGGCATTTGATGGCTTAGGTCTAGTTTCCGCCTTGAAGGATGGATCAGGTCAGAGTTATGATCTACCTGTTCTGGAATGTTCAGCTCAGGTGCTGCCGGCCACAGCTTCTCTGGGTCCATCTGCCTTCAAGGTTGTGGAAAGGGTCTTATCTCATTCTATGGATCCAATCTCTCATGCATTCTAAAATTCTACCTCCTTGCCCCCTATGGTTCTAGACTGTGATCCCATCAGACCTACTCCACAAGGACAGCCAGTTCTGTCTAGCTTTCAGACAGTTCCCATTGAAGAACTACCTCTCTCTTTGGACACTTCTCTAGGACATCCCCCTGAGGAGGTTCACAGGAAGAGAACATGCATAAGGAGGCACATAGATTCCCCTATAGATTTGGACTCTCTCACTGAATATACTGATTTTGAGGAAGGGGAGGGATTCCCCATATCACCACCTGATTACGTCTCATTTGGAGATGTTTTAGAGATCCTTAAGCAGAAAGGTGGTTGGTCCACCACTGATCCTTCTCCCGAGTCATCATTATTTCTGGAGACTTTTGGTTCTGGCCCATCTGTGTCTTGGGTGACTCCCCCGACTGATGAGTTCATCGACCTATCTCCCTGGGGATGGAAGGAACTGGATTCAGTTGAACCTATCCCATGCTGTCCAGACAAGATTTTAGCATCTCAAAAGGACAAACCCTACTGCACTGAAGCAAAGGAATCGCAGTCTATGCAATGGTTGTGGCATCAGCCACCAAAAAGGAGCTAGCAGAACAGAACTGCTTTGTCCATCACCCCAACAGAGAATCTAGGGTGCTGGACAGATTTGGGAAGATTGTATTTGCTTTAGTGACTTTTGCATTGAGGTCACTGAATTACCTGGCACACTTTACAACACTCCAGAGATGTGACAAAAAAAACTATCAAAATCAGTCTTGTAGTCCGTTTCTGCAGAGGATTGTAAAAGATCATCTTCTCAGCTGGCCACTCTTTTATATATTTCCAATGTGTCTCTCATGCGATAGAAGGTACCTCACAAGCAGCTAGTTCAAGCATTGCCATAAGGAGACATGCCTGGATGCAGCTACAGTGGAAATAAAAAGTTTACACACCCCTGTTAAATGCCAGGTTTTTGTGATATAAAAAATGAGACCACAATAAATCATTTCAAAACTTTTCCCACCTTTAATGTGACCTATAACTTGTACAATTCAATTAAAAAACAAATCTGTTTGGGGGGGGGGGATAAAATAAAAAAACATACAATAAGCTGGTTGCATAAGTGTGCACACCCTTAAACTAATACTTTGTTGAAGCATCTTTTGATTTAATTACAGCTTTCAGTCTTCTTGGGTACACACCTGCCATCAATTAAAGAGACTCTGATTAGCCATCAATTAAAGAGACTCTGATTAACCCCAAATAAAGTTCAGCTATCCTAGTAGGATTTTCCTGACATTTACTCAGTTGCCTGGTACAGCAAAAGCCATGGTTTGCAGAGAGCTTAAAAAGCATCAAAGGGATCTTATTGTTGAAAGGTATTAGGAGAAGGGTACAAAAAAATGTCCACAGCATTGGATATACCATGGAACGCAGTGAAGACAGCCATCAAAAAGTGGAGAAAATATGGAACAACAGTGATGTTGCAAAGAACTGGATGTCCCTCCAAAACTGATGAAAAGACAAGAGGAAAACTGGTCAGGCAGGCTACCAAGAGACCTACAGCAACACTGAAGGAGCTGCAGGAATTTCTGGCAAGTACTGTTTGTGTACTACATATGACAACAATCGTCTGTATTCTCCATATGTCTGGACTATGAGGTTGGGTTCCAAGACAGAAGCCTTTTCTTACACAGAAAAACATCCAGGCCCATCTAAAATTTGCAAAACAATACATCAAATCTCCCAAAAGCATGGGAAAATGTGTTATAGAGTCTGATGAGACCAAGGTTGAACTTTTTTTCCACAATTCCAAAAGGTACGTTTGGCGCAAAAACAACACTTTACATCACCAAAAGAACACCATCCCCACAGTGAAGCATGCTGGTGGCAGTATCATGCTTTGGGGTTGCTTTTCCTCAGCTGGAACTGGGGCTTTAGTCAAGGTGGAGATAATTATGAACAGTTCCAAATATCAATCACTTTTGGCCCAAAACTTTCAGGTGTCTGCTAGAAAGGTGAAAATGAAGAGGACTTTCACCTTTCAACCTGACAGTGATCCCAAGCATACATCCAAATCAACAAAGAATGGCTTCACCAGAAGAAAATTAAAGTTTTGGAATGGCGCAGCCAGAGCCCAGACCTTAATCCAATAGAAAATCTGTGGGGCAACCTAAAGAGGGCTGTGCACAACAGATGCCCTTCACAATCTGACACATTTGGAGTGCTTTTTCAAGGAAGGGCAAATATTGCTATGTCAAGATGTGTCATGCTGATAGACTCCTACCAAAGAAGACTAAATGCTATAATTAAATCAAATGGTGCTTCAACAAAGTATTAGTCTGAGTGTGCATACTTATGCAACCAGCTTATTGTATGTTTTTTTTTTTTTTTTATATTTTTTCCCCAAACAGATTTGTTTTTCAATTGAATTGTACAGGTTATAGGTCACATTAAAGGTGGGAAAAGTTTTGAAATGATTTATTGTGGTCTCATTTTTTATATCACAAAAACCTGGCATTTTAACAGGGGTGTGTACACATTTTATATCCACTGTATGTGACTTTGTGGAGCCTTTCAAGTCTTCTTTCAGCAATGCCCTTTTTGATGGAACATCCTTGTTGGGCCATTCTGTGAAAGAGACATTTTCTCACAGTGAGCAAGAAGAAGAGACTCTGACTTAGGAATTTGATTTTCGACCTCTCGGTGATTCTTTTCAAGAAATCAGAGAGTTGGCAAGAAAATGTGGTTCTGTAAATCTCAAGGTTCTTTCCAAGACTCATATGGAGACAACTCCTTCAGAGGTAGAGAAGGGAGTTCAGTCGGAAGACACCATCTGTATGGCAGTGGAATCCTGCAAATCAGGGTTCCAGAGATTCCTTTCTGGATAGACCCTTTCTGCGCTTGTGAAGTACTGCCCACCTGCTCACCTCAGGAGGCAGTCAGTGGATACTTTTCCCTGCATCCCGAAGCTTGGGCTGCTGTAACAAATGATTTTTGGGTGCTAAAAATAATATCCAGAGGTTGCATCATACCCTTTTCCCAGACCCCCACTTCCAAAACAATGAAGCTTCCCAATGTCCTACCCAGTCTGAGGGAAGCTGCAGCACAAGAAATTCAAAAGCTGCTGGACAAAAGAGTTATCCAGGAAATTCTACCAGATCAATCAGGATTTAGAACTTGCTCAAGATACTTTTTAGTGCCAAAGAAGACCAGGAGATATGAAACCAGTTTTAGATCTATGCAATCTAAACCAATTTGTGAGGAAAGCGAAGTTCTGAATGGTCTCAGTTCAGTCCATTCTACCTCTTCTGCACAAGGATTATTGCATGTGCTTCATTGATCTTCAGGACGTGTACTATCACATCAATATAGATAGATGCTCCAGGAGACATTTAAGCTTTTGGCTGGGAACCAGTCACTATCAGTTCATATCCCTGCCCTTTGGATTCATCACAGCCATCAGGGTGTTTACCAAGTGTATGGCAGTGGTAGCAACTCCCCTGAGACTACAAGGATTCAGAGTGTTTCCAAATCTAGACAACTGGCATCACACCACCCCAACCATGCATCTATTAGAACAATCCAGGGACTGTTGCTCCAGGTTTGTCAATCACTAAGCATAACTGTCAATATTCCAAATCCAGACTGACACCAGTACAGAATCTGGAGTTTATTGGGGCCCATCTAAACTCAAGATATCTGATTGCTTCTTCACCAACTCACCATGTATGTACTCTCAGATCTCAAGTTCATCAAATTCTTTTTCGCCCTGCTTCTTCTGCTAAACTTCTTCAAGCATTAGGATTCATGGCAGCGTCCATAGTATTAGTTCCATTAGCACATTATTTTGTATACATTCTTCAATGGATTCTAGCTGCTCAATGGTCTATTCTTCAACAGTCCCTTATCCTTTCCAGTCAAACGTACTCAGATATGCAAAAACCACATTCGTTGGTGGATCTAATCAGACATTTACCAAGGTTGATCTTTCGTTCTGCCCCCCTCGATTGCCACAGTGACTGTGGATACCTCCCAACTGGGGTTGGGGAGGGCATTACTTGGGAAAGACAGTTCAAGGCACTTGGTTCTCCCAGTAGACCGACTTGCATATCAGTGCCCTGAAGATGAGGGCAGTCCTTTTAGCACAGCAGGCATTCCAAGATGCTCTCTCTTAGGGACCATTGCAATTCAGACCAACAATGTGTCTGTAATCTGATACATCAACAAAGGGGAAACTGATCTTACCCTGTCTGTTGAGAAGCTATGAGAGTGTGTCAATGGGTGAACTCTTCCAACTACTTTTTAGAGCAGTGCACATTCGGGGGAAATCCAGCATACTGGCAGACAGACATCCATCTCCTTTCTCTTACCTCAGGAGTGGTCTCCTAATCAATCAGTGGCAAAGAAAATGTTCCACAATTGGGGCCAACCATGCTGTCATCTTTTTGCATTATCCATAACAAGTGCAGCAGGAATTTTGCCCTAATTCCCCCCTCAGGGGCAGTCACTGAGAGAACTGTAGTCTATGTATGGCCCTCATGTCTCCTTTATGCCTGTCCCCCAGTACCTCTAATTCCAAAGTTCTGTCAGAAAGCCAGTTGGTTGAAGAGCTTGGTCATCCTTATTGCCTATTTTTGCTTCACCAGGTGTAGTTCCCCTTCCCCTGGTCGAATCTTCACTATCCTCCTTAGATACTGGACTCAAGTCCAGACCTTTTGTTACATCCCTTAGGGATGAAACATCCAAATATTCCAGCACTCAAGCTAACCGCATGGTTTCTCCAGTTCCATTAATAGCCAGACAGCCTAGGCTGTCTTCCCCAGTATGCCTCATTTTTTTATCCTCACAAAAAGGATCCACCAGAAGAATTTACAAAAACAAATGATAAATATTTTCTTTTTAGGCTCTAAGGGATAACATTGATTCATTTGCTGCCCCCTCTCTGCTGTACTAGACTTTTTAGGTGCTAGTTTTTCCACAGTCAAAGTAAATTGACAGCCATATCTAATTTTCATTCAGGGGGACAAGAAGTAGTGTTTGGCTGATTCTAAGTTATGCAAAGCCTTTTGAAACTACACCTTCCTGCTTAGACTTCCAGTGAAAGATCCATAACCTCCCTGGGGTTTATCAATAGTACTGCTAGGCTTGACTCAAAAACCCTTTGAACCTTCAGAGAAAACTGACTTAAAGAATCTGTCTTGGAAAACAGCCTTTTTAATGGCTATTACTTCAGCTAAAAGGATTTCTGAACTCCATTCTCTTCCATTGAAGGCTCCCTACATTTTTTCTGATAGACAGAGTTACCTTATGAACCAGTCCCTTTTACCTACCTTAAGTGGCTCCTGAACCTAATATTAACCAAACCATTCATTTACCAGTATTTTTCCTGAATTTTCAAACAAAGGAGAATACATTCTATATCTTTTGGATGTGTACAGACAATTACATTTCTTCTTACACAGAACAAAAGAATTCAGAAAATAGACCAGTTGATTGTCTCTTTTTCACCCAGAAGACTGGGATCTCCAATTTCTAAAGTCACATTGGCCAATTGGATAACTAATTGCATTTCCTGGGTTTATTCACAGCAACGCCTTTCTCTACCAAAACCTCCTAAGAACCATTCATCTAGATCAATGGCCACTTCATCTGCATGTTGGTCAAGAACTTCTATTAATGATATTTGGGCAGCAGCCACATGATCCAATGCTTGTACCTTTGTTACTCATTACAAATTGGACTTACCTTCCAGAAGTAGAGCCGCCCTTGCTTCAGCAGTTCTCCAGAATATCCTTCCATGAGGACCAAACAAGATTCACATAGCTGAGGACTCTGTCCTATACATTGAGGAAGAATGAAAAGGACAACATCAGATTTAAAAGTTATGTACTCACCATAACTAGACATCTATATTGTCCATTTTCATTCTTCCTCAACTTCCTCCCCTCCTCCCCCCTTCCTGTCATCTTTTGGAGTGACCTAATGGATTTTGTGTTGACATTTCTATGCTGGAACCTACAGTTCTGGGTTTGAGCCCTCTTGTATATTCTATTCCCTTTTTCAATTACTCACTGAATGCAATATGGCAGAAAACTCAGTCTGAGGTATTGGGGATGGGCTAGGACATTATGGCTAGAGGAAGGAGCTCAAGAGTTGGATCTGAAGCCTGTAATGTGTGGCCGAGTTGGATACAAGGATCATATAAATAACCATATGTGAAAATGGAGAATGCAGATACCTGGTTATGGTGAGTGCATAACTTTTATTTTTCATAATTACTAGCAAACAACCAGCAATACTTAAGTATAATGTGATATAAACCAGCATTGACTGTGAATTGTCTTGTCTCCAATGTTGGTGTATCACACTGTACACCGCAATAAGATATTGGTCTGTCAGTTATGAAAGTATGGCATCAATTTGAAAACATGAATAACAGGTGGCAAACAAAGATTATTTTCTCTATTGCAGGGTATCCTAAATTACCAATCATAGTGTAATTTTGTTAATAATACCTTGCCTTCAATAATAGTGCATATTATTAGCTGGTAAGTCATTTAGTTAAAAAAGACGGACACAGAGAAGTTCTCAATATAATAATTTGGTAGATGGGTCTGAACTGGAAGTAAACAAAAAAAATGTTAAGCTTGAGTGAGTTAAAATGCAGGCAAATACATTTATTTAAAAGGACAAAAAATATTAATTTGTCCCCAGTTACATATACTATACATCACTTATGTTCTTTTGTATAACTATCATAAGTCCAACATTACATAACTTGCTAAATTCCTGCCTTCCCTTAAACCTCACTCCTCCTCCAGAATATTATTCTGCATGTTTTGTTCTCACAGTTTCAATTTATTTCTGTTTAATCTGGTCCTAACCTTTTCTAAAGATCCCATTTCCATTGTTTTTTTATCTTTGTTACACTGTTTAATATTTGAAATACAATTGGTTTAGAGTTTGGTTTCCGTTTTTTAGTAACTGCTTTTTTGGTAGCCACCAGAATTAAACTTAACATGGCCTTACTATGTCTAGGCAGTTCAGATCGATTCTGTGCCCCAGCTCAAAAGCATAATTTCATAAATTACACCCATTTGCTCACTCAGTGTTTCTGACAAAGAACTTTTTAGGGAACGTTTATAGTCTGTCACCTCATTATACTCCCATATGTTCCCTTTTACCTATTTCATCTCCATCACACCTCCATCATTGCCATTTACCTGAGGAAAATTTGTTTGGAGGCTGCTTGGAGTATAAAAATACCTATGTAAACACTTCCAAGCAAAAGTCCTAAATCTTCTAGGTCTTTGTTGCATACTTGGGAGCCATAGATATGTCCTCCCATTGTTCATATATAAACTGCTTATCCAGTCTCTCTTCTCATTCTTTTCTAATGTCCTCTGATTGATTCTTGTAGTTATTGTGCCATATCTTATATGCCTTACTAATTTTCCCTTTTTTAACAGCAGCTTGTATTCTACTTTCATCTAAAAGCTCTTGCAGAGCAAATGTTTCACTTAGGATTACTGTATCTGTTTCTCTTTGCCTATACTCTGATATTAATCCCTAATAGGGAAGGCAGTTTCTAGCATGTAGTCCAAATATCTTCTTGGCCTCTTCCTATTTTATTACTATCCCTCTCTATTTACTCTCAGTACCTTGGTTCCTTTGCCGGTTTTCTCTATTCTCTGTACTCCTAATTCAAGTCATCCCTATTGGCAAAGTTTCCTTTCTCCATTCTCCTGTTGGCTTAGTTCTCAGAATACTTTCTGCTACTTAAGAAATATAATATTCCATATAACTGCTGTTATTTTCCTTAAATGTCTGCATCCAAAATCCCACTCTCCTTATTTCTTGAATTTCCCCCATTTCACCATCATCATCATCCCTTTCCACTTTGAATTATAGCTTTCTGCTTTTGGTATATGTATTAGCCTTAATTGAGTAGCTCTAAAATTTCCCATTATATCAGGTAATCCTAAACCACCTTGTTCTGTTGGTTGCTTCAGCCTATCCCACTTGACCCTTGCCCTCTTTCCCCTCCCAAATACGTTCATTCAACTGTTTATTGATTATTACCCGCAACTTCTCTGGTTGACAAAACTATATCCAACCTGTATATAAAATTAAATGGAAAAAACTTTTTCACTGCTTGCATCTTGCTGTCAATATGCTTAAACAGGGGCTTCCAGTTTCTCAGCTTTTGTA
The DNA here is from genome assembly GCF_019279795.1 of Protopterus annectens. Taxonomy (NCBI): domain Eukaryota; kingdom Metazoa; phylum Chordata; order Ceratodontiformes; family Protopteridae; genus Protopterus; species Protopterus annectens. The sequence continues at coordinate 420,969,685 of NC_056742.1, forward strand.
GTATCTTTTTAGTCTCTTCCAACATATCCCTAGTTGCCATAACAGAAGCCTTTTTAATCTATACTCTTAAATACTTAATTTTATTGTATCCTCATAAATATGGATATTGCTGAACCAGTTCATGTGTAAGTCTATAGTTTATACCTTTAGGTTTTGTTTTATCTTCATTAATTTTATATCCTGGAAAGACTTGAAACTGTCCAAAAATGTTCCATAACACTGAGATATCCTTTTCTAGTTATATCAGGTACAGATTAATATTGTCAGCAAATAAAGTAATCTTTTCTTGATTACCATTCCAATTAATCCTTGAATGTTTGAGTCCCTTACTTTCTTTTCCATTGGCTCTAAATGTAAAGCAAATAAAGGGGAAAGAGGACAGCCCCTGCCTGGTTCTTTTGTTCAGACACAAGTTATCTGACAGGAACTCTGCCACTTTAATTCTTGCCTCCAATCTATCACATAACCTCTTAACCTTATTGTATCAGAGAATGTAAATGCTTCCATTGCCCTGATCATAAAATCTCAGTTTACTCTGTTGAAGGCTTTCTCTGCATCAAGGCCCATCAATAACAACTGTATTTGCTTACATTCTGCTTCTCTCTGCATTATAATGGTTCTATTAATGTTGTCAAATGTTTGCCTCCCCTGCATAAAACCAAAGTGATGCACATCTATCAATTTTGGCAACACCTTTGCTATTATTTTAGCTATCATACATATATACTTTATAATCATTATTTAAAATTGAAATGGGTCTGTATGAAGTTAGGTCTGATGGGTCCTTACTGTCTTTAGGTATTACAGCCACCACAACTTTCTTCCTTTTAAAATATTGTTAAAGAAAACCGTCAAGATTTTTTTTTACTTTCTTCCCTCCTAACTTCCAAACTTCCATAGGAATGTCATCTGGTCCTGGAGACTTTCCTGCAGATTGATTATATTTCATAATTTTATCTAATCTCCTCTTCTTTTAACTGTTAATTGTTGAGTGTCATCTACCTCTAACCTTGGCATACTTAAGTCTTCTATACATATTTCCATTTGCACTCTTTTTCTATTTCCACATTTCCCTGCTTTTTGCAAAGTTTCATAAAATTTCCAAAACATCTGTAATACCTCTACAGGATATCTGATTATTGTTCTTGTTGTAGGCTCCTTAAATTTGTCAATAATCCTTTCTACTTTCTGTTAACAGTTTTCTGTGCTCTTGATTTATTATTGAAAAACAGTTACTCAACCTTCATCTTTCTAAACTCATGGATATTATCCATATATTCCCTTTTTATTCTTTAGCACTTTGCAGTTATGCCTCTTCTTCTGTGAGATTCCCCTTAGTCTACAATGCATTTAACCTTTGTCAGCCCCTTTAAATAATTTCTGTTACATCTTAACTGTATCTCTTTTTCTTTTATTTCTACCATATTTTTAATCTCCACTTTTATTTTATCCCATCCGCTATAACTTCTGAAGAAATTTCTGCTTTCCCTGGTAACTCTCAAATAATTTCTGCTACCCATTCCGTAAATTCTTATTTTTTAATGGGTAGATGGGACACCAGTGTCTCATTTTTTTTTATTTCACTACAATGCATTTGCATCTTAGTTTGTATTGGCATATGTTCTGAAGTATTTATTAGGTGTGTGTTGAAACTTTCAATTAAATATTCATCTTCATGTGAAATATAATTTTAGTCATCTAGCTGAGTTATTGTTCCTTGTGAATAATGTGTAAATTTTGTATGAGTTCCTTCTACTGAATTCAAATATTTTCATAAATTTCTTTAGAAATCTTCCCTCTCTTGTTATATTTTCCCTTCTAGGTCCCCCAGATACATTCGTACTGTTGCAAATCATGTTCCAGTCCCCACCTGTAAGTAATATTCCCTGCTGAAAGCTGATTATTCCCCACAAATTTTCTTAAGCTCCATAATACCATTTTTAGGAGGAATATAAGTACATGCAAGCGTAATTGTCTTCCCTCATCTATCACTATTTGAGCTCCTCTAGCAGTTGCTACAATTATTCCATTTCCCTTTGTCCCTGATATTCTGTTGAATATCCATCCTGAAATCATTTTTTATGAAATTCCCATGCTCATTTCTTTTCAAATGTGCCCTCTGCAGCATTGCTATTTTGCACTCTGCATTTCTTAATATAGTTCAATACTTTTACCTTTTTGTCTATACCTTTGAGGCCATTTACTTTCCAAAGTAATATGGATAGCATAACCATTATGATAAGAAGTTATTATTCTCATCTATTATACATGACAGCTTTTTAAAGTCTATTGCCAACTTTTGTGTTGCATGCACAAACTAATTTTTGTCAGGTTGATCCTTTATACAGTTGTTTCTTGCCATCTCTATTTGAAGCTATGTTACACTTTTCAAGACTTATTTTTTTTTCAATAATTTTTATTTTCATTTTTTCATTTATATAAAACACAATCATTTCCATTCTTACAGCATGACCATCGGTGAGTGTTATACATTGTAGTCAATATAGTAATATGTAGGTCATAAAAATTATCTATTTATACTATATACAAAGATGCTTTCTCATTCAATTTTGTTGTTATAGAAACAGCATATACAATAAGGATTTCAGGTCCATAGTTTGTGTGATCGTGTGTATATTTCTAGGTTCCTTTGTACCTTGTTACTATGTAGTATATGTGATGTTTTATGCTAATATGATGTTAAAGGTTTGTTCCCAAATTTCTCGGGCTTTCATAGTTTTTTTTCTCTTATTCATTACTATTTTATGGGCTAAAATTTGTTTTATAGCTATTTTTTAATCCCTCCCAAGATATATTTGTAGGGTCTAACCATTTGAGAGCTATGTATAGCTTCATTAATAAGAAATTATTATAAGTATATTCACTTGTTTTCCTGATATGTTAGATGAGTGAGTATGTAGATGGGTAAATTCCCATGTTAGTGTTGATGTTTGATATCACATTTTTTGCAGTTGTATCTTGAGGGAATTCCAGAGTTTGTACACACATTTGCAACTCCAAAATATATGCATTAGGTCTGCTACCTGGTCCTTGCAGTGTGGGCACTATAGTGATTTGGATGCATTGAATTTGTGGAGTATTGCGGGAGTGAAATATACAGTATTATTTATCATGAACTGCATGTATGATAGTTTTTTAAGGGGTATATATTTTTCAGTGTTAGATTGATTGCATGGCTTATTTGCTGGACTTATTTGCTGGTCATCTATGGATGGTTTTAATTTTCTCCAATAGTTAGAGAAAAGCAGGTCTTCAAGATGTTTTATTTTAATGAAAACCCTTAAAAAAAATCACTGGAACAACCACATAGCCTATTAACATAAAAGAAACACACAAAATGTACCTCTTCAAATAATGAAGTTTAACCCTCCTGATAAGAACAATTGTCCCAAATTGACAGCTATACCCACAGGCATTATCTAACTTAAAATGAAGATTAATCATGCTAAGGTGCATGTTATAGCCTATGCTCCCTCTTACAGTGATTGCTGTCTGTTCTTTTCTAATCTGTATTTTCCTCCCCAATTTGAAAATAACGTATACTTTCAGGAAACATTGAATTGTGGCCTTAAGAAAAAGTGCACTGACTATCTTTAAACAAAACTAAGTTATGCATAGTTGTATTGCACACATTGAAGTATTAAGGCTGCTATGAAGGCTATCTGTTATTCTCTTCCAATAATTTCAAACTCATTTTCTACTGAGCGGCTTGTTCTTATACTGTTTAATTTTACATTTCCCCCAGCAAACAATGTTTAGAACTCTGAAGATTATTTGTCTGCACCTGAAGATGGCTGGGCATTGAGTAACAGCTTAATTCTAGCCCTCCCTGTATGAAGACAGAAACTTAGAGAACACCAGTGGACCTAAATTTTGTGGTAAATTTCATTAATTGGCTAGTAAGTTCACTGCCTGGATGCCAGGAAAAAAGAAATGCAGAGAACTAGAAGGAAAATCAGCTAGAAAAGTTCACAAAGAAACACTGACTGCGAAGAGTACTGCAGCTGTTCAGCTAAAAAAAAAAAAAAGGCAGTGCAATCTCCATGCATGACTTCCAGTAACCTAAAGGAAAGTATAAGGCAAATGTACACATACCTGATTAAAATAGACAAAACACTGATGGAATATATCAACTCAAACAATAAAAGGCTGGAAAAAATGAAAGAAGCTTTAGTTGTTGAGATAACGTGATAAAATTGCAAAACTCAGAGGTCAAAATGAAGAAAAGGCTGGCTGAATATGAGAGTGCACAAGAAGAGATGTTTCAAAAGATAATAGAATTAGAGGACAGAGCACATAGGAAAACCTGAAATTTTCTGCTGTACCAGAGAATCTGGAAGGAACAGACTGTATAAATTTTATGAAAGCGCGAATATGCAGCTGGATTGGTATTCCACAAGAGGAATTAAGTGAAAGGGCACATTGTGTGTATGCTCCAAATCTGGCTATGAGAAAGCAGCCTAGACCTTTAATAGTAACAATGCAATCTTACCAGCAGAAAGTGTTGATTCTGACAAAATTGTGGCAGAAGGACAACATACTACTCATTGTACACCAGGCAGAATAGGAGTAAATTTATTCCATTATTCAGGGAATGTTGACAAGCAGGTGTGAGATTCAAACTGCTGTACCCAGCTATCTTGAAAATATTTTTCCTTGGAGGGACAAAATCATTATTTGATTAAGTACATGCTAAGGAAGAAATACAAACATTTGTCCAACAAAAAGTGAACTGTGATACAGAAGAAAATTCTGCTGCTTGTTATTCTCATAATAAAGACTACAGAGAGACTGTGCAAGTAAAACATTTTCCAGTCTTTCAATGGAAAATGCTTGAGAGAAGGAAAAAAACACAAGTGTTGACTAGAAGAATTGAGAATACTTTGGAAGTGAAGCAAAGACAGGATTTGGCAGATGGAGATAAACAGGAATAAAACCAGTGACTTGGAAATTCACAAATGTGGGGTTACAAATCAATAGTTACATCTGTGAAATATGATAGACCAAGAAAATCTGGAAATATTGGACTTTCTTGGACTTTGTTAACCTTGTAGGGGACTTTAAAGTATATGCCCCACTTCATGTCATTAATGTTCAGAGAATAAAACCAGTAACCTGAAAATTGACAAATGTGGGATTACAAAGCAATAATTATATTTGTGAAACATGACAAAACAAGAAAATCTGAAAATGTGGACTTTATTAGACACTAAGGCATATGCTCTACTTCATGTCATTATTTGGAAAGATACTCGGGAGCGGGGAAGAGGAGGGAAAGAGTTAACTGCAAGTAAAATAAAACTTTTTCTCAATGGTACTATTTTAATAGTGCATTATTGTCTGCATGCTACAAAGTAAAGTTTTCTCAGGTATTTTAACTCTAATGGGGTTACTAATGTAAATAGGTGCTCCTATTTTTTTTTTTTTTTCTTTATACCTTCTTCTCTGTTTCTCCTTGCTCTGTTTTAAAAAAATAGGCACTGCAATGTAAAAAAAAAAAAAAAAAGGAAGAAAAATCTGGTTAAAAGAGCATGACAAAAGAAAAAATAGTGTACTTTGCATAGGGGAATGACTGTGTTAATGTCCTTAGCTTAATCTAGTAAGAAGTTTTAAGAGAAAGCAAGTAAATGAAAAAGAATATTAAATATGGCATATTGTAAGGCTTTTTTCTAGTAAACAAATGTAAGGCGGTTTTGTCTGGCTCTCATGTCTGTAGGAGACAATCTGATAAAGACAAATGGCTTGGAGAAAATGATTTCTGAAAGCATGCAAGTGTTTTCCCAGCTGAGAGAGGGAGCTATAAAGATAATAGAAAGCCAGACATCACTTAGCGAAGCACAGACTGTACCATGCATCTCAGCATGGAAAACCTTTCTTTTAGGTTATCTCCATTCTGTATGTGTGTGTGGTTGTCAGTTTGGATCATTTGTTCTTATTAGGAGAGTAAAACTTCAATATTTGTGTGTGTTATTAATAAGTTAATAGGCTTTAGGGGTTATTGTGTGTTACTTTGAGGGATTTCAATATAACAAAAAGTTTTGTGACATATGACATAGACTCAAATGGAGATGACAAGAAACAACTGTCTAAAACATTAATCTGCCAAACAATATATGCATGTAACACAAAAGCTGGAACTAGACAGTTAACAAAAAAGCTGTTAGCCATAAAAGGTGGGAATAATAACATTTTAAGAATATGATGCTTTCAGTAATGTCTTTAAATGTCAGTGGTCTCACAGATAAATACAAAAAAGAAAGAGTAGTAAACTATATTAAAAATGTAGAGTGCAAATAGCTATGCTACAGGAGACACACTTGAAAAGAACTGAACATGTGAATGTGATAAAGAAAGGATTTCAGGATGATTATTCAGCGGAATACCTGGGACAAAGGAAAATAAGAGTACTAATATTAATTGTAAGAGGAACTCCAATAGTGATAGAAGTGGATAGAAAAGATAATAATGGTTGATTTGTAGTACTAAGGGTCTACTGACAAGGGGGGAGGATTAAACTGGCATGTATTTATGTTCCACTGAAAATTGCTATAATGGAGCTTAAGAAAATTCTGGGAAAAATAATTTGCTTTCAGCAAGGAATATTACTTCTAGGTGGAGAGTGAAAGGTTATCTGTAACAGTGGTAATGTGTCTGTGGGGCCCAGAATGGGAAACATGGGTCTATGCCAAAAACACACCAAATCCACGGAAGAATCAGTCAGAACCAGACGGAAAAAGATATATATACCACATTGAGTGAAATACAGCCCTTCGGCTCGCAAACCACATGATTCCAAAAATTTAAATGTGTCCACTTTATTGACAGTTAAAACCAGCCTGTATGGCTCACAAAAACAAAGTAATGCAAGTTGAGCGCACTTTCCCTTTGTTCAAATACAAAGCTTCATCAGAACTAAAACCCTCATGTGGCCCACTTGAATATATAACATTTCTAACCAATTAAGCTATCAGATCAATTAAATAATTATTTACAGCTGTGATAATATGAGTGTTATTTAAAAGCCACAGTACCTACAATCTAACTATAAAAGTTATCTTGCGTATTCACCTAACAAAGTTAAAACTGTTTGTTACCAAATACAACTGTATAAATATATAGCAACCATACAACATATCAGGTTTAAAACTTTCCATCTATATGAATGCATTCAAAAATGTATTGCCAATAAATATGTATGTTAAAAGAAATATATTACAGTACAGAGGAGAAACACTAAACATATCTAATATTAAATTATAAAAATGACATTTTTTACACAATTAATTAATTAATTCTGAGAAAAAGTAGGAAAAGAATGAATTGATGTTGTCACTGCCTAAAAAATAATGTAAATACTATTAATATTATACTCCTATACCATAAAAACTGTAAATTGCCATACATATATTACAGTAATAAAAATGTATATGTATATGTATGAATGTGCAAAGAAATAATGTTTAAAAACTTATACTAATATATAAATACACCCAAATAAAATCAAATGAACTAGCCCTTTCCTGTTTCACAACTTAGCTTGTCTTAATTTCAGGACACTATTAATACTAATATTATCGTTAAGGCCTGGGGGTCTACTGGCATCCATTCTAAGCTGCCAAAATAACTCACGAAACTCCACTCTAGATTCCCAGTTACCCCCCCTTGGGTCAATCTTAACTTGGTCTATTACTGCAAACTTAATATTCATGTTGCAACACATTAAAGAATGTAAAAAGCATTAGATTATTTTTGTTTGCCAATTTCATAGATGTGTTCATATATTCTTTTCCTCAAAGTACGTGTTGATTTCCCTATGTAAAAACTATTACAATTTATACAAATACCAATATAAATAATTCCTTTTGTGCCACAATTAAAATACCCTGGTGCACTAAATTTCATTCTTCTGGAAGGGATCCAAATCTCTTTTTCTTGTAGAATGTATTCACATTGCCGGCACATCCCACATTTATAAGTGCCCTTCTTGGAATTTACTTTACCCATTTTTTGCAGTTATTTCCTCTCAAACATGTCTTTTAAATTCATACCCCTTCTCCTAATAAAGGATGGTTCAGATGGTATATATCTCCCTGTCTCATTATTCACTTTTAATAAAGGCCAGTATTTCTTTATAATTCCTTCCACTTTACCAGATGTACTCGAAAATGTATGTATAAATGCTTGATTATCAGTTTCCTTTGTTTTCCTTATTCCAGTGCTATCATCCTCCCTTAACCCTAAAAGGGGAAAAATCCTAAAAGGGGAAAAAACTTGTTAGTCCTATTATCCACTATTTCCTTCCTTAAACTTTGTAATAAAGGTTTCAGGTAACCCCTTTCCAGAAAAAGTTTACAAATATGTTCATTCTGGTCATTCCTGAAGCTCTTATCAACTGACCTTTAACAATTCCTTTTTTCTGGTAAAAAGGGTGACCACTTTCAAAATGCAAATACATGTTTGAGAAGGTCGGTTTTCTATATAATTTGGATTGAAAACACTGACAACATGGGTCTATATTATCTCAACAAAAAGCCGTTCCATCGAACGGCTTTTCATCGACCCTTAATAAGCAAAGTCCCATTACAGTGAATGGCCAAATCAGCAATTTCTTTCCCTGGGAAAGAAATCGCTTTGCTATCCTTGTGAGTTTGCTTGGAGTTGGTATATTTAGTAAGGAGGGATGTGGGGGCAAAGCCCCACTTTGTAATGTTTAAAGTGATGTGTAGTTCATGGTAGGATTAGCAATTTCTTTCCCAGGGAAAGAAATCACTGATTTGGATGTTTGCTGTAATAGGAATTCATCTTTTAGGGGGTCGATGAAAAGATGTTCGATGGAATGGCTTTTTGATAAGATAATATAGACCAAGAAATATAATGAAGAAGGGTAGATTTTTGAAGAAGTGTATGAAAATGTTTGGCATGGAAGATGTGAATTTCAGTGCTGGAAGTTCAGAGTGAATTTACATATTATTCCCCTAGATACAAAAACTGGGCTAGGCTAGGCAGAATTTACATTGCATGTGTATTTACTTGAAGGTCTTGCTATGCCCCTAATAACTGTTTCAGATCATGTGTCAATAATGACGTAAAAAACACAAGGTAATGATATAAAAATGAGACACTGGCACTTTACCGCATCTGTTGAAAAGTGAGGAATTTAAGGAATGGGTAGTGGAAATTATTCAGGAGCTATTAGAGAAAATAGAAATTTCTTCTGAAAATATAGCTAGGTAGGGAGTGGGATACAATTAAAGTGGAGTTTAAAAATGGGGGAAATAAAAGAAAGGGACAAGAATTATTTAGAGGGATTGACAAATGTTAAATTATTATAAAATATGGAGAATCCCACAGAACAAGAAGAGGCGCAACTGTAAAATGCTAAACAGAAAATAAGGGAGTACCTCGATAATATGCATGAGTTTAGAAAGATTGCTGTTAAGAAACTTTTTTTTTTTGATAATTGTAGAGCACAAAAAATTTTAGCACAATGACTTAGGCAACAGAAAGTAGAAAGGCTGTTGCCAAGCTTAGGGAGCATATAACAAGGAAGATAATGAGATCCTGTAGAAGTATTAGAAATAGTTTGGAAATTCTATGAACGTTTGTATAAAGCAGAGAAATATGGAAATCAAAAAAAGGTACAAATGGAAATATTTATTGAAGAATTAAATATGCCAAGGTTAGAAGTAGAGGAAGCTGAGTTACTAACAGAAGAGGAGGAGATGAGAGAAAAATGGTGATGTATAACCAGTCTACAGAAAAGTCTCCAGGATTGGATGGTATTCTGTAGAAGTTTGGAAACTAGGAGGGAAAAATCAGATAAAGATAGATAAGGTTTTGTTTAACAGTATTTTAAGAAGTACCAACATCCCGGAAGAAATTGGTGGTAGCTGTAATACCTAAAGAGGGTAAAGATCCATCAGATCCAGCATACAGGTCTATTTCAATACTAAATCATGATTATAAAGTGTTGATACAGAGATAAGCAGAATGTAAGAAAATAATGCTGTTGTTGGTGGGTCTTGATCCAGACAAAGCATTTGACAGACTAAGATGGGACTTTGAGTAGGACAGTGGAAGCATTTGCATTCCCAAATAAAAGATAAGTTTGATAAGGAGGATATGTTGGGAATCCATGACAAAAATTAAAGTTGGCGTGGTGTTCTCTAATTTTGGCTTGAGCAGAGGAACCAGGCAGGGGGTGCCCTCTCTCCCCCTTTATTTGCATTATATTTAGAACCATCGGCAAAGAAATTAAGGGACTCAGAAATTCAAGGATTTTATGGTAGTCAGGAAAAGCTGGCTCTGTTTGCAGATGATATTATTTTATACCTGACAAAACCAGAAAGGGACATTACAGTGTTGTGGAACATTTTGAGACAGTTTCAAATCTTTTCAGGATACGAAATTAATGAAGTTAAAACAGAGGCAGTAGTGGTAAATTATGTACCCACACATGAATTGGTTCAGCAGTATATTCATATTTATGAGGACATGATAAAATGAAGTGTTTAGGAGTATGGATTAAAAATAATTCTGGTGTGGCAGTTAGATATGTGGGAAAAAACAAGACAAAAACTGAGAAAATGGGAGCTCTGTTATATGGAAATCTATAGTAAGATAGTAGCAGTTAAAATGCTTTTAGTCCCGTTAGTCTTGTGCACAGGTCAAGCATATTTTATCAACCAGAGGAGAAGTTGTGAATAGCAATTAATAAAGAGATGAAAGATTTTTTCTGGGAGGGAAAGATGGCAAGTGTCAAGTGGGATAAGCTGATTTTTGCAATAGAACAAGGCAGATTGGAATTACCCAATTTGAAAGGGTAGTTCAGAGCAACACAGTTAAAGCTCAAATACATAGCATAAGCAGAAATCTATAATTCAAACTGGAAAGGGATGATGTTGAAATGGGGGGAGCTCAAGAAAAAAGGAGAGACTGGGATTTTGTTTGCAGACTTTTAAGGCTAATAATCACCATACAGAATATTATATTCATAAAGTAGCTGAAAGTATTCTAAGAACTAAGCCAGCACAGGAATTGAGAATGGAGATTCTGCCAATAGGGACAGATTGCAATTAGGGACAGATACTAGGCAAGAGGGTGGAATTTATTGGAGAAAACTGGCAAAGGAGCCAAGGTGAAGGGAGCAAATAACTAGAGAGAGAAATGTAATTTAATGGGAAGACGCAAAGAATATATTTGAACTGCAAGTTAGAGATTGCCTTCCCTATCAAGGATTGATATCAGAGTATAGGCAAAGAGAAAGAAATAGGGGGTCCTAAATGAAAGATCAGAACTGGTGGAGTTTTTAGTAGAATCTAGAATGAAAGCTGCCATTAAAAAAGGAATAATTGGCAGAGCATACAAAATATTGTATGATAACTATAAGAATTGATCAGAGGAGGTTAGAAAGGATTGGGAAGAGAAATTGGATAAGCAATTCACAAAGAAACAGTGGAAGGATATATGCACATCTTCCAAATATGTAAAAGTCTAGATGATTTAGGATCTTTGTTTGGAATTGTTTACATAGATATTTTTTTTGTACCCCAAGTAACCTCCAAAGATTTTTTCCTTAGGTGGACAGCAAATGTTGGAGGTATAATGGGGAAGAAAGAGGTTATTGGGAACATATTTTCTGAGAGTGTAATGAGTTGGCAGACTTTAAAGATTCCCTGCAGACTGCTGTGTCAGATATACTGGGTGAGCAAATTGGTGTAACTAAGGAATTTGTTTAAGCTATGATACAGAATCAAAATTGGCTAGACATAATAAGACCTTGTTCGGTCTAATTGTGGTGCCTGCCAAAAAAGTAATTGCTAGAAAATGGAAATCAAAGTCTAAACCAACTTTAGTAGAAGTAGCGAGTACAGTAACAGAGATCAAACAACTGGAATTGGAGTCTTTAGAAAAAGGGTATGAGTAAATTGCATAGGAAAAAAATGGGAATTGTGGGAACAATGCATGCAGAGGAGGAACAACATTTAAAAGAAGGGTGGGTTTGAATGAGCTATGTCATGTTTGACTGATAATGACTGGATAGGTTATAAGTGATGTATAATGTTTGCAACTACAGTTGTGTCTACATGGTTTGTAATGTGTAATGTTTGCAACTGGAATTATGTCAATATGGTTTGTCATTTACATAAATGTAAGATTGCTTATGTCATATGTGATAATTTAATAAAGATATTTCTTGTTTATAAAAAGGACAGATTTGCCTGCATCTGTAGTCAGCTTATCTCTATGGAAACATAAGAATAGAGTGTACAACTGTCCTCAGCTGAAGACTTTCAACTCACACTGAGCATTTATTTACTAAAGGAAAAATGCTATTATCACATATGCAAGGGACTTATTCCTCATTGCATTCACCATGTTATTCTTATTTTTCAAGCGCACTTGCTTGTGCACACACACACACACACACACACACGGCTTTTTATATTAAGCTAGTGGCATTAATCTAGGCATTCACATATGGAAAAAGTTAGAGGAAACATTTCAGCTGTAGACATATTATAGTCAGTGCACTTTTACACCCCATCTGAGATTACAGCATGGTAGCTTAAACATGCTTTTGTCAAGCCTTTCTTCTCATTTTACATTGTAATGGCTGCAGTTCTTAAACATAAAAAAGTACTTGCTTACTTTAGAATCTTTCTCATATACAGCAGTCACTGAAAAAACTCACTCTCATCCCCTTATTTTAGATAACTACATACTGCACAAATCTGCTTTACCGTATAACATGCAGTTTGTATCATATGTTTTATACAAATTCTGTTAAGAACAAAAATTATTTAGTTACTTTTTTTCTCTTTTTTATCCTTCCAAACATTAATGACACAAGGTGGGGTATATGCTTTTCAGTCCACCCACAAGTTTTAACAAAGTCAACAAAAGTCCAGTCTTTCTCAGCTACTTTTTCTTGTAAAGCTATATTTCACAAATGTGATTAATGATTTATAGCATCATATTTATTCACTAATTTCAGTGTTGCTTATTTTCTTCCTGCTCACATCCAAGGTAATCCTGATATTTCTAGTTAGCTCCTGCCCTTTTTCTGTCTCTCAAACATTTTCCTTTGGAAGATTCAAAAAGGTTTCACTGGTAAAGTCTCTTAGAAGCTTTATTATCTGATGAAAGAGAAGCAGACTGTCTTTCTGTTTGATGGCTCACTTTTTGTGCAAACCTTTTTACTTCTTCTTTAGCCTGCTGTCCATCAAAAAATGTTTTGCTCCTACAGTAAATACATTTTGACAGAGCTGGATACAGCAGCTTGAATTTCATTCCTGACTCTTGACATTCCTTGATTGCTGTGATATATTTGCTTCTGTTCTGCCTGGTGTACCATGAATGACCATTTTCCAAAAACACTCTACTGTCTCCAATTTTTTAATATTTTCCTCTTCTGCCACAGTTTTGTCAAGAACAACTGTACCTGTTAGTATGATTGCTTCTTTACTAGTACAGCGTTTGGCTTTTTTTCTTGGCCTGGTTTGGAGCATACACTCAATGTGCCATTACAGTTAACAACTCCTGCTGGGGATTACCAGAGTAGCTGCTTATTTGGGCTTTCATAAAATTAATACAGTCAGTTCCTTCCAGTTTCACTGGTAAAGCAAAAAATGTATTTTTTCTGTGTGTTCTGTCCTTTGTCTGTACCATATTTTAAAACAGAAGTCTCATAATTGGCCAGTTTTTTTTTTTTTTCATTTTGACCTGTGATTTTATGTAGTTTTATCCATTCATCTGAATAGCTGCTTAAATCTTCTTCCACTTTTTCCACCCTTTTATTTGAGATGATGTACTTCTTCACTGTTTAATTTATTTTAATCAGCTCTGAGCACATTTGATTCATTTGTTTCCTCTAAATTACTGGAAACCATTTATTGTACCAAACCTGGAGCTTGAACTACACATTTGCTGAACAGCTGCAGGATTCTTCCCAGTCAGTGTTTTCTTTTCACCTTTTCTAGTTTGTTTTGCATACTAGCCAGTAACTTAATTTCATTACCGCTGACAGAATTACTAGCCGTTGTTTCTCAGGTTCTTTTTTCTCACTGGGAGAGATGAAATTAAGCTGTTGATCAGTGTGCAGCCATTTTGGAAATGATTTGTCCCTTTTTTGATGCACTTTCCCTCCCCCAATAGTACCTGTATTGCTGCTGTAGTCAACACTGATCTCATGCTAGAAGCATGTTTGTCTTTCACCAAAACATTGAGAGCTAATGTCAACTGAAGCTGTTTTAAATTTCTCTTCTCCGCCTAGTGCCCATTTGAAATCCTGGAAAAGTCCAAGTTGATTTAATAAAACATTTTAGGTGTTTTCTTACACTTGTCTGATGCCCGGTCCTGTTCAGTTGAATATGACCCCTGCTATCTTTCCAGCAGCCTGGACAAGTGTGACTTGCACAATGTTGAGATTGTTGCTTCCATGCATGCATGTATTTGTACTTGCTACAGCACACACAGTGTGAGGCAGGCACTTATCTTTCACCTTTCAAGTTGTGTGCTGTCACTCCCAGCATCAGCTTGGTGTCAATACTGTAGCAGACTTGGCAGCTTTCCTACAGCCTTAGAACATGAATCATACTTCCTCCCTTCCCAAATAGCTCCTTCAAATACCAGGTTGGTAATGAATCCTGTGTGACCTAGTTGTACCAGAGAGCCTGCACTCCTTAAAGATTTTCAAAACATCTCCTTTTTTTTCAAATGTTCTGTCAGATTTTAATTAGAAATTGCTCTTAATTGTTTTTGCAGCATATCCATTACTTATTATGCATTTAACTTTGGCTCTATATTCTGGATTTGCACCTGCATGTGGTCCAGTGTTCTCCATTATCACCTACTTCCCATACTCTCAAAGAAAATGTATGCCAAAGACATTGAAAGCAGACTTATTTCTATAGTTGAGTCTCTAGTTCAGGAGAAGAAACATGGGTGTTCTCATGACTATGAAACACTGGATTAACTATTTGTCTTTGCATAGAGTTTGAAGAGATTGTAAGAGTTTGCCAGTACTGTTTAGGTACTATAGTTTCATGATTTCAGTACCATTGCCATTTTCCTTGTATGTGAGGAGCAATAAATATGTCTATATTTTTACCATTGTCAGATATGTTCAAGGCAGCTGTAGGATTCCTCCAAGGGTGTGCCTTCCTTCCTGTCCATAATTTTCATGGTTAGGATAACAAGAGACAAATGAGATTTGGATAGTGTCCTGTTAAGAGTCATGAGGATTTCATATTTGCTGTTTGCAAATATATTGCTGTCTTAGCTTCAAGTGAATATGGTGTCCAGCATGCATTGGAACAGCTTCTGTTTTGTCTGAAACAGAATGAAATTCAGCATCTTCAAAACAGAAGTCAAGATTCTGCCTTGGAAAAGAGTGTGCTGCTGTCTGCATCAGGGAAAAACAGCTACCTCCATTTGAGAGATGTATTATAGTGAGGTGTATTTTCATTAAAGAAAGATCACAAGATTGGGAGATCGATCAGTGGATGGGTGCAGGGGGGTGGTACTCCTACAGGTGTTGCACCAGACTGTTATTGCAAAGTTAGAACTGTGTTATAGGATGAAGTTCTCAGGTTAACAGTCTATGCTCCATCACCACCTGTAGTCATAAGCTTTTGATAGTGAGAAAAAGGATGAGATCATGCATGCTTACAGCAGGAATGGTGTTTCTTCACTTAGGTTGGATCCGTCTCCATGACAGAGGAGGTTTGCAGTTTGGGTGGATCTCAGAGACAGACCACTGCTCCAATGAGGCAGGAGTTGGCATAATTGGTTTAGCCACATAGTGGTGATGCCTCAAGCACCTTACCTGGGGTGGTTGCCAAGCATGGCCAAGTGAAGAAGGCCTCTGGGCAAACACCACACATGCTAAATGGATTGAGTATGACAGAGCCATAATAGTACTTGTTGAGTGACTTGAGTGCATGTGTGATTTGTTGTATCCTGGCACCTGATAGGCAGCTGACTGTGACCTTCTCCTTGTCTAGTCTGGTGAGGAGGACATTTGTGTATCTCACTATGGAGTTGCCTGTGACCAGAACATTTGATGTGTTTTGCCTTGGAGACTTATTTGTTGAGAAACAGATGTGTGCGTTGATATGTGTAGTGGTTTCTTTATGCTTAGTGTTGAGTGCAGGTGGTGTGCATGTGGAAGATCTCTTTCTTTTGGTAGACTTTTAGTGAGTACATCCGCATATGTGAGTTTATGTATCATGACCTTAATTTGTGTGCGAGGTGAGGTTTGCGTGAGAGGTGAAGCATGTGTGCTGACCGCCTGTTTGATGTCTAGTTTGTTTTTATGCGAGAGAATAGACTCCATTTCCACAGTATATTGGCATCTCTCACATAGGGTGTTAGTTTGCTTTAGGAGTAAATTGTTGTCAGTATACATGAAGCAATTGCCGGATTGCCTCAAGATGTCCATAACAATCAAGCTGGCAGGAGAAATGATGGGAAGCTGCCCATCCATTGTGGTGGATTTTTCCTGAATGTGGTATTTGGGAAGGAAGTGGGCTAGATAGACTTAGTCACAAACAACAAAAATGAAGCAGAAATTCAATTAAAGCCAGTTAAAGTGTAGTGTTGTCTTAAAATATACTTATTTTTCAGTGGATGCCTTGAATTTGAGTGCAGATGCACTCCTATCCTCTGGCTAAAGTTGCCAAACATTAAACATTTCCAGTAAACTGAGTACAAACCCGAGCAAAGACGAGGCTTGTATACAGACACATTTACACAGTTTTAACACACACAACTACTAAAAGTCCCAGACTGAGCCTTTTTCCAGCAATCCCCAACTCAGATGGGTCCTGAGCTATGCACTTCTGCCACAAGGATGCAGGGAGGCCCTCTTAATGTAAGATGGCTGGTTTAAGAGCACAGTGATGCCAAACAGTCTAGATTCAGCATGCCTGAATCTAGCCTATGCCATCTCAGGTAATGAAACACAATTTCAAAGTGCAGAGTAAAAAGCAGTCACAAACAAACAGCAAAAAATGAAGCAGTAATTCAATTAAATACAGTTAACAAAGTGTAGTGCTGGCTTAAAATATACTTATTTTTCAGTGGATGCCTTGGATTTTAGTGCAGATGCACTCCAGAACTCTGGCTAAAGTTGCTAAACATCAAGCAACTCTGGTAAACTTAGCACAAACCCATGTCAGGGTCCTTAGCATTTAAGATTTTATTGCAAATCTCCTATCTGGAGTTCATTGGCTCATCAGTTTTGGGGGCTCCCTTTTTAGAGCAATCTGCCTCTTTGAGGATAGACTTAGTGCTGATGAAAATTGCATTAGGGCTGTTGGGGGTCCACATAAGTGTTCAAGTTCTTTGAGAGGATTATTGCCCATTCTTCAATGCAGGAAGAGTATGCAATCGATATCTTTACTCCATCCTTGGACACTGTTTTGTCTGAGTCCATGAGTCCTCTTTATTGACTCAAGAGACAGAGCAGTACCTGCCATTAAATTCTTCCTTTCAGCAAGGACCCCCAAGACATTTCTGTGCTTTTGGAAGACTACCCCCTCCAAAGTTCTCAGAATGTGCACATGTAGGAGGAAACACTTAGATTCCACTACAGAATCACTCACCTAGACACTGAACTTGATGAAGGGGGTGACTCCCCCAGTCAGATGCCACTACAGAATCACTCAACTAGACACTGAACTTGATGAAGGGGGTGACTCCCCCAGTCCCTTCCTGAAGACCCCAAATTTAGAGAGATTCTGTAATTAATGTATTTGATGGGTATTTGCCCCACTGAGCTCCATTGCCTAGATGAGGAAGTGCTATTTGAGGCTACAGCTGCCCCTTCTACTTTCTAGGAGGTCCCTTTCATCAGCTAGATGATCAATCTGATGGCAGAGAGGGCATGGCCAGAGCCAGGTGTTATACAAACCATACCCTGTAAGCCTGACAATGTTTTGCACCTGACCAAGAGCAGACCACACTGGAGCAAGGGTGTTGTTGTGGATTCTATTATTTTGGTGGCTGCTGCCAAGAAAGAACTTTCTGAGGAGAGCTTTATGTTTCATCTTCTCAATAAGGAATTAAGAGTAATAAACCAAATGGAGGAAGCCTGCCTATGCCTCAGACTTTTTCCCTTGTGAGCTACATACATTATGAGGTTCCAGAGCAATTTAGCAGAACAGTCAGTTGATTCTCTGTGATGACCTCTTATGCCAGACACCAGGAAGCAACTTGAGTCACGTGTCCATCGCATTTTATCAATCTCTACATGGCAGATGGAGTGGTTAGATCAGCAGACACTGACATTGCAATTAAATGACATGGCTGGTTGCTTCTGTGCCATATTTCAGGAAGAGAGTGGGGGAGTTTTCCCCTCCATCAAGTTAAGTGTCTGGGTGGGCAGCCTTTAAGTATTTTTAAGCATCCTTTGTAAACACCAATCGACTTGAGGCTACCTCAATTTTTGAACCAAGATCAAAGATAAGTTGCTGAAAAGCATACATGGAGGGAAGATATTTTCTGCCTTTGGAGTCCACTTTGAGACGTCTAAATTCCTTTTCCAGGAAGCAGGAGGGTACCATGGCACCTCTGTTTTAAAAGACACAGTGTCTCCCTTTTGAATCCTTTTCAGACAGTGACATATGTGGCAGATGGGGCCTTTCAATGAATGCCACCTTGGGGCAGTGGCGGCTGGTGACTTCAAATCAAAGGGCGGCTGCAAGAGACAGCTGAATGGGTGTGGCCAACTAGAAAGGGTCAGATCTATGTTCAAAACCACAAAAACTGGGACTTTAATTAAATACACTGCCCTGGGTTCCAAACCATCATTATGAGAGTCCAATCGACCAAATGAAGTGGAGAAGAAAAAAATATTTCAATGCATTGGCTACATGACAGCTTACTTAATATCTAGATGGAAACAAAAAGGTTGTGAGGCATGACAAAATAAATTACTTTTTAAATACATTACTGGAATGCCAGTCAAAATCTAGTATAAAAAAAACAAGCAGCACTCGACTCAAACCACTTTGCCTTGCACTGCAGTTCTAATTATAATTTATATTCAGATTTATAAAAGTATCTGTGGTCAGCTTTCTCTTCTCCTAGAATCATGGATGGTCATCAATCAGGAGAACTGGGTGAAAAGCATCACATTCAGAGGCTACACCATTTCCTTCATAGCAACTCACAAGCAGTTATTTCCATCTTTCCCAGACATGCCACCTCAAGAAAAGAGAGCAGCAGCTCAGGAAATTTCCCGGACCCTTCAGAAAAAAACAAACAAACAAAAAAAAAAAAGCCATCCAAGTGGTCCCACAAGACCAGACCAGACCAGAGAGGGTCTGACATCTATTCCAGATTCATTTTAGTTTTTTAGAGTTAGAATTTTAGTTCAAAAGAAAACAAAGGACCTTTGTCCTATGGACCCATTTTAGACTTACAACTCTATGACTATATTAAAAAAAAAAAAAACATTCCAGATGGTCATGGTGCAATTCATCCTGTTTGTACCGGAAAGAGGCTGGATGCTTACACATAAAGGTTGTGAAGCCATTCAGATGGTACTGCCACTTCTGACTCAAATCTAATTATTACCAGTTCTGAGCCTTACCTTTCAGTCTTACCACAGCCCCCACTGCCGGAGAGTGTTAAGTCACAGCTCATCTCAGGCTGAAAGGGTTCAGAGTTTTCTCGTATCTAGATGATTGGCTCTTTGTTGCCACAACAAAAGGCTCCCTTATTTATACAAGAGACTATTTGTTTCACTTGTGTCTGCCCATTGGCTTCTCTGTAAGTCTTGAGAAATCAGTGCTGGAGCATACCCAAATTCTAGAGTTTATTGTATGCCATCTGGATGTGAGATTAAAGTTTGCAAAACTTCCAAATGACAAACTTCTGTTTTTCTGTCTCTCTTTGATGTCTCATTTCCAACCATCTTCGGTCAATCTAATTTTCAGTTTCTCTGGTCCTGCAAGCTTTAGGTATGGTGGCAACCACTGTCACTTTTTTCTCATATGTCATATTCCACATGGGGGTATTATCATGGACCCTCAGAATACACTTCTCTCAATTTCTGTAACCTCTGTTATCCTATTCAACTCTCAAAAGTCTTCAAATGAAACCTGCTGTGGTGGATACAGACATCCTCGGTACCAATGGGATGACCATTTACTGTACCCCTATCAGTGGCCACAGTTACTACCTCTCTGGGGTGAGGGGGGTATTTCAAGGGGATAATGGTCCAAGGAATGTGGTCTCAATAAGAGGCTTATCTAAACATTCTGGAGGTAAGGATAGCCCCCATTATTGCAGGCTGTACAGGACTTCCTTTCCCAGGTTATGACTTCTGTCCTGAAAGACAACACCTCAGTGGAGTGATCCATCAGTAAGCAAGGAAGAATCCAATCATAACCACTCTTCAGCGAGTCTATGAGAGTGTAGCATTGGGCAACAACTTCACAGCAGTTTCTTATTGCATTATACATTCTAGGTTAGGCCATCTGCCTAATGGATAGGCTAAGCCATTGCATCTTGACACCTCATAAGTGGCCCCTTAACTCAGAAGTAGTACAGATTGTTTTGTGCTACTAAGGCCAGCCTTGCTGGAACTTTATTGCATCTCACATCAGTATCAAATGCAGCAGGTACATTGTCCTGTTTCCTCCACAGTGACAATTACCCAGGGATGCTCTGGTACATCATTGACCACCAGGACTCTATGCATTCCCTCTCCTCTTTCCAATGGCACATTTCTTGCAGAAAGCACAGTTGTGCAAGGTCTAAGTTATCCACATCCCCCCTTTTGGCCCAAACAAATTTGATTCCCCTTATATAGACCTGATCTCAGAAGCAGCCATGGCTGATGGATCCCCTTCTGGATCTATTGTCTCACACATCTGGTAAGCTTCATTAAGACATTTCCTCCCTGAAGCTGTTTGGTTTATTTTGTGTTACTGAGGGCTAATGACTCTTCTCTTTCATCAAGGGGATTCATATTCACTCAATCTCCCAAAAAGGTACCACTAGAAAAATTGCAAGGGTAAATGGAAAACAATTCTCTTTATGGCAGTACATCTGGAGCTATACCCTTTATTAGCTGCTCTTCCTTCTGGCCTCCAGTTTCTAACAACCTTGTTTGACAGTGGATGTAGTTATTCATCTAGCAGTTACAGCTAATGTTCTCCAGTGTTTCAATTCCACAACCTTGGCTTTTCAAAAATTCTGTAAAGCCTATCTAAAGGGAACTTTTTTTCTAAACTACCAATTAAAGACCCATCTCCACCATGGGATCTCACTTTAGTATTACAAGCTCTTACTCAACCTCCCTTTGCACCTGCCTCTTCTGACAGTCTAAATACTTTTCTTAAAGTACTTTACTTCTAGTAGCTATAACTTTGAATAGGAGGATTTCAGAATTATATGTACTGCCCTAAAGATCCCCCATATTTGAGTTATCACAAAGATATAGCTTCTCTAAGACCTAATCCCTACTTCTTAAATGAGGTCACTTCTTGAGTCAGCACTGAATTGGACTACTCAACTTCCTGCATTTTTTCCCCTAATTATTCCAGTAAATAAGAGTTTCTACTTCACATACTACATGTGCGTAGATAGCTTCATTTTATATCTACACCAAACTAAAAACCTCTGGAAAGGCAGCTAGCTCTTTGCTTCCTCTCCTGTGCCAAACTGGATTCTAAGAATAAAAACACCACTGTGTCCAAATGGCTTTCAGATTGCATCCCACATATCTTTTTCATCAATAAAAATGCTTTCTTTGAAACCTAAAGAATGTTCTACAAAGTTGAAAGCAACTTCAATGGCATTATTCAAAACCTCCTTAACCAATGGCATGTGCCACAACATTGTCCTGTTTCCTCCACAGTGACAATTACCCAGGGATGCTCTGGTACATCATTGACCACCAGGACTCTATGCATTCCCTCTCCTCTTTCCAATGGCACATTTCTTGCAGAAAGCACAGTTGTGCAAGGTCTAAGTTATCCACATCCCCCCTTTTGGCCCAAACAAATTTGATTCCCCTTATATAGACCTGATCTCAGAAGCAGCCATGGCTGATGGATCCCCTTCTGGATCTATTGTCTCACACATCTGGTAAGCTTCATTAAGACATTTCCTCCCTGAAGCTGTTTGGTTTATTTTGTGTTACTGAGGGCTAATGACTCTTCTCTTTCATCAAGGGGATTCATATTCACTCAATCTCCCAAAAAGGTACCACTAGAAAAAATTGCAAGGGTAAATGGAAAACAATTCTCTTTATGGCAGTACATCTGGAGCTATACCCTTTATTAGCTGCTCTTCCTTCTGGCCTCCAGTTTCTAACAACCTTGTTTGACAGTGGATGTAGTTATTCATCTAGCAGTTACAGCTAATGTTCTCCAGTGTTTCAATTCCACAGCCTTGGCTTTTCAAAAATTCTGTAAAGCCTATCTAAAGGGAACTTTTTTTCTAAACTACCAATTAAAGACCCATCTCCACCATGGGATCTCACTTTAGTATTACAAGCTCTTACTCAACCTCCCTTTGCACCTGCCTCTTCTGACAGTCTAAATACTTTTCTTAAAGTACTTTACTTCTAGTAGCTATAACTTTGAATAGGAGGATTTCAGAATTATATGTACTGCCCTAAAGATCCCCCATATTTGAGTTATCACAAAGATATAGCTTCTCTAAGACCTAATCCCTACTTCTTAAATGAGGTCACTTCTTGAGTCAGCACTGAATTGGACTACTCAACTTCCTGCATTTTTTCCCCTAATTATTCCAGTAAATAAGAGTTTCTACTTCACATACTACATGTGCGTAGATAGCTTCATTTTTTATCTACACCAAACTAAAAACCTCTGGAAAGACAGCTAGCTCTTTGCTTCCTCTCCTGTGCCAAACTGGATTCTAAGAATAAAAACACCACTGTGTCCAAATGGCTTTCAGATTGCATCCCACATATCTTTTTCATCAATAAAAATGCTTTCTTTGAAACCTAAAGAATGTTCTACAAAGTTGAAAGCAACTTCAATGGCATTATTCAAAACCTCCTTAACCAATGGCATGTGCCACAACAGCATATGCATACCTTCATCAAGCACTACAAACTGGACCTGATTTCTAGGTCCAGATCTTCTTTTGGCTCCACCATCCTCATGGTTATCCCATCTTGATGATATCCAGGAATATATGGCCCAGTAGTTGAAGTGGACTGAGAGCATAACAAAAGTTATGGAAGTTGTGTAATTACCATAACACTGGGTCTTTGTTATTTCACTCTGTCCACCTCAACATCCCACCTTCCTTCCTCCCACCTCCAAATTATGACTTCCTGGCTTTTGGGCAGACCTGCTAGACCTAAACCTGCATTATGGGAGAAGTGAAGAACTTGAACTCTGGAATAAGATCATGTAGCTGAATATGCTGCCAGATCAGCTCCACTATGAGGGCAGGTACCTGAATAGTCGAGGTGGACAGAGTGGTATAATGAAGATTCATTACAGTAAGTACATTACTTTGATTTTTACCATAACAAGCATTATTTGTACTGACAAAGACTCAATTTATCAACAAATGTGAATGTGCTTGGGATACAATCACATTGTCTTTTTAGTTTGGTCTCCTAAAATAATGTTATGCATTGTGAATACTGTGCTGAATTTAAACAGGCCACAAAATTAACATGATGCATACAGTAATACAGAAGCCTTGGCTAAGAAGTTTCCTGCATTGTGTTAAGCCTTTCTGATTCATAGACCACTCTATCACTGATGATGTTCATCGTGTTACCCTGCTGCAGTCATCACACTTGGGTTATCCTGCCATCAGGCGGTCCCGCAAGTCGGCCCGAATTCCAAAGTCTTGGTCTGGCGTCGGTTGCTGTCGCTTCTTCCCTGACATCAGTGCGTCAGGGGTGCATAAGAGGCATCCAACGCCATTTTCTTCAGTCTTTCTTGCCGCGCGGTGCCAGAAGCAGTTCGCAAGTGCCGGTCGGCCGACACCTGAGATTTTCGTTTTGAATTTCAGTCCAAAGTCTTCAATAAAGCTAAGTACCCCGTTGGGGAACATTTTCTTGCCTCAGTCAGATGTCAGAAAAAGTTAACAATTGCATTTCTTGTGGGAAGCAAATACCTAATAAGGACTTCCATTCCTATTGTATTCCTTGCCTAGGCCCAGACCATGACGTCACAGGTTGTCGGTTTTGTACTAGGTTTAATAAACGCACTATCAAACGCCGTTTTGACTTCGCGCTGCATTATTTTGGTAGGAAATTCAATTATATCATGCCGTCGGAGCAGCCAATGACCGTAATTCATAAAAAACGCAAGGATAAGGACAGGCAGGCTAGGAATAAGCCAGACCCCGAGGCCTCAGCTGGGCCTGTCGCTGGTTCTCCGGTTTTCAGTGAGGCACCTACGCAGCCCCTGACGACCGCAGAGCTGGAACCCCAGACAGCTGCCGACTCCCAAGCGGAGTCTACTAGGCCGACGAAGCCATCTACCAACACCGGAGCAGATTTAGACACCGGTACAGAAGGAAACACCTTCGGTTGCAGAAGGTGTCTTCAGACCGACTACACTCACCATTAAATCTTATGCTAAGCTTAAAACTCCTTTAAAACCTAAGAAAACCGTTCATCAGTCTACAGGTTAAGGCCCCATGCCTAAGAAACAGATGCTTAAGATGGCTGAAGATTTAATTACCTTTATCAGGGGTTCCCATTCCCCTCCTAATAAAAGACCAAGACAAGAGGAAGATTATGCATCCTCTGACCAGGTTTCTCTCTCGTCAGATTCTTCTGAGCAACAGGATTGCACTTTTCCACCTTATGAGGATTCTGATGCTGAAGATTCTATTCCCTCAGCATCTCCCCCTGAAGACTACTCCTTTGGGGAAACATTACATACCATGAGGGAACATTTCCACTGGGAAGGCCAGGATTACTCATATTCTAAGAAAAGGCTCCGAGAGTTCCTTTTATTACCCCAGCACAGAACTCTTGCTATCCCTCCTGTTTTAGATATTGGGGTTGATGTCTACTTGGAGTCTAGTTTAAATCCAGACTCTCTACCTCCTGCTCCAGCCAAACCAGACAGATACTACAGAGTACCTGACTCACACAAATTCCTTTATAAAAGCCCTGTAGCTGACCCAGAAACCATATCCCAGGATCCTAAGGGAGCAAAGGCTTCTATGGCTAAAAATCCTGTGCCCTCTGAAAGAGATTCCAGAGCCCTAGATAGATGGGGAAAGAAAATATACACCTCTGCAACTCTGGCTATGAGAGCATTAAATTGCCAGTTTCACATGTTGAAATATCAACAATTCCTGATGTCTCGGTTAAAACAAAAAATGAGCACACACTCAGAACAGCCTGAATTCAAGGAAATGCAGGATCTGTTGCATGCAGCTGAACAGGTGGGCAAGCATACTTTACAATGCGGATTTGATTCACTGGAAGCTTCCTGTAGAGCAGCTGTTACTGGCTCAGTCATTCGTAGACATGCTTGGTTAAAAGAGCAAACCCTCCCTGACCATGTTAAAGCAAAATTATTAGATGCACCTTTACAACAGGATATTTTATTTGGTGTCAATGCAGAAGAGGTTTTAAAGAAAATAGAGGATAAGGCTAAATCTATGCAAATGGTCAAGGATTTCTTGCAGGTACAACCCCCTCACTTCAGCAGAAATTGGCCAACAAAAAATTGGTCCTTTCCAGCTTCAGACAGATCACAGATGGGCAAATACAGATGCCCAAGGGGCAGAGGTCAGTCACAGGGCCCTTACAGACCTCGCCAATGGGGTTCTGCTACCCAGAAAGGAGGAGAAGACAGGCCCCAAGCTAGCAGAAGGCAGACACAATGACTCTATCCTCAAACTACCAAGCAAATCTCTCCTGGCAACACCCTTGGGAGGAAATCTAGCATTTTTTGCAGACAACTGGCACATCATCACTAAAGACAAATGGGTTCTAAACATTGTCTCTCAAGGATACAGATTCCACTTTCATACCTTACTAAGGATCAAAGGAATGCCAAACCTGCCACCAAATCAATGGGCAGAGGCACAAAAACAAATTACAGCTCTCATGAACATGAGAGCCATTCAACAGGTACCTACACAGGAGCAGGGACAATGATTTTACTCAAGACTCTTCCTAGTTCCAAGAAAGGACAAAGCATGGAGACCCATTCTAGATCTTTCAATTCTGAACACCTATCTGCAAGTACCAAAATTCAAGATGCTAACACTACAGCAGCTTCTTCCCATGCTGGTCAAGAATGCTTGGCTAGTCACTTTGGACCTCAAGGAGGCATACCTGCATGTCCCTATCAGACAAAATTGCAGAAGATACCTCCGCTTTATTGCATGTTCAATGCATTATCAATTCTCTGCACTGCCCTTTGGCTTATATACTGCGCCCAGGGTCTTCACAAAATGCCTGGCACCAGTAATTGCATACTGCAGACAGAGGAATTCAAATATACCCATACCTGGGTGACTGTCTATTCAAGCAGAAAGCAAAGACATTCTTTTACAGCATCTGGCATTTGTCAAATGCCTTCTAAGTTGCCTAGCTTACACAGTAAATGAAAATAAATCAAAACTAGTGCCCTCACAAAACATAACATTCCTGGGTGCCAGCTTGAATACAATGGCCCAAATGGCTTATCTCACGCCAGACAAACAACGACAGCTGTTTCAATATTTCAAAATAATGGCAACAAAGGCCCAACTCCCTGCAAGAAAAATTCTGCAGGCCTTGGGATTCATGGCATCTTGCATACTACTAATACCATTTGCAAAACTGCATATGAGGAAATTACAATGGTACCTGAAAAGTGTATGGACTCAGAACAGCCACAGCTTGGAAACAATGATTCCACTCATTCCCTGCCTTCAACAGGAGTTTCTATGGTGGGCACAGGCATGTCACCTCAACAAGGGTCAGCCTTTCACCTTACCCACAGCCAGGCAAACTAGCAACAGATGCATCGGACTGTGCCTGGGGAGCACACATGGCAGGACAGTGCATTCAGGGCAAATGGACTACAGATCAGCGACACCTGCATATCAATCAAAAAGAAATACTAGCAGTGCAGAATGCCCTAACAGCTTTCAAGGACCTTCTACACCCAGGACAACTACTAATAAGGACAGACAACACCACAGTTATGTGGTACATAAACAAGCAAGGAGGCACACATTCCTACCCTCTATGCAGGCAAGCAATGACCTTGTGGAACACTGCACTGTCTTACCAGGTTCAATTACAAGCACAATTCCTGCCAGGAAAGAAAAACACATTGGCAGACGACCTAATCAGAAACATCATGAATCCACACGAATGGAAACTAGATCCACAAGTATTTGCAGTGATAGCTCAAAAATGGGGTCGCCCAGACCTGTTTGCAAGCCCCCACAACCACCAACTTCAAAGATTTTGCACAAGGACCTTCCATCCACTAGCTTGGAAAGTGGACGCTCTCTTATTCAGTTGGAAAACATTAACAGTGTATGCCTTCCCTGCACTGCCTCTTCTAGCAAAGGTACTGCTGAAAGTCAGATTAGAGAGGCCACAAATGATTCTCTTTGCACCAGACTGGCCACGCCAACATTGGTACCCAATTTTAAGGAACATGGCCCAGGGCCCACCATGGATTTTGCCACAAATTCCTCACCTGCTCACCCAGCGAGACAATTTGATTCTACACAGCCAGCTCAAGACTTTAAACCTGGCTGCATGGCAAATTACCTAAACAACCAGCCAACACCTTTATCCAAAGCTGTTATGGATGTCATTCTGGAGGCCAGGAGGCCCAGCACCAGGAAAACCTATTCAGACAAATGGAAAAGATTTTGCTCCTGGAACCAGGCTAAAGGCCTAAATCCCCTGGAGCCGAACATTCCTCAGATTCTACAATATTTAACTGAGAATGATACACAAAGGACTTTCCTTTTCATCTATTAAGATCCACGCCATAGCAATTTCAGCACGGATCCTCCTTTATTTTCACATCCACTCCTAAGACAGTACCTCAGAGGGGCTAAGAACTTAAGACCGCCAAGGAGAGCTCCAACACATACTTGGGATCTCAACTTTGTCCTGGAAAAGCTTACACTGCCGCCCTTTGAACCAGCTTTTTCAACTGATTTAAAATTTCTTTCATGGAAAACTGCCCTACTACTAGCAATAACCTCAGCTAGAAGAGTCTCAGAGCTACAGGCACTAATAGCAGTGGAACCTTTCCTCATTTTTCATCAAGACAGAGTTTCTCTATGAACTAATCCTTCCTTTATGCCAAAGGTGGTATCCAGTGTGGCCCTAAAGCAAACCATTCACTTGCCCACCTTCTTCCCAAATCCCCAGAACAAAAGAGAAAGACTCCTGCACTCTTTGGACATTCATAGGCAATTACGTTACTACTTGGATAAAACTAAGGCTTTCAGAAAAACTGACCAGCTCTTTGTAGCCTATGCTACAGGATCACAAGGAAAAGCTATCTCAAAACAGACCATTTCCAAATGGATAGGACATTGCATACGTTTCTGCTACACACATCATGGGAAACCAGTACCTGCTAACATTAGGTCCCACTCCACCAGGGCTACAGCTACATCAGCAGCCTTTCTCAGAGGAGTGCCAGATATTCTGGAAGCTGCAGCTTGGAGTTCAGTGCACACCTTCACCAAACACTATCACTTATCTCTTTACTCCAAGACTAGAGCTGGTTTTGCCACTGCAGTTTTGCAGGGCCTACTAGCTTCTTCTAACCCTGTTTGACTCCACCTCCCCTCCTTAGCTTTGGGATTCAACCCAAGTGTGATGACTGCAGCAGGGTAACATGATGAACATAGTACAGTTTTGTACCCACCATAAATGTAGATGTTCGAGTGTTCACCCTGCTGCAGTCCAGGTTACCCTCCCTCCATCCCCTCTGAACTACCTGAACTTATCTCTACCACTTTATCTTGACGGCAGGATAACCCAAGTGTGATGACTGCAGCAGGGTAGGTACAAAACTGTACTTTTTCCCCTCATAGGGGCCTTAAGTCTTAGTGGAAAAGCTGCATGCTAATGAGGCAGTCCAGGGGAGCAGCTGATGATAATATACCATGTATTCTCCCCTTGACAAGTTCGCAGCTCCCAGTTTGCTCAGCTTAGTAAAATTTTACTCTAGGCAGAAAAATGTATGCCATCAATAGATGACATTCATCCATTCACTCCTTTGAGGGTACTTTTGGTACAGGTAAGTGCAGCGGAGCTGTGAAAGTGAGGCTTTGTCAGTAGAGTCATTACGGAGGTTGAATGTGCTTGTGTGTTACTTAAGTCCGTCTCTTTCCAGTTTAGTGAACCATTTCTTCAATTTCAGTTTCATCTGCCACCAGTTATGAGAAATTCGTTCACATGGCTACGGCAACAGGAATAAAGGAGGACAGAACATTCTAGAATTCTGCCTGGCAAATGGGTGGTGGCCGACACATTTCAGTAAGAGAGGTGGTCACTAGATCATATACAAGAGTAGCCAACGTAACTCAGTTAAGGAGAGGGCATTAGGGTAGAATAAGCTATTGTAAAGTCATCTCCAGTGAAACAGTTGACCTACAGCATAAACCACTGGTTGCCACAATCAGTTGCAAGCAGTGCTCAGAGAAGGCTCTAAGGTGAACTGAGATTAGACTGAAGATCTGGAAGAGGATTGGTGAGAAAGCATAAGATTTCAAGGAACCACTCAGAGCTCTAGCAATTCAAGAAGAGAAAATAGGTGTAGATGAAGAGGAATGGCAGCACCTCAAAACAATATGTGAAAGTACTATAGAACAGATCTGCAGCTGAGCCAGATATGGAAATAAGGTACATAAAACAAACTGACGATGGAATGCAGAAGTCCAGGAAGTCATCAAAAGAAAGGAGGAGTGCAGGAAAAAGTTGGAGACATAAAATACAGGCCAGGCTAAGAAGGAATACTGTTTAGCTAGTGAGGAGGCTAAAAGACCAATTGCAATAACAAAGAACAAGGTATTAGAGACACACTACCAGCTTCTGGAAAGTGTCTCAGTAGATGGCACAAAAAACTCTTGTCAGATTGCAAGGAAAAGACAGAAAGGTAAAGAAGATAGTCATCAAACCCTTCGTAAGGGATGCAACAATCTAATCACCAATCCACAAGACATCAAAGGTAGATGAAAGGAGTATTTCCAGCAGCTTTTGAATGAAGAAACCCCCACAGAAGCTGTACTGCATCAGGCACAGCCTAAAATGAAAGAAGAAGAGGTGCTCACCATAGAAGAAGTAAGAACAAACAGCAAAATAAACGGCACCAGAAACACCAGATACAGGGGTCTGAACTTCTCTTGTGAGATAAAGAGAATGTGCTGGAGGGACAGATATGTTTACCAAAGGGTCCCCACACCATAGATTAAGCTCTCCATCCAGTTCATCCCTGACCCTGTTCAAATGAAACCTTGACAATTAGATGGGAAATCGTAAATTTACCCCTGGTCTGATCCCATGTTCCTTATGGACTGAGGCCATCAATAAGAAATCTTTGGTTACCTCCCTACCAATACCCCCCCTCCACCATATAGAAGATGTTGATAATCATGGACCCATATGGTTTAGGGTGGATGGCTAGGATTGTAAGGGCCTAAGTGTTCATTAGCCTAGTAACTACCTATGAACAACACAAAGGAAAATGAAATCATGGAAGGCACCAAACTCGGATGAGTTCACAGCAGATATGGTGATGATGTTGGGTGAGCTAGTGAAGAAATGGATATTCATTATATTGATCACTGCTTTAGTAGCCTTAGTTAAATTTGTTCTATTCTGACAAGGCTATAACAGCCATCCAGCTTCCAAAGCTTCAGGGCACCTTCCACATACCCAAACTGTCAGGCAGCTCGAGCTGAGCTGACTAAAAGACTAGTTTGTGTGCCAAGCCCTTCAGAGATTTACTACCCACTGAAGAGTATTCTCCTCTAAGGATTTTGAAGATTGAGTTTTATATTTTGATGAACTGTCACAAGACTGAATCATGCTTTTAAATAGAAGCACTCTGTTTTGCCTTTCAGTTTAAAAGCCTTGTAAAGTAACTGAAAACCTGTAGAAGTTGTGTTTATTTTACTTTTGGGAGTCTGCAAAGTGTTTTAAAGTGCTTTTTACTGTGTTTTACTGTGAAAAAGTGACTTTTAAAAACGTAGTTTTTACCAGCATTTGCTGCATTTATTCCCTAGGAAAGAGGCACTGTTTTGTCTTGACCAGAGAACATACTACCAGTCCCATGGTCAGTCCTCCTTCCAGCCACAAAAAAGTTAAGTAAACAGCTTTTGCCACTACAGCATGCTAGTAATTTGCCTCAGCCACAGGTGGGTGACTCTACTGTGGCCATTTGTTGCACCTCAGACCACTCACCTTTTTACCTTGGATCCCTCTGATGTAGTACCTACAGCCACTATTGACAAGGGGGTTAGCTATGTCTTCTGTGGTGGCTGTGGTCTCCTCAGTGGGCAAGGGAGAACCACTCTCGTTGGTCCTGGAAGAGAGGGAACAGAGAAGGCTTCCCTGCTGTGTCAGAATGTTGTGCCCATCCCTGGGGGAATCTGGAGGTACCATTAGTGACATAGATGGCCCCATTTTTCCTGACAAAAAATAAACAGAAAACTAAACATGTGCCTACTTCTCCTGAAATGTCCTTAGACAGGAATAGTTTATTGGGTCTGGCTCAGGGTTTAAGTCAGGCTAATGGTCCTTGTGATCTAATTTCTGATAAAAGAAAGAGGCATACCCCTTTTCCTGAAGAGATTCCACCTTCTGAATCTGATCAAGGGGCAGATACATGTTTTTTTTTCTCCTTAGATTTTTGATTCAGACTCAGAGGAAAGCTGAGTTTCTGATTCTTCCTGTAGGGGCTTCTCATTCTCTGAGACCATTGCTAGAATGTGCCAGTATTTTCAGTGGGAGAAAAATAAGGTTTCTTGGTCCCTTAGAAAATACTGAGAGTTTTTACAGAAGGAATTTCCAGAACATACACCCATTCCTCCTATCCTGTCTTCTTTAGATTGTGTGTGTGTGTATAAAAGCCTGCAATTTTCCTGATAGTCAGCTGCTCCTAAAAAGGCAGATAGGATGTGTAAAGTTCCTCGCTCTTTTAATTTTTTACACATTGTTTCCAAACCTGACCCAGCAGATATAGCTTTCCTTGATCACACTGCTGCTAAACACTTAGTTAATTCTATTCCTACCCTTTCTGATAAGGATGGAAAAATTATTGATAAAAATGGGGAAAGAGTGTATACTTCTGCATCTTTCATTTTCAGAATTTTGAATTGTCAGGCTCACATGTCAAAGTTTATTCTGACTAATTGTGATACTATGATTGTTTTATCTGCAGTTTCTTCTTGTGAGGAAAAAAATGTTTTAAATAATTTAGTTTATTATACTGCACAGGCCTCGCTTATTAGTTTTTGGTACCTCTGCTGCAGAGGTGACCAGAAAGTCTGACGAACGGGGTATACTGATCCAGAGAGTCTAAGATTTTTCTGCTCCCTTTCCCAGATTTTGTAGGGGATTGTCTAACTTCTCATTCAATTTTGGCAAAAAGAATAAACAGTCTTAACAAAATACAGGTAAAGATATGTTTAAGAAGAAATGGAATGGGATTTCCAAAAAGAAGCCCTGAACCTCCCCAAACCAAGGACAGTCCAACATGTCTAAAAGTCTGTTCAAGAGACCTTGTGTCCTCCTCTTGCCCTGGCCCTGTTTTACTTCCAGAAAGTCTGAAGCTTCATTTTTCTCTTTGGCAACAGATAGTTTCAGACAAATGGGTTCTGAAGATCATTCATCTAGGGCTACAGATGGCAGTTGGAGGAAATTCCTCCTTTCCAGGTGATCATTCCTTATCCTTTAGATCAGACTTTCTTGTTTACTCTATTTCTTCATCATATGCAATCCCAAGGAGTGAAATCACCAGTTCCTCCTTCCTGGGTGGGGAAGGATCCTTGTGCCCAAAACAGAAAATGCTTAGAGACCTCTTCTGGATCTTCCTTTCCTAAACTGTTGTATTAATGCCCAAATTCAAAATGATGTCACTTCCCAACCTGTTGACCTCTTCTTCCTCTTTCAAGTTTCCTGGTAACACTAGACTTACAAGATGCTTATCATTACATCCATATTAATCCAGAACTCGGATGTTTCTTAAGGTTTAGTGTGTCTGGATCACATTATCAGTTCTTTGCTTTAACCTTTGGACTATCCATGGCACCAAAAGTGTTCACAGAGTGACTAGTCCAGTTACAGCCCATTGCAGGCTACAGGATATCCACATTTTTCCATATTTAGATGACTTGCTTAACTTTGCAAAGTCTTTTTTTTATAGTGTCTGGAATCTCTTACTTGGGTGAGATATGTCTTACACAAGCTGGGATTCCAAGAGAACATTAAAAAGTTTTTCTTAACTCCTTCACACAGGTTTGTATTCCCAGGATATCAACTAGGCACCTCAGTTCAAAAAACTTTTCTCCCACAGAAAAACATGGATCTATATCTAGATGTATTTCTAAGGTTTTCCATTCAAACTTTAGTGATTGTAAGGGAATACTTCAGGATTTTGGGGATTATGGTTTATGTGATTCTAAAGACAAACCTGGCAAGACTCCACATGGAAATATACAGTGGCATCTGAAGTCTTTTTGGTCCCAGCACCTTTTGTCCTTTCAAATCCTATTGCTGGGGTTGGTCAGAAGAGAAATCATTTGTTGGTGACAACAGTTATCCTTAGATCCAGGTATCCCCTTCTCCTTCCCTCCCTGTTCCAAAGAATTAATTCACCACTGATGCCTCAGACTTTGCTCGAGGTACAGTTTTAAGAGGGATAAAAGTGCAGGGTATGTGGGACACCAAGGACAGACATAAGCACGTAAATATCAAAGAGATGCTTGCATTGATTAAGGTACTCAACTCTCTATTAATCATCTTTAGACAATTATCACAGGCTTCCTTACAGACTGGATTTACTCACAAAAGAAAATGGATGTTTGATATGCCCTGACATTAGTCATCTACAATTGACTGCCTAAATGATAGGGTCTTAATTCCTTATAGGCACTTGTTTACTGAGGACATGCAACAGGTACTAATGGAGACAAGAAAGCCTGCTACTAGAAAATCATATATTAGTAAGTGGAAAAAGTTTTTTTAAGTTGGTGCCAACAACATAACCAGCACACATTCTGGGCTAGTTATTGTTTATTTTTTACAATATTTGTGTGAGTTACTATTCTTTGGCCTTTTTTTATTCCTCTATCAAGGTTCATTTATCAACCATTTCAGCATATCTGACTGTGGATCCTCCTCTTTCAATGCAGTCTTATGTCACAGTGATTTTGAAGGGGGGGTTTGCACAAAAGGCCTCCCAGTTAACTGGTGGCCCCTCCTTGGATCTTTATTTTGTGTTAAGGAAGCTGACGTTTGCTCCATTTGAACCAGCTAGCCTGGCTGACTTGAGGTTCTTAACATTGATAACAGTTTTACTGATTACTCTGACCTCTGCAAGAAGAGTATCTGAGTTGCAAGCTGTTATGATGCATCTGCCCTATCTCATCTTCCACAGAGACAGGATTTTGTGAGAACTAATCCTTTTATGCCTAAAGTGGTATCTGAGTTTACTTAAAGCCATACTATCCGCCTTCACATTTTCTTTTCTGAACCTAACAATGAGGGAGAAAGGATACTCCATACATTGGATGTCCACAGGCAACTCTGGTATTAACTTGAGAGAACTAAATCTTACAGATCTTCAAATCAATTGTTCCTTTCTTGTGAAGGTAATAAGAAAGGGAAACCTGTGCCAAAACAGACCATTTCCAAATTGCTGTTTAAAACCATACCTTGGAAGATCACAAACAACTACGGTATTAACTTGAGAGAACTAAATATTTCAGATATTCATATCAGTTGTTCATTTCTTGTGAAGGTAAGAAGAAAGGACAACATGTGCCAAAACAGTCTATTTCCAAATTGTTGTTGTACTTGCCATAACAAAACTATTCCAGGCAGGGTCAAGGCCCACTCTATATAGGGCCCTGGCTTAGTCTATGACTTTTTGGATAGAGTTAGATTCTAGAAGTGTTCTAGAAGCTGCTACTTGGTCCCCTGTACATACTTTTACAAAGCACTGTAAGGTTGATTCCTTCTGTAGGTTCAGATCAGGCTTTGCTTTTTCCAGGGGATCCCGAACTCCTCCTTCCATTTCCCAAATGTAGTAGTGAAAGTAATCTACCCATATAGCTAAGGCTACTGCAGAGATGGTCAATGTGATGAACATAGAAGAGTGGTGTAAGTAAAATTACCATAACAGTAGATATTTGAATGATCACTGCTGCAGTAGTCACTCTCTCCCTGCACCTCCATTGTTCTTTTTGTGCCAGGTTGTGGACATTTATTTTTGTTGTTCCTTCCATTGTTCTTTCAGGTTCAGCCTCCCTTTCTCTGTTGGCAGGAAAGCTTTGGTGCACAAACTTGTCTTTAGTGGAGTAGCCTGACAGTTTGGGTGTGTAGAAGTGCCCTGAAGCTTTAGAAGCTGGTTGGCTTTTATGTCCTTAGCAGGATATAATCCATATATTTAAGGCTACTGCAGCAGTGATCATCTGAACATCTACTTTTATGGTAAGTTTACTTGCACAACTGTATTTTCCAGAGGGTACTCATAGCAGCATGGAAAGAAAGACGTATCCCAGATGACTGAGAATAAGCATACTAGTGCCATTGTACAATAAAAAAAGAACAGTCACAATTTTGGTTACTTAGAGGTATCAGACTCTGCCACACTGCATGAAAGTTCTGAAGAGGGTGATTGATAAAATAAATATACAGAGAAGTAGAAATTAAGATTGGAGATGAGCAGTTCATACTCTGATCAGAATGAAGCTCAACTGATCCAAGGTTTGCAGTGAGACAGATAGTTGACAAGAAGAGATGAGGAAAGGGTCAGACTGGGCGTTCGTAAGTTTAGAGAAAGCATATAATAAGATCCCCAAAACGCTGATTTGGGTAGAAGATAGAATTAGTACAGGCTATGTTTAAGGGCTCAGTGAGACAAGTATGGAGAGTGTTTTGACTCACAGATGAGTTCTAAATGAAAGTGGCTGTGCATCAGGGTTCATCTGAGTCCACTGCTGTTCATACTGGTGAATGACTACATTAATAAACAGGTCAGGGGACAGATCAACAAAGTTAGTGTATGCAGATGATGTGGCATTACAGGCAGACTGAACAAGAACTTCAGCAAATGATAGGGGAATATAATGAAATGCAAAAGTGAAGGCACACTGGATGAAATTGAGTACAGATAAGACAGTTGTGATGACAGCACATGGGGCGTAATCATCAAAAGCTGAGGATTAAGATAGAATGGAAGATAGTGGAACACGTTAACAGCTTCAAGTATTTTGGAGGGATGGTTGGAGAGATGGGATATCTGAATGTGGAGGTCAAAGCTTGAATCAGAGGGGCTGCAGCCAACTGGCACAAAGTGTCAGGGGTAGTGTGTGACTAAAGAATGCCAGATAAGCTGAAAAGTATGGTGTACAAAGTAGTGGTGTAACCAATAGTACTGTATGGTACAGGAACTTGACTGGTGAAGGCAGAGCAGTTGAGGAAGCTAGAGGTGATGGAGATGAAGTGCCTGGGACAGGTGGTAGAATGCACACTGTGGAACATGCAATGAAATGAGGACAACAGAGTAGAAGTCCAAGAAGCTCCAATTGCAGAGAAGGTCAAAGAGAACTAATTATGGTGGTTTGGGCACATGTGCAGAAGACAATCTGGTGTAGAAGATTTTGGATAGAGAGGAAGAAGGCAAAAGTTAGAGTTCATCCAGCAAAGGGATGGATTGTGTGAGGAAAAAACCTGTGACAGTCATGCATGACAGTCGAAGGAGGTAGAAGAGTGGCATTCAATCAAGAAAGATGGCAGTAGTTGACATGACACCCTAAATCCATGTAGAAAACAGGAAATAGGGAATGGATGATAATGACAATTATTATAAGAGCTTGGTTGATGACATTGTTCTGTCCTTCTCAGAGAAGTCACTGAGAATGAAGTTAGTCTCCTTCAGAGACTAAAGTAAACCAGAAATTAGAGCTGACAACTTTCCATCTACACTGGTACCTATGAAGGACTTGAATGAAAAGAAAACAATAAAGAGAGACAGAGATGTCATTGTCTGTGCCTCTTCGGAGGAGAATGAATGATCCGATGTGTTTCTGTCTGGATTCAACCTGTGGGGTTATTAGATCTGATTCAGATCTGAGACAGGCCACATACATAAACTTCAACGAGTTGAACTCCACCTCCTTTACCCATAATCCCTCACTCCATAGGTCCACCTCAAATCTCATTTGCCATCATTCTTGGATAGCAGAACTGCTAGGACTGCTACCATTTTTTCTGTTATTGTAGTTAGTGAGTGTAGTGATTTATAGCATTTTGTAATTTAGAGTAGGTTAGGATAGGACTTACAGTTAGGGATTAGTTGCTAGTGGGCTTTTTCTGCTCAGTGCTCTTCTCTTTAGAGTTAGTGTTTTAGAGTATTATTTAGTGTGTTTTTGTATATTGTTTTAATTATATTGTGGTGTGTATTTTATCTGGATGTTTAGGTTAGTTATGGATAAGAGGGTTTAAAAATGGACATGCTACACTTAAAGAAATCCCAATCTCTCAGAGCTACACGCTCCAGGGATCTAAACCTTGTCATCACAATAAACAAAACATGCTGGAGGGATAGGTTCCTGACCCAGAGACTCCCCAGACTCTGGAATAGATTGCCCATACATGTCAAGCAGAGTGCCTCTTTGGACCTCTTCAAGAGGAACCTTGACGATTGGATGGGAGAAAGGAAATTCACCCCAGGGATCACGTCAGTCGCCCTGTTAGACAGGGGTCCAGGAAAGTAAATAATGTGGGAAGAAATAGCCAGGGAATTGTTATGGCTAGGCTTGTATAGGCCCTAGGGCTGATAGCCTAGTACCAACCTATGAACCTATGTGTAGTCTGTGGGCACGAGATCCCCTTACAGGATGCACACAACTGGTGCCTGTATTGTTTAGGGGCTGCCCACCTGGATTCCCCTTGCTCCATTTGTGAGGGTTTCTGCACCCATGCCATTAATGAGAGGAAGGCGAAGCTAGTCCTAAAGGGACTTCTTCAGTGGACAGTTCCTTTTCAGCTTCCTCTAGCAAGGGAGAGAAGTCTGATTGGGATCACAAGACCTTTAAGTACCTCAAAGCAGCGAAGGGAGACCGAAAGCATTCAGCTCCCTCTTTATCTGGTTCATCATCTCTGAAGGTCATTGGATGTGGCTCCTCAGAGCTGATCACGTTAAGAGCTGATTGCAGGGAAGGCTTGATCTCCTGTTGCAAGTGTCCCTATTTCCTTCTTGCTCAAGGGTGATCCTTCAGGTAAGACTTTTTCCTCCTCCTTCCCATCTGCCCTGTGGGAGTCCTCACCGAGTCATTCCGATCTCTGCTTCAGATCTGGTCATTGGAGCTCCTTTACAGCAGGCAAGCTTCCTTTGGTGTCTTCAATGACTCAGTCATCCTGGCTGATTGGGAGTTTAAGACTCATGGAGGTGGAAAAGTTGATTTGCTCCTTTTTACAGATGCATATGTAATTAGGACTCATTCCCTCAGCTTCAGGCCCTTGCCATAAAGCTTTGGCTCCATTACGCCAGTTTCCTTCCTCAGGCTGAATAGTTCTGGAGTCATCGGTGCTTGCAGCCTTTCCTCTCTTAGGGTCAGATCCGACAATTTGGCTGATTTCAATGTCAATCCGTATTTTGATTTCCTCAACTCTAGCTGCATTGCAGCTGAGTGGGCCCTGGAGCCAAGATATAAGAGCAGAGGTGCCCAGTTAATTTTTGATCTCCTTTTCAAAGTTGTTCGTCCAACTCAGGGCCTCTGTTGTGAATAGCTCATCTCTGGTCTCTGCTTCAGTGCAGGCTAGAGCTGCCTCTGGGTCTGGTGCATCCTTGAGATCTTTGGATGCTAGGTATGTTGGCTCTAGGCAGCCTGCTTTAGTTTCTGCCTTTGACATCATGGAGAGTATGTTCTCCTGACAGGAGGAGGAGGGGTCAGCTACAGCTGGTGTCCTCTCCTCTTTAATGTTTGCACCTGTTCTGGGAAAGCACATCCTTGGTGGTCTCCCATCCTTCCTTCCTTCCTTTAGGGCTCATGGCCACCACTGTTTTCCCTCTGATTCTCCAGGGCAGGAAATTTCAGGCAAGAGGAATCACATGGATTTTCCTGAAGAGCCCCTCAGTATTGATATTGACCTTGAGGAAGGCAAGGGGTCCCCAAAATCCCTCACAGTGATTCCTCCTATGGCAACCTTTTGGAGCTGCTTCACCAGGGAAGGGGATGGACTGCCAAAGCCCTATCTCAGGAGGAAATAGTATTTCTGAAAGATTTTGGGTTGGGCCCATCAACATCCTGGGTGGTTCCTCTTCCAGATGCCTGTATTAACCTGGTATTCTGGAAGGCATTGAAAGAGCTTGATGCTGTGGAACTGATCCCTAAGAAGCCAGACAAGATTCTCTTGGACTAGCAGCATTGGAGTAATGGTCCAGCTGTGGATGCAGTTGCAGTGGTGGCAACAATCACTAAAAAGAATATCTCAGAAGACAGTTCCTCTGTTTATCCCATGAATAGGGAATCTCAGTCACTAGAGCAGTTGGAGAAGTGATCTTACATCTCAGCCACCTGTGCACCAAGGTTTTGAACTATCTTTCTCAATTGACCAGACTTCATTGTGGCATTGTGTTGAAAGAGTCAGTGGTAATTAAGGCTCAGCAGACTCTGGACTCTCAGATGCCTACTTTGCAATCTATTGCTAATGTGTCCATGCTTCTGCTGTCTAGTGCAGCTGATGACATGTCCTGAGCTGCTGGCACTTGCATTACCATGTATCATCATGCTTGGATGAAGATGTGTAATTTTGTGGACTGCTTCAATGCATCCTTTATTAATGTCTTTTTGACACACCTGTTTTTGGGCCCAAGTTTAAGGACATTTTGGTCAGAAGTGAGATGTTTGGGAAGATGCTATCTCACTGGAACACATTTTTCTATCTCTCAGCAGACCTTCTCTCAGAACCAGAAGGGGGAAAACATATATTTTTTTTTTTAGGAAAACACAGCAGTCTTTCCAGGAAACCTCTTCTGAGGGTTCATCCGAGTAGTGGAGGGTGTGACCATAATAGATGCTGCCCCTGTGGCAGAGATGGTCCACAGAACAGTGTTTTGCAGAGCTTTATCTGGGAGGCACTTTCAGAGACCCTGAAGGTTTGCCTGAGTGTATGGCTGTGGAGGCAGGCAGGGGTCATTTGGTTCTACATCCAAAAGCTTGGGAGGCCATCACCATGGATGCATGAATGTGAAGAGTCCTATTCAGAGACTATATTGTTCTGCTTTTGGGTACTCTTGAGTTTAAATCCCAAACAACTGCTAGACATGGCATCCCATCAGAGAAAGGATGCAGGCATCAAAATCTAAAAGTTAGAAAATGTAGTCATTCAAGAGGTCCCACCAGACCAATGCATATTTGGGCTCTATTTAAGGTTCTTTTTGTTTCCATATAAGAGCAAAGACCTCAGGCCAGTTTTGGATTTGAGCAGGTTGAATCACTTTTTCACTCAGACCATATTCCAGATGGTCACAATGCATTGCATTCTATTTTTCTTGAAGAAGGATACTTATAAAGATTGCAAGATGTTTAGGAGGTGTGCAGCACAGTGTGTGATGTGTCTTTAAGAAGCATAGCAAGTGATAAATGTGTATTTATAAATAGTGGGCACGTGTTGTACCTAGTGCCATTTTGAAAATGCAGCCAAAGAGTAAGCATGTGAAAATTAATGTAGTTAGTTTATATATAATTTATCTAAGTTGAAGTTAATAGCTAGGGTCTATATCAGAACATCAAAGTATTAAAACTTTGAATGTTCTGATACTGAACACTATTCAGCGAACGCTAAGAATAGCAAAGCTTCAGAACAGCGAATTCTTTCCTCAGGGAAAGAATTTGGTTGGCCGTTTCTGTGGCTTCGCTATTCTTAGTGCTGTGGTGGAAAGTTACGGGTTGGGTTCAAGTAAGTGTGCGATTGTTTGTATGTTAGGGTTAGGGGCGGGTTAAGTGAGTTAGGAATAGGGTACGGGTTAGACATGTGTGCGATAGTGACAGACTTTAGGGTTGGGGCGGTTTAAGTGAGTTAGTGTTAGGGTGCGGGTTAGGTGAGTGTGCGATAGTGATGGTCCTTAGGGTTAGGGTTTGGGTTAAGGTAAGTGGGTAGATAGTAGTGTATGTTTAGTTTAGTGTAGCGTTAGATGTAGGAATTTAAGTGTATGTGTGTGGTTGCTGTTTGTTTGATGTGCTTGTGTTGTGTTGTGTGTATGTGTTTCGGAGCAGCAAATTGTTTCCATGGGAAAAAATTTGGTGTTCTAAATGTTCAATATTTTAATGTTTAGATGTTTTGGGGCCGATTAAATAACGTTTGCTATTTTCATATTTCGATAACGTGATGTAAATGCAATAGCTATAACCATAATGTGCTTACAAATAATAAAGCTGCTTGAACAGAACCCCCAAAGACTCATCTATTATATCCAAGACAACACAACAAGACGAGTGACATGGTGTCAGAACTGGGATTCCAGAGATTGATATTAGGAGCCACTAGGTGCTGAGATAACAGTGAAGGTAAACTAAAAGAAATGAGCACGAAAAAGAGCCAGAAAAGAACCAAAGCTAATGAAAACTTGCACAGACATTATAAAATGATAAACCAGAGCATTACAAGGGCACACACCACATTACTAAACAAGCATGAGGCACAAAATGTTTATTAATTAAGCGAAATGTTTGAGGTAGAGATATTAAAGTAAAATGAGTATGTGTAAAGTGAAACTAATGTGTTTAAAGCAAAACTGGCATGTTTACAGTAAAACGAGCACAAGAAAAGTACAATGGGCATGAAATGAGATTAAATTAGCAGAACACATATAACAAGGTAAAAAGGGCACATTGTATAAATAAAGCAAGGCAACTGCATGTTTTTTGGGAAAGTGCTGTATTTTGGCATAACTATGACTTCATATTGTATCAAAGGTATAACTAGAGTTATATGAAGCATCTCAAAGTGTATAAAAGTGCTTACAGTGTGTGTTTATTGCTGTGTCTGTATTCCAAAGAGTTTGTGTGTCCAAAGTGCAGCTGTTTCGTAAAGTATAGTCAAAGTACAGCCATTTTGAAAA
The DNA here is from genome assembly GCF_019279795.1 of Protopterus annectens. Taxonomy (NCBI): domain Eukaryota; kingdom Metazoa; phylum Chordata; order Ceratodontiformes; family Protopteridae; genus Protopterus; species Protopterus annectens. Next base: position 421,012,005 of record NC_056742.1, read on the forward strand.
GTTTGTTTCTGCTGGGTGTGTCTATTCGCAATGTGCCACCATTACAGAGTGTTTCTTGTGCTGTAAAGAATTATCTAGCAAAGTACCACCATTTTGGGATGTTTCAATGTGCCATGTACTGAGCTTCTTTTGCCAGTTCATTTATTTGAAAGGTTTCTTAAAATGATGATAAATTACTTTTGCTGTATGACAATTTTGAGAGTGTCAAAGTACCCAAGAAACTTATAAACTCAGTTATTCAGAGGCTTTTTGTGCCATTGGACAAAGTTACAAATACTGGCATAAATTTCTGGCATTTGTGTATGTGTGCATATTTGCAAAATCCTTCACTGGTATGTGTTAATATATCACATGGATTTTGAAAGCCCTCATCACTTGTATTTGATCAGAATATTGCAAAGAAATGGAGAATAGTTGAGCAAGAGTATGATTTTTTATACAAATAGCGTATTCAGACAAAGATGCACACACCAGGGCATTTATTTTGTTAAGTTTAGCTGGGTCAGAGGCCATTGAAAAAGAGCGTTCATTTGTATATGCACCAGCAGTATATGAGGGAGAAGGTGTAGATAATTATATTATTGTACAGGCTGGATCAAGGGAAGACCCCCGAGTGTTTGAAGTGCAAATTCAGAGAAATGTTCAACCCACAGAGAAATATTACATTAGAGAGGCATTTATTTTACACAAGAGATTAGAAACCAGGGAAAATGTTTGCAGTTTTTATTACTGACTTGAGGAACAAAGCTAAAACATGTCAGTTTGGTGACTTAAAAGATGAGTTAATAAAGGGCAGGCTTGTGTGTGGTATTAATAGTGCTGCTGTGAGAAAGATTTTGCTTCATGACAGTGATTTAACATTAAGTAAAGTCATTGAGATTTGTCAAATCCATGAAGTTACAGAAAGACACACAAGTATGCTTGCACGTGATAAGAGCATGATTTCAGCAGGTTCCAGAGCAAATGTAGATAGCATCCAACATGTGGCAAACAGAAGCAGGCCTAAGCAAGTGGCAGCCACAGCCCTTGCTACTTCATCAGGGAAACCACGTAGTTTCCTAGCAAGTTCTAAGAAAGGAACATGCTCAGTGAAGTACAAGCATGAGTCAGCAAAACCTAAATCCAGCTTTATTGTTAACTGTTGCAATTGTGGTGCTAGTCATGTCAAAAAGAGAACGATGCTTAGAATTTGGTCAACATGCCACAAGTGTAAAAAATGGAACCATTTTTCAAAAGTTTTGCAAATCAAGTAAGCCTCACGCAGTTACAAAGAAAGGTCACTCAAAAAAGCAAATTGATCAAGTGGAGTTGCAGCAGTTCATTTTCTATGTAGATTTTGTATCAGTAATTGGTGAACAGGTCGACACAGTAAATCTATTGCCTAAGAACAGTGGTTTGTACTGTCCAGATCAATGGTAAATCCACTGAGCTCAAAGTAGACACTGGTTCAAAGTATAATGTTATATCAACAGGCACATTTGCTAATGTGAGAACTAACTAGCAACTCAATGTGGCTAGCAGTGTGAAACTTGTTGCTTATGGAGGTGAAGAAATTCAAACCGATGGCTGAGTAGTACTTTCATGTTATTTGGCTAAGAACTGTTACAACTTGTTTTTTTGTGTAGTTTGAAAAACTGTGCAGTCATTATTGGGTGTCAGAGACAGTTTAAGAATGAATTTGCTTTCTTTTGCCAAAAAAAGTTCATCATGTAAGCGCATACCCTAATTCCAATTTTTCTGAAGCCATTTTCTCAGAATATACTGATGTTTTCAGTGACAAGTTGGGAAAACTTCCAGTTGTAGTCAAACACTTCCAATAAAATCACCAAACTTTATTCACAGTTGTTTAGCACTTTCTTCTCCACTATAGAGACTTCCTCAGAACAATGTCCCAACAAAATCCAGCCATTAAAATACCCACCCCCAATTATTCAATTAACATTTTCATTTTTATTAAAAGCAATACACCAAGATGTAAGTTTCCACATTCCTTAACTCTTGTAGTGCATTCAATAATGTGCAAATTGTGTTTTACATACATTGAATTAAATCCACAGTATAAAAATAACTATAAATTCTTTCAAACCATAAAACAATCTATTATAAATATAAGTAAGACAATTTGTCCTTTCATAAAAACCCATACCTAACCTGAAATTTGATTGAGATTTAAAACACTAGCAATACTAATAGTTTCACTGATGCCAGGGTACTGGGAGGCATTAAAATACAACTGCCATCTCAGCTCCATAACATCTAAATGTATATTTAAAATACAACCTTGTTCATCCTTCACTAACTGCTGTATGACTAAAAATTTAAAATGATGACCTTGATTTTCTTTAACATGTCTATAAAGGGCATGGGTACTCCTACGTCTCAAATCACCCAGGTGCTCACAAATTCTTAGTTTAAACCCTCTACATGTTTTACCTATATAACACATGGGACATTCATCACACTTGGCCATGTATATAACATTAATACTGTTGCAATTGTAGTGTCCTTTAATGTTAATAACCTTACCATTGACCCTGATTCTCCCTCCTGTTTCCAAAATAAATGGACAAAAGGAACATGAATTACATTTATAGTTGCCAATCTTTCTGTTAGTTTTGTTTTCATGTTTTATACCATCCAAAATATTTTTGATAGATCTATCTCTCCTAAAGACAAGTTTCGGACTCTTACCAACTTTAGCCCCTACATTGGCATCAAATTGTAAAATCTCCCAATTACCTTTTATAACTTTGGTAACGATGCTAGCCATCCTGTTGTATGTTAAATTAAAGGTTAAATTAGGATTGATCCTATTACTGTTACATCCATTACTTACCAAAAACCCATTGCCTAATATAGGCCTATAAACACCTTGTTCCCGTTTGTAAACTACTTCCTTACTGACATCACTTAAAAGGCAGTCCAGATAACTTCTCTGTCTAAACATCTGAATGATGTGCTCAGTTTCCACCAGGAAGTCAAGTTTTTGGCCTGGAAGTCACTGTTTTTAGTAGCCATAAGTTCAGCTAGACACATTTCTGAGCTTCAGGCCTTGTGTATCAAATTCAATTATATGACCTTTCATAGAGACAGAGTATCACTTTGGACTAACCCCTCCTTCCTTCTGAAAATTATCTCAGAACTGACAATTAACCAGACGATTGACCTTCCTGTATTTTTTTCCAAACTATTTGAATAAAGGAGAATAATGCCTCCATTTGTTGGATGTATATAGACAATTACATTTGTATCTGCACAGAACAAAACCAATACATAAATTGGACCAGTTGTTTCTGTCTTTCCCAGGTCCAAAATTGGGGGACCCTGTTTCTAAAGTGACCTTATCTAAGTGTTTGGGAAACTGCATATCCTTCATTTACCAAAAGACTAACATTCCTCTACTGAGCAAGGTCAAAGCACACTCAACCAGATTTATGGCAACCTCTGTAACTTCATTCAAGGGCTTCAATGGATGAGATCTATACAGCTGCAACCTGGTCTACTCTCCATACCTTTATTACTATTACAAATTGGACCTGGTCTCCAGGGGAAGAGCATCCTTTGGTTCAATGGCACTCAAGAACATTCTTCCATAAGGGCCTCTCAGAACATAAAGTAGCTATGGACTCTGCCCCATCAGTAAGGAACGAATGAAGATTAACAACATCAGATAAAGAAGTTATGTTTTTACCATAACGTTCCATCTGTGTTGTTTATCTTCATTCATTCATTATGTCCCACCCACCACCACCCTCCAGAGGCTCCTGGAGGATAAGATTGGGTCATATCCTGTTTATAGAGTTTCTGCTCAGAAAAGCCTCTGCTTTCCTATCACAGGCAAACTCGATCTGAGGTAACAGGGAGAGGGGCACTATGGGTAAAATCTTAGCTCAAGAGTTTTTTGGCTGGCACAAGCTTGGTATAAGGCCGACTCGATTCCAAGGACAGAACCAGCACCCATCAGTAATGAATGGAGGAAGATAAACAACACAGATGGAACATTATGGTAAGAACATAACTTATTTTTTTGGCCTTCACTAGTGAAAGACATTGATTAAGTACTTTCTTCTTTTTCAGTATGCAATAGTACTAAACCACATTTGCAAAGAGAACCACTTCAGCAAAGTCAAGTTCCTGAACTACCTTGGTCAACAGTAGCCACTGACATATTCGAGTGGAACAATCAGCATTTTGGTAGACTCTTATTCGAACTGGTTTGAGATTGACTTACTACCTAATTTAACATCCCACTACTGTTAGTACCAAGTTGAAACGTCATTTCTCATTCCCTGGTAGTCTACAAAAAGTTATTTCTGACAATGGTGCTCAATTTACTAGTCAATTATTTCAGAAATTTGCAAGAGAATGGGACTTTGTACATGTTACTAGTAGTCCAGAATATCCACATTCAAAGAGACTAGTTGAACGTGCAGTGCAGAGTGCAAAGTGCAAAGCAATTACTTCAAAGGTCAAAGCATGACAATACCGATGTATTTTTGAAGCTACTTAATCTCAGAAACATAGCCCATGATGATATACTTGGCTTGCCTTCTCAGAGACTTCTCTCCAGGCAAACCAGAACAACATTGCCTATTAGTTCCAGTTTATTGAGGCCTAAAGCTAAAAACAATGGAACCATCAGAGCCCAACTGTTCAAGAAGCGTTCTTTCCAGAAGTCCAATTATGACAAATCAAGCAGATTTCTACGTCTGTTGAAAGAAGGCAAGAGAGTGAGGATACAAATGGAGAAAGGTTTCGACCAGAGTGGTCAGATAACAGGTATATTTACAGAGACAAGATCCTACTTTGTAGAATCCGAGGGTGTGGCATACAGGAGAAATCACAGGCATCGCCTTCCTGTACCAGAATTGTTATCTCAGCATGTAGACTCTAAATCTCAGAGTAGCCCAGACATTATTCCAGTTCCAGAACATATCATACCATCTGATTCCAGTCCTGAGAATGTTCCCGCTATTTCAAAGATCAAACATTCAAAAGAAAAAGCACCAGTTGCTAAGCCTGATTCCCAGTTTTACATCACATAACATGGTTGCACATCCAGACCAGGTGTGAGATGCATGGCGACTTGGACATAACTGTATACACGTACATAGTTTTGTATAATGCATGACAAAAAATCTATTTGTATTATTTGCATGTTAACTGATATCTTGTGCATCACATATTCTAAAAATAGGGAGGATGTAAAGCACAGTGTGTGATGTGTCTTTAAGAAGCATAGCAAGTGATGAACTTGCATGTATAAATAGTGGGCACATGTTGTACCTAGTGCCATTTTGAAAATGCAGCCAGAGAGTAAGCATGTGAGAATGAATTTAGTTAGTTTATATCTACGTTACCTAAGCTGAAGTCAGTAGCTATAACCATAATGTGTTTGTACATAATAAAGCTGCTTGAACAGAACCCACGAAGACTCATCTATTATATCCAAAACAAGACAACAAGACGAGCGATAGGGGATTTCTGTGTTTCTGTCTGGGATCCAATAACTAGCAATTCCAAGTGCTGCCCTTTGGTCTCACCACTGCCCCCAGGTGTTCACCAAATATATGGCAGTCATGGCAGCATGGCCAAGGCTGCAGGAGTTTCATGTCTTTTCTTATTTGGACAATTGGTTCCTGACTGCATCCATGATGGCATCATTAGTCAGAGCTAGGGACACCTGACTCCAGCTGTGCTGCTCCTTGGGAATCACAGTTAACTACCAAAAACCCCGCCTTCTTCCTGTGCAATCAAAAGAGTTTATAGGTTGCGACTTGGACATAGTTTCTCAGATTGCAAGGCGTCTGGTCTCCAGAATGTTGTCCCTGCAGGGTCTAGCTTTTTCATTGCACTTGCCCAAAACCTCCGGCTTATCTTATTCTTAAGTTCTTGGGATGCATGGTGGCCACCATTTGCTTGGTTCCCCTAGTGAGGTACTACATGAGGGTTTTGCAGTGGACATTTGTGGCTCAATGGTCTTATCCAACACATCCAATGGCATTCCCTGTTCCTTTGACAGAGGCCTGTCAGAATCAAATCAGGTGGTGGTTGAAGTCTCCCAAGGTGTCCACTGGGAGACCATTTCTTCTTCCCTCTCCTCTGGGCATGGTCACGATGGATGCCTGTCTTCTGGGGTGAAGGGTGGGATATTTTGAAGGGAAGACTGTCCAAGGTATCTGGTCTGATACTAATGCCAGTCTTTACGTCTGGGTCTTGGAAATGAGGACAGCCCTCGTTGCATTGCAGGCCTTTCAGGACATTCTTTCCAAGGGCTAGATAGATTGAGTCATGACCTACAGTGTAGTAGGTCCTGGGTTCAAGTCTCAAGGGTGTGATTTCAGTTCGGACTGACAGCATGTCTGTCATATGATATATAAACAAACTCTGGGTAACCTGTTATTACCCTTTTGTTGAGAGGCAATGAAAGTTTGGCAAAGGGGGAATTTGTCTCAGTGGTTCTGGTTGAAATGCACATCCCAGTGAGATCCAACTTATTAGCAGACAGTTTGTGCAGGAACATTCTCTTTCCACATGAGTGGTCCCTGAATCCCAGAGTAGCTGGTCAGATTTTTCTGCACTGAGGCACACCATATTGTGATCTATTCACATCCCCTTAAAACACCAAGTGCAGCAGTTATTATGCCTTTGTCTCTCCTCAGGAACAGTCACACAGGAACCCCCGGATCTGCTGTACACCTATCCCCTGACTCCTCTGATAATAACTTTTCTTCAGAAGGCAGCCCATGGCAGAGTGACTGTAATCTTCATTGTCCCCTTTTGACCCTGTCAGATGTGGTTCCCCTTCATTTGGCCTCTTCTAAAGTATCCTGCTAGGGTTTTGGATCCCATTCTGGATCTAATCTCTCACCTAATGGGTCTGGACTTTCCCAACTTTCAGACTTTTAAGTTGACTGCATAATTTCTTCAATTCCCTTGATGGTCTAGAAGTCCAAACTTTTGGAGAGAGTAGTGCATATTTTATCATCTTCTCACCAACTGCCTACACTTAGGGAATATGTCAGTAAGTTTAAATGTTTTGCTTGTTGGGCTAACTCTAAGGATTTTGATCCCTTTTCAGCCTGTTTAGTGGTCATTTTTGACTTCCTAGCAGGTTTGTTTCACTCAGGCTGTAGTTATTCTACTATTAAGGTGCAGTTGTCAGCCATTTGCAATATCCACATTGGTGGAGATAATATGCCTTTAGTGGGTCTCCCAAATTTCAAAGGCTTTCCTTAAGGGCACCTTTTTTATTACAACTTCTGGTTTGGGACCCTGTCCCTCCATGGTAATTGCCTTTCATGCTACAGGTGTTGACTTCACCCTTCTTTGAACTTTCTGACACAGTTGACTTGAAGTTTTTATCTTAGAAGACCTTATTCTTGGTGGCAATTACTTCTGCCAAATGGGTGTCAGAGGTAAAAGCCCTCTCATTGGGTCTACATTACAGCATCGAACGGGCTGTTAGCCGAACACCCTTTTATCAACACATATTAAGCTAAATATTTCACTTAATATGTGTCGATAAATGGGCATTCGGTTAACAGCCCATTCAATGCCGTAATATAGACACCTCTCATCAGTACCTTTGTACATTGTTTTTCATAAAGACAGAGTTTTCCTCTGTACAGATGCTTTTTTTCTTCCTAAGGTGGCTACATAGAACAAACTGCATTAGTCCGTTCACTTACCAGTGTTTTTTCTTGAATTTTCCAACAAGGAGGGAATACTCACTGCACTGTCTTGATGTACATAGACAACTGAAGGTTTACTTGGACAGAACAAAATCTTTCAGAAAGTTAAAACAGTTGTTTGCCTCCTTTTACAAGGCCACGTTGGGCATGCCAGTGCCTAAGGTTACACTGTCCAAGCGGCTATCTGGTTGTATTTCTTTTGGTTATAGTTTGCAAGGAAACCCATTGAGGGGTAAACCAAAATGTCATTCTGCTAGAGCTATGGCTACTTTTACAGCTTTTTACCTCCAGTACTGCACTGGACAATGTTTGTGTAACTTCTACCTGAGTTGGCTCTCATACCTTTGTGTCCCACTATAAATCATGCAGTCAGCCAAGGTCCAGAGCTTCCTTTGGCTCCACCATATTATGCAATATCTTTTCATGAGACCACCCTATGGTTTTAAGTGGCTAGAGACTCTGTCCCACAGGTTGAATCCAGACAGAAAAGACACTGGATACAAAAGTTAAGTACTTAACATAACAATAGATCCATGTTGTCTCTTTTCATCTGATTCAACCTTCCCTCCCTCCAACCCCCATTTTTATTGAGAGTCTCTTGAACTTGAAATGACAGAGTCAGGGAAGTTCTTCTTCCCTCCTGTGTTGGATTCCATTATGTGTTTTGCATGGCTATTGAGCATTGGCAGTTTGGGTATCATGGGGAAAATCTGATCTGAGCTAGTCCTGAGGAGAGAGGGACTATGGATAGAGGAGGTGGCTCTCGATATTCTGGAGTCTATGGTATGTGACTAGTCTTAGATCTAACTCAATTACAATAACCCAACAGATTGAACCAGATGTAAAGTGACAACAAGGATATATTGTTATGGTAAGTACATCACTTTAATTTCTTTGCAGCTACATCATTTTCTGTAGTATCAATCTATACACACACACACACACACACACACACACACACACATATATGGGATCCATACAGATCCCTGATGACACTTTCTGCCGAAGCAGAAATCACTGTACATACATAACCGAAAGTGCTGTTCACCGAAGCAGCACTTTCAGTTATGTATGCTGGTTGTGCCGGTCGCACTACTATCTGGTTAAGGGAGAATTCCCTTTACCCCACTGTAGTGTGACCTCAGAGTGAGAATATAAAAGTAGGGGGGGGTGCAGGGGCTTGCCCCTGCATAAAAGATTTAATATATATTGTTTTTTGAACAGACTTTAACGAAAGCACTTTTACGGTGAAAGTGCTTTCGTTAAATTGCGTTTGGGTATTGTGGATTCTGACTATTGAACTTTCGTTCAATAGTCCTAATCCATATATTTATATATATATATATATATATATATATATATATATATATATACACACACAACAGAATAATTAACACAGTCACCATGACTAGGGTAATAAAGTATACAACACCAATAAAATGGAAGATTTTCTTTATTGGGATAAGCGTTTTCGAATCTCCTGATCCTTCATCAGATCCATATAAAACAAGTCAGTTAAAAAACTTCTAAATACTACAACATACCCAATCAATTCAGTGCCACACCCTCTCTATCAACATTTCACACATGCCTCCTAACCCTTCTCCCTTTCAGAGCAGGTTTAATTGGTAAGTAGGCATTGAGACCTGGAGATTTGTATGCCTGCAGCCTGCCTGTCTAGCACATTCCTGCTTTCTGTACTAAATTATTAACATCTCCCCCTCTCTTGTTGTTACCTATACTCTGTATTACCCTAATGTAAAAAAAATGTCCTTCATTCTCTTTAATATGCTTAAAAAGGTTTTTTTTTTACGTCCTGCTGCCTAATGTCACTGAAATGTTTGGACACCCTCTCCTTTAGCTGTCTCATGGCTTTATCCAAATAAAAGGAGTCACAGAGGCCACAAGTAGCCATATACACTATGTTCCTACTGGTACAATCTGCATACCCATCAAAATAACATTCTTTCTTCTGTTGTGTATATAAAAATACATTTCTTTTATAAATACATTTGCAACAAGTACATATGCGACATGGTGGGTGCCTTTTCTTTGTGAAACTACAGAGTGACCGTTCACATTTTTGTCACATAAAAGCTGCTTAAGATTACAGTTGTTTCTAAAGGCAAAGTGAGGTACCTCCCCTACAGTCTGTTTTATTTCCTCATCTGACATCAGAATCTTCCATTTGTTTCTAATCACATTACAAATCCCCTTATTGTCAATAGAGTTAGTAAGGACCATTCTGAGATCCTCTCCACGTGAAAACTCGTCAATATGATTCCCTCTATATAAATACGGTTTCTCTATGTCTTCTCTTAAATCTTGTACTTGTCTCTGTGCAGCGGTCACTTCACCTTGTTTGTACCTTCTCAAAAAAATTGTTCCCCATAGTTTCAGCTGCTTCAATAAACTCTTCCCCTTGGGTGTGAACTCTAGATGCTCTATGGAATTGTCCCTTTAGGACATTCCTATGAACATGCCCAGGGTGCATACTAGATCTATGCAGAATACTATTCTTCCAACACTCCTTCTGATAGAGGGCAGTATGTATTTCCCCAGATGCAGTGTCCTGTTTCAACCTAATGTCGAGAAAATCAATGCTTTCAGGACCATGTTGCATTGTGAAACATAAAAAATCAGTGGTAGTTTCTAAATATGCAACAAAAACATGCAACTGTTCAATACTCCCTCCCCATAAAATAAAGACATTGTCCATGAACCGTTTACAGAAATTAATGCATCCATGGGACAGGTTATTGCCAAACTCATAGCACTCTTCCCATTGTGCCAACATCATATTGAGATAGGTGTTGGCACATGGGGTGCCCATGGCCACACCACATTTCTGCAAGTATAAATCATCTTCAAACAAGAGCATATTGTTCTTCTCAAAGATGCATTTCATCAGGACACAAAGCAATTCTATCTATGATCATACTCACTTTTATTGCTAAGAAACATTTCCAATGCTTCTAAGCCATAATTATTCGGTATTTTTTTTATATCTATCGTCGCTATAGTCAAACAACCACCATGGTTACTGTCCGTTTTATACAGCCCTAAATCTCTAAGGAAATGTGAATCTTTCAGTACAGCTGGTGATAACCCAAGTAAGCCCTTTAAGTTGCTCTCAATATATATAGATGCTGGTTCTGTTGTCCAGCCAGCTCCAGCTACAACTGGGTGCATCGATGGATCTATACAATCATTGTGCACCTTGGGTAAGCATTTAAAAATGGGGATAAGATAATGCATAACATTCAAATAATTAAAAAGCTCTTCCGTTATTAAGCAACCCTCCTTCATTGCACATAGAATAAGCTTTACTCTAGTTTTCTATTTTCCATATGCATCATAATTCTTTGTGAGAGCTTTAATTTTCTGGGAGTAATATGCCCCATCCAATGAGCACTATTCCCCCCCTTATCTGCCAGTCTTATAACAAGTT